>NC_056525.1:81636498-81718645 GCF_019175285.1 Sceloporus undulatus
GAAACACCATACCTCCACTGTGACTCGAAGCAGTTTTATTTTGGCTGGCTGTAACATGCCTAAGTGAAATAAATATGACTTAAATTCTGCTGTATTTAGGACTTGGCAATATTTTCAGGAAAACCTACTTTGCTTTCTAATATAGCCATCAACAGA
This sequence comes from Sceloporus undulatus, assembly GCF_019175285.1. Taxonomy (NCBI): domain Eukaryota; kingdom Metazoa; phylum Chordata; class Lepidosauria; order Squamata; family Phrynosomatidae; genus Sceloporus; species Sceloporus undulatus. The sequence continues at coordinate 81,636,655 of NC_056525.1, forward strand.
ACAAAACACAGAGATAGAAGAAGATAATAATAATAATAATAATAATAATAATAATAATAATAATAATAATAATAATAATAGATCCTCATTCGATGAGGATACCAGCCACAGAAAGTGTGTTTCAACTCTGTATCTATGTGCCTTCAGGTGCCTTATCGATTTATGGCAACCCCCTGAATTCCATAGGTTTTTTTCAGGCAAGGATTCCTCAGGGTTGGTTTTGCCAGCTCTTTCCTCTGAAATATAGCTTACAGCACCTGGTATTCCTTGGCAGTCTTCCATCCAAATACTAACCGAGGCTGACTCTGCTTACCTTTCAAGATCAGAAGGGATCTGGAGCCTCGTAACAAAGTGTTCTTCTTCGTGGTCTCTGTGAATCACACAAATGGGTTATCTTGCACCTGTGCAGTGCATCTTTGGAATCTTCTAGAGCTCTTATGTAAGTGTTTTGGCAGTAGCCCTGCCCACTCTCTGAGCAACCTATCTTCTCACTTTCTGCCTAATAATAATAATAATAATAATAATAATAATAATGTTTATTTATATTTCCCGCCTCTTCCAAGGATCGAGGCAGGATTACATCAATAAAAATGATACAATAATACAAAATATGATCAATAAAACACTAATTCTGAATTAACCGACATTCCTATTAGTTCTCTAGTATAACAATCCATCAATTCATTAATAAGCCCTCAGTTTCTTTTTGTCTGTAGCAACAGCACCCCAGGAGCACTCCAGAGTTTATTTTTCCTGTCAGACTTCGTTTTGCATGTTTTTCATAGAATGATAGAATCACAGAGTTGGAAGAGACTGCAAGGGTCATCCAGTCCAATCCCCTGCCATGCAGGAAATCTAAATCAAAGCATCCCTGACAGATGGCCATCCAGCTTCTGTTTAAAGACCTCTAAGGAAGGAGACACTACACTCCAAGGGAGTGTGTTCCCCTGTTGAACAGCCCTTACTGTCAGAAAGTTCCTCCTTTTCTTGGATTTGGTGATGTCTCTTCATTTGTTGATATTCGTGTGGCACCTAGGTACTTCAAAAGAGTATCGGGAGTTCCAGTAAAATACTGGAATTAAATGTTTGCTTTCTTTGCCTTTTGCACTTGGTTCAGGTCGAGTGTAGTAGAGAGTTGAGGTTAACAGCGCTAATGTACAGCAAAGCCTTTCAGAGGCTTCTCAGGTGGTTAGGCAACAGTGTAATCTGACAGATCCTCATCTTCTTGTGCCCTGCTGCACCTCGATCCTAATTTGGTTCTTGAACCCATGTACTTGTCGAACTAATTGTCCCCCTAGTGGTCTTACAGGGTACCAACTTCTACACATCAGATAGAAACCAAGTCAGCAGACTGTCCCAACACTCCTGTTGGAGGAGGCAAATTAAGCACCTCTATAGTTTTCTGTGGGTTTTTCGGGTATGTGGCCATTTTCTAGAAGAGTTTCTTCCTGACGTTTCGCCAGAGAAGATGCCAGCCACAGATGCTGGTGAAACGTGAGGAAGAAACTCTTCTAGAACATGGCCACATACCCGAAAAACCCACAAAAAACTATAGAGAGGCGCTTAATTTGCCTCCTCCAGTAGAAGTGGAAATCACTCTTACAGATGCCTGGAGCTGAACATCTGTGTTCTGTCACAGGGGCAACTGCCCACTCTTTAGATCATCTTCCAGGAATAAGATGGGCCAATGACGTACTTGTGTCCCCTTATGAGAGGAAATGCATACAGTGGTACCCCGGGTTACGAAAATAATCCGTTCCGCGGCGCCGTTCGTAACCCGAAATCGTTCGTAAGCCGAAAAAGCCATAGGCGCTAGCGCTAAAAGCCGCGATTTCGTGCGAAAAAGCGCCGAAAAGCACCAAAAAAATTTTTCGTAACCCGAAAAAAAAACAAAACCGTAACCCGAAACAGTTTTTTCCTATAGTATTTTTTCGTATCCCGGAAATTTCGTAACACGGTGCTTTCGTATCCCGGGGTACCACTGTACTTTTCTGCTGAAGAGCCCTGGAAGGATGGGCTATCTGAGCCATGACTGTTTTATTTTGCTGAAGGTGTTACATATGGTACACCTTGCCACTGTTCCTTTCTTATTGCCAGTGTATTGACTACAATTCGATGGAACAGGACCAGGTACTGTATTATTATTATTATTATTATTATTATTATTATTATTACGTTTATTTATATCCTGCCTTCCTCCCAGTACAGAGACTCATAAAACATTAAAAATACAAAGTTTAAAAAACAATTAAACAATTAAAAACATTACATTTTTTTTGTAAATATCTTTATTTAAAAACATTACATTATTAAAATTTAAAATTTAAAAATCTTTAAAACAAAAACAAAGCAGCATCCATGTCATGTGAAGGCCTGGCGGCATAAAAACGTCTTTACCTGTCGTCAGAAGGACAGCAGGGATGGAGCCATCCTGGCCTCCCTAGGGAGGGAGTTCCAAAGCTTGAACATCTTGATCATCTGGAATGGCCAGGCAATTGTGGTTACCTCTCTCCTCCATAATTCCAGAAGTCATTATTGGAAATCCCTTCCAAATCCAAGTCTGTTTGCACACTCCATTGACAGGACAAGCTATCTAGACTGCTAACCAATCAACTCCCATGTTGTGGAAGTTCTCTCTCTGATTTCCCCTTGCTATTTGGTCTCCATTAGCCAAATCATTGCTGAGCTTAGAGGCTGTTCACCTGGGGTTCTTATGCCAATAAGTGAATTGAATTCTCAGAATGCTTTTAGCTTCAGAGGATCTCCCTAGATCTCCCTAGTTATGTCACAGTCACTCATGTGTTGGGCCTTCTGGTGACCTTATCCAGTTGTTTTCCCTGTCTTTAAGTTAAGTGATTCTTTGCAGCCATATCATGACACTTCCAAGGGCTTGGTGAGCCTTCTTATGTATTGAATCCATGAGTCAGGTAGTGTTTAAATTGTTGCAGGGCTTTGCACTTTCCAGGATTAGGTGTGTTTCTTTTAATGTTCCAAGGAATACTTGAAGGCAATAGCTTCTTCTGCCTTTAGATTTCTTTTAGTGGTTCAGGAAGCACCTTGTGGATAATTTTTCTGTTGGCTGTCATCTTTGCCAGCAGAGCTGCAAAGCTATATGCTTTGAGACGGGATCAATTTGACCTTCATTTGGCCAGACATTTCCTTCTTATCAATGGGCCTGTCTCCTGTCCATCTCAAACAGGACATTTAATCTTCCAGTATTCTTCTATAACTGCCTGGATGTTTGTAAGGCCCTAACATCCAGAGTTGGGTTTTTATTTTTATTTTACTCACTTACAAATTTAGGGACAGCCGGTGTCTACATGGTGTCTCTATAAGTAGATTGCAGCAACTATCCATCTCACATATAAATTAGTAGGCAATGATGGTTAATATCCAGACTTGCATACTCTAATGCAGCAGCTTTTCTTTACCCTAGTGTGGGGTGGACAATCCAGAGTCAATCATTCTCCCCTCCCCAAAGTCTATCATTTGTTTTTCACCAACCAAAAATGTGTTCTTCTACATAACAAAACTGAAAGAGACTGAAAGTTTACTAGTTTGAAGAGCAACAAACCATAGGCACAATTTAATTAAGAGGAGAAGCTCCAAAAAGGTTCCAAATGTATTATTCTCCCTATTTTGAAATGATACATTTGAGTTGGGTGAGGACTGCAAAAATTAGTGGACTGACATGTGTTGCTCTGGTGGAGGGATTATTTTATCCCCCTCCCCACACACAATTGATATCTCGCCCCTTCAGTATCATAAACTGCTTTTGGAATATCCCCTTGGTTTCAAAAGTATTTTGCCATATGGCATGTGGGATACCAAGAAAAATAAGTCCAAGACAGTTTAGTTATTGAAGCCCAGTAGTGATGGTGATGATGATGATGATGGTTCAAATTGCCTTTGTCCTAGAAAGAGAAAGTTTACTTAAAGAGCAGCATATCTAGCTTTCTAACAGCCCTGCCCATATAGAGTCTCCTGCTCCATATAACACTTCTTCCACTTAAAATTATTTAATGGTAAGGATGTCTTAAGACTTGCTTGTTAAATTGCTCTTCTAGATTATTTTGACCATATTTCATTTTTTGAGACTAGAGAATAGAATTTAGAAAAGCTGACCAAAGGTTCTGCATTTTGAAAACTTCACTTGTTGTGATTGAGACTAATAATGTGTATTTTTTTTAAAGTTACATTAACTTTAGGTTGAAAACTCTGTGTATCTTTTGAATATAATAATAGTCTGTACAGTGATTAAATATCAGAGGTATACTATTGTATACGGAACAAAGTGGAACACTTTACACCAACCATTTGAGAGATATTATTATTTTTTCTTCCCTTTTTAGATTATGCTGTAGAAGAAAAACCATCTCATATATCAGTGATGCAGCAGCTAGAAGATGGTGGTCCTGACCCTCTTGTGTTTGTTTTAAATGCAAATTTGCTGTCCATGGTTAAAATTGTAAATTGTAAGTCCAGTTTATTTGGGGCAGATGGCAATAACATGATGTATTGAACACATTTCCTTTGATTTTATCGATCTTCTGCGTATGCAAAATGTAACACAACAGAAAATCCTTCTCCTACAGTCTTTGTTCTGTGTTTAGAAAGTGGTTGTTTGCCAAAGACACACAATAGTTTTGCAGTAATTAGAATCCCAAAATACTAATTAAGAAAGTAGGAATATGTATAGGTCTTGCTACTTTACAGAAGGGTTGCAAAAGGGTGGGGGTGGCGGCGGCGGCGTGGCTGGCTTTCCAGCATGGCAGACATCTTTCCATGAGCGGAACATAACCCTGATGGCAACCTAAGCATTTGAAGCATCTTTAGGGACATATCGTGCTAATCTTTTAAGACCAGAGAAGGCTTAATGCAAAGGGCAAAAAACGTCTAGCTGACCAAGTGATCATGGAATTCTACATTCCAGACCATCTAAGACAATCCTCAGATGACATGGAGCTGTCAGAGGACTTCAATGGTGTGCGGCCCCAGTACATCAGAAAAAGGAGGGAAGTCTGAGCAGCTGATTCCCAGAACTACTAGAGAAACTAAGAGAAAACCTGGTAAAAGACCTCCAGCGAGAATGGGCTTCTGCTCTTGAGCAGATAAATATTAAGCTGACAGCTCTAGTGAGGTGTATTAGAGGTATTGAAGAGACTGCAAATGTGGTTATCTAAAGGACTCGTCTCATGCAGATAGGTTCTCAGCACTGGAAAAGTCTACCGACCACCTGCAATCAAAGACTAAGGATTTGGAGGACAGAAATTGCCTCCTCAGCATTCATGTGAGAGGTGTGGAGGAACAAGAAGGGCCAGGTAACGTCCTGTCTCTTATAATTGCTTGCATAAACACCATCTGTCCTAAGCTAAACCTAAAAGAATCAGTCATAGAAAGAATATACAGATTTCTTGGTCCAAGACAGAGGTCATCCACAAGACATCTTAATCAGATTTGCAAGATTTACTATCAAAAACTGTCTTGAGCAGTCTCTTTATCAATCAGAGATTTATCTTGTACAGGTGTTTCAAGATCTCTTGTCAGGAGACACTGATCTGCAGATGAAACCTGAGGCCATATATCTCCCTCCTGCAGGATGCAAGGACAAAATATCGGTGGGACTTTCCCTTCTTTGATTGTTACCGATAAGAATGACATAGTGACCGCCTCTACCAAGACCCAGATGCTTAAATTGTGCAAGATGCTGGACATCAAGATGCCTCAGGAATTGGAAAAATAATTGAAAGTTGAAGCTGAGCCTAAATGCAACAGAAATCCTTTCAAGTGGACAACAGTTCAAAAGAAAAGCATGTAATAAACAGAAAATTGTCAACCCCTAGGACTCAGAACTTCTCTTCATAACAAGATCTGCCAGCCTGTAGTGAAAGGAACTAGAAGATCAAGTCCTAGACTTGCTCCAGGGGCCAGACACAGCAAATATGGTTACGAGGACGGGATGAGGTGGCCTCCATTTTATTTTTCTTTGATCTCCTTCCAGTATCCAACAGAGGGGCTGCCAGAGCCTCCATTTTGTGCAGTTAGTCATTACACTCGTCCCTCCATATGTGCAGACTTGGAGTCCGCAGTCTTCCTTTTTGCGCGAGGGACGAGCTGCTATTTTTAAAATGGGTGTGCGTGCCTGCGGCACCCCTGCACACACACCACGTGCATGCATGCCATTATTCTCTATGGGACTTGCATATGTGTGAATCACCATTTTCATTGGGGGGGTGTCCGGATTGGTCTGTTTTTATTGATTATATCAATAACAGTATAACTGATTTTGCTCCACCTTTGCATCAAGCTGGTTTTTGGAAGGATATTCGACACTGACCACTCGATTATAACAAAATGACCTATGATTTCCCTTTCTGAAACCTTTTATAACTTCGAAAGAATGTATTACCGGGTGGAAAGTTTGTAATTTCTATTGGTTATTTGATCAGACTTTATATATATATTAGAGTGGAATGTTCATTCTGCTTTACAACTGGGTTATCCTATGCCTCTATAGTGCCTCTTTCGGAGCATTCTATAGCATTCAAAAGAGTTTTGGTGGTAGTAAATTTACAGCACTATATAAATAAAGGTTAGTAATAATAATAATAATAATAATAATAATAATAATAATAATAATAATAGTCCCATCGACCTCTGCCAGCCCTATTTAAGCCTTAGCCAGCCCTTTGACCCTCAGGAGTTCCTCTCGATCCCACCACCATCCCATGCTCGCTAGGTGAGGACTCGAGAGAGAGCCTTCTTGGTAGCTGCTCCCACTCTCTGGAACTCTGGAGGCTGGCTCCCTCCCTGCTGACCTTTTGCCGGCAGGTAAAAACATTTTTATGCATGCAGGCTTTTTAAAATCATGTAAGGGTGGCTTTATTTGCGGGAGTTGTTTTAGATTATGTTTTTTTTTACTTTGTTTTTTTTTTTACTTTGTAGTGTTTTTATTAGGTTATTTTAATTGTCTTTTAAAATTTGTTTTAATAAGTTTTTATATTGTGAGCCACTTTGGGTCCCTTTTTGGGAGAAAGGCAGCATAGAAATAAAATAAAATAAATAAATAAATAAATATCCATATTGTGAATGATGGAGTTTATGAAATCACAATCTTTAATGTCACTTAAGGGTGCAGATAGGTATGTTGCAGAAGAACCAGGATTTCAGATTCTGTGTGGCTTTCAAACAGTAGCAGCTGGAGAGTGTGTAAGACTGGAAGGTGTAGCTGTCATATCTGGGAGTTTATCTTAACTCTGTGGAGAATATATTAGGGGGGGGGGGGGATAATTAGGGAAATTACCTGGGGGAAAAGCAAGATACCTGCCCACTCAGTTTGGTGGTCCTGATTCATACACATGCTATCATGACTGTTACTATTTTTAAAATATTGGATTTCTTAACTAAAGATTTCTTACGTCATTTCTGATTTGGCTTGGGCAAATGAATAGGTTTCAGTAATGTCTGGATTTACTTTCCATTCCCACCTCATTTCATTCAATCATTTTTTCTATTCTACAGATGTGAACAGAAAGTGCTGGTGTTTTACTACAAAGGGAATGCATGCAGTAGGTCAATCAGAAATAGTAATTCTTCTGCAGTGTTTACCTGATGAAAAGTGTTTGCCCAAGGATATCTTCAATCACTTTGTGCAGCTTTATCGAGATGCCTTGGCAGGTGAGAGTATAGCTTATTTAATCATGATTGTTCATGGTAGCTAACTAGAATTATTCAGTCATCAGAAATGTGTAGCAGTAACTATTCCATCCTTTTCTGTGTTGAGTTCATGTAAAGGTTTAGGTTGCATTTCAGAATTGTCCGTAAGGTTGTGGTTTGTCCAAGATGAAATAGAATAGCAGATATTCCACATGCATTTCATATTTGTGTTTACATTTCAAAGGCTGTGTAATACAATCTAATAGGTTTTAGGGGTCAGGATTCTGATCTTTCAAGTTTTAGCCTGAGGTGCATTAGTTGGGTTGACCCTTTCAGAGTATAGAAATGCCAGCCATTGTTTTGGATAGGGACCTTGTGACATTGGGGGCATGGACATGCTCCCTGAAATCACATGCTCCCTGACATGCTCCTTGAGAGCCTGTGGAGTGGTGGGAGTAGGAAATCTGGCCATTCAACACCAGACAGTCCCCTATCTTGTAAAAAGGTACTAAGGAAAATAGCTAAAATATACTTAGTATGTATATTTAGAAAAATAACATTTAGGTTGTAGTCTGAGATAATTCCTGAAGGTAGCTGAGGGGCTATAGGTGGAGAGGGAGAACTACCTGTGGGTTGACACCAGCACCCGGCAGTGTGTTCCCATTAACAGGTAAAACAAGGTGTTCTATGGCCATTTCAAGGAAGTGTCTGTGATAGGCTTGGATATGGGGGATGCTCTCCTCAACACACAGTGTATAGTAGCTCTGAAGCTCATCCTTAACTTCTCTTCAAAGGTAGCCAGTGAGAGAGAATGGTTTAAACAACAACAACAAGACTGTGGAGCTGGCAGGGTAGTGTGTTTGGCAGATACCCTGTTATGGCTGTCCCCATCCCACGTTCCATAGGTTTGCCCTGTACACTAAGCAAAATGCTTTCCACATTGTCTTCAGATTACTTTCTGAACTTAGGCTCAGTTTACCACAGCTATATGCAATTTCATTATATTATTTATTAATGATTAACAGATCCGATGTACAGATAAACATCAGAGATACAGATAAAGCAAATAAAATAAAATTAAGATCAGATTATAAAAGTGAATACAGTTGGCCCCCCACATTTGTGGATTTGACATTCGCAGTTTTTTTATTTTCAAATGTTAAACCCCAAGCCTCTCCTAACCCGGAAAGGCTTAAGAGACGCATTTCTAAAGACTTTGGGGGGGGGGGAGCACTCCTTTTCCCCAAACTCCTCCCATCCTAGGAAATGGCTGCCACGGCAGGGGAAACTTATTCACGTTTTTTCCACATTTGTGTGGTTTTTGTTCCCCTAACCCCCGCGAATGTGGTGGGCCAACTATAATATTAATTGGGAATCAAAATACAAAGTTTGCTCCTCAAAAATTTTAAATTTAAATTTAAAATTAATCATTATAAAATTTTAAAATACCATTTTAAGCCGACAGACCACTGCTGTTCACAAAAGCTGGCCACTTTGTTACCAGTGGACATTGGTCTGCTGTAAATGGGATACATAAAACTCATCAGTTCTTCTAGGAATACTTCTAGGAATTGGATAAATCAAAATTATAGAAAAGGCAATACAGTGGTGCCTCGGGATACGAAATGATCGGGTTACGAAATTTCCGGGATACGAAAAAGTTGGATTGGCAAAAACTGTTTCGGGTTACGAAATATTTTTCAGGTTACGAAATTCATTTCGGCGCGAAATTCAAATGCTGCAAAGTGCAGCTATAGGCTTTCCAGTGCTAACGGAAAAAGTGTTTCGGGTTACGAAATTTTCGGGTTACGAAAGGAATGGCGGAACGAATTAATTTCGTAACCCGAGGCACCACTGTATAACACTAATGTCCTACTGTATCCACTGTGCCTGTTCCACAAGGGCATAAGCATGCATTATAAGGGATATTACAATTTCATTATATAGTTGCATATTTTATGGCCTCTGCATAATTTATTTTGAATTCTTTTTCGTACACTTTGATATAGTGGTGCACAGAACTATGAATGAAGCAAATGGAGTTGTATAGTTTTTAATCAAAAGCCAATACTAAACACTGGAAGTAGTAATTTTTATGATCGGGGTATATATTATTTCGTACATTCAGAAATGTAAGGCAACCAAATTAGATCATGAATTACTGTACGAGAAACAAAGTTTATTGCTCCTCTGTGAGCAGAGTCATAGCAGCCTCAGTCAATTCCTGCAGTGGTCCACAATGCATTCTTAGTATGTGGCTTCTGTTCTGATGTTGTAAGCACTTGAGAGAGGGAAATTTAATACAGTTTATTAAATTAACACAGCAAGAGGTTATCACAAGCAGCTTGTTATGAAGTCATTCAGTGATTCAGGCTGTGGTGCCTGAACTGTTTCTTTAAAATATCCCTGTAATAAGAGAGATGCACATTGTATAATGCTTGAGCAGAATGATTGGTAAAGGTTTTCGCTATTGTTGTGGTTGTGCGGTTATCCTCTCTTTCTGCTATGCTTTACAGGAAAAGAGATTTCACTTCAACATTAGGAAGAATTTCTTGACAGTAAGAGCTATTTGTGCAGTATGCTGCCTTGGAGTGTGGCAGAGACTACTCCTTAGAAGGTTTTTAAACAGAGGCTGGATGGCCATATGTCAGGAGTGCTTTGATTGTGTCTTCCTGCATGACAAGCAGTTGGACTTTATGGCCCTTGAAGTCTTTTCCAACTCTGTGATTTATGATTCTAGTATTATTGTCTTTTCTAATGACATGTGCCTTCTCATGATGTGGCCAAAGTATGGCAGCCTCTGTTTGATCATCTTGACTTACATGGAGAGTTCAGGCTTGATCTGTTCAAAGACCTGTTTCTTTTTCTTTTGGCAGCCTCTTCTCCAGCACCACATTTTGAACTAAATGATTTTCTTCTCATTTGCTTTCTTCATGGTCCAGCTCTCACACGCATACATGGTGATGGGGAATACAGTGGCTTGGACAATTCTGACTTTACTGCTCAGTTGTGTATCTTTACACATTAGAATCTTATCTAGTTCTTTCATGACTGCCCCTCCCATTCCTAATCTTCTTCTGATTTCTTGGCTGCAGTCTCTATTCTGATCAGTGTTTGAACCAAGGTACAGGGATTTTTTTCATTATTATTTCAATTTCCTCATTGTTTAGGTTGAATTTATGTAGTTCCTCTGTGGTCATTATTTTTGTTTTCTTTATGTTCAGCAGTTAACTTGCCTTTGCACTTTCTTCTTTAACTTTCCTTAGTAATTGTTCCAAATCTGTGAGGGTTTTTTTTTGCTAATAATATAGTGTCATTCGCATATCTTAGATTGTTGATGTTCCTTCCTTCTGTTTCACTTCTCCTTTTTCTGTGTCCAAGCCTGCTTTTCTTATAATATGTTCTGCATACGTTGAACAAATAGGGTGATATAATGTATCCTTGTCTGATCCATTTGCCAGTTAGGAACCATTCTGTTTCTCTATACAGACGGCCCTCCACATTTGCGGGTTTACATTCACAGTTTTGGTTATTTGAGGATGTTAAACTCTCAGCTCCTTTCACCCTGGAAAGGCTTGAGCGACACATCTCCAAAGCCTTTCCAGGGTGGGAAGGGCCAGAGGAAGGGAGCGCTCTTTTCCCTAAATTCCTCCCACCCCAGAAATGGCTGCTGGGGGAGGGGCAGGTTCTTCGCAGTTTTCCCACATTCGTGGGATCTTGTTTCCCTAACCCATTGAATGTGGAGGGCTGACTGTATTCTGTTCTAATAGTAGCCTGTTGTCCCTAAGTACAGATTTCTCATTAAGAATGTCAGATGTAGTGACACTCCCATATCTTGAAGAGCAAACCATTGCTTTTCGTGATCTATGCAGTCAAATGCTTTGTTGTAGTCTGCATGTTGTAGCAGTTTGAGCCCTGGGTGCCTTTGGGCAAGTCACACTTTTTTAATCTCAGAGGATGGCAATGGCAAACCCTCTCTGAAGAAACTTGCCAAGAAAACTCTATGATAGCTTCTCCTTAGGTCACCATAAATCAGAAGCAATTTGAAGGGACAGAGCAGCAACAAAATATATAAAGCACCTGCAGATTTTTTTCTGGAATTCCTTGATATGTGCCATTAACTGTTTGCAATGTGGTTCCTAGCACCTCTTTCTTTCATGAACCTTGCTTGCACCTCTAGGATTTCTATCTCCATGCATAATTGGAGTTTATGTTGCAGAATTTTGAGCAGATATTTGCTTGTGTGGGAAATTAACGCTATGGTCTTGTGGTTCCTGCAGTCCTTTGTGTCTTTTTTTTTTTTTTTTTTTTGTGGGTGGAGATGTATATTAACATTTTCAGTCTGTTGGCAACCATTTTATTTTCCATATTTGGTGACATATATTAGTTAACACTAGAGATGATTCTGTTGTCTGGTTTGTAGCAGTGCAGTTGGAATATCATCTGTTCTTGGTGATTTGTTTTTTCCAGTTTCTCTTATTGCAGCTTCTACCTCTCTTTTGGAGTTCGTCTTCATTATATAACTCTTTTCTGTATTGAATCCAACATCTTTTTATTTCTTCTTGATATTGTGGTATGTACATTTTCTTGCCATAGAGCACCCTAGCCCGTGGTTTGAACTTCCCTTTGAGTTCCTAGATCTTGTGGAAGAGGTTCCTCATTCTTCCTTTTTTGTTGTTGATTTCTATTTATCTGCATTGATCCTTACTTGTAATTCTCCTTATCCTTGCACACTAGTTGTTGTACAATTGCATTCATAGTCCTGGTTTTGTTCCTACCTTCCTTTTCTTTTGCTTCTCTTCTTTCCTTTACTTCTACTATAGCAATGGGTAAATTTTCATCAGGGCTTAGTATATACTTAAGTAACTACAGTTAAAGCATTGAGCGCATATGTGTTTGAGCTTAGCTTCTGTCAAGACCTGGATGTCCTAAGACTGCATATCCACAATCAGCTGTTCACCATCTGGTAGGATATCAGGCCTTGTTAGCCAGTGATCTGTCTCTTTGGGGCGGAGAACAACACAAGAGCTGGGATTCATGATTTATTTCTCATACCTCATCTCATATGTTCTCTTTCCAAATGAACTTTGTGTGTGGGAGGGAGGATGGGGGGGGGGGGAAGCATGCACAGGGAAAGTGGCATGAGTCTCAGAATACTACCATCAAGGGAATATGACTCTTATTGGGGAAAGTTCTTTGCTTCCGTTTCACAGTACATAAGAAACATTGTAACCCTGTCTAATAATTAGAATAGGGAAGCTTAATGAACTTTAACATACTATTAATTGATTTAAAAAGTGTCCCTGAAAAATGTAGCTACAGATTAAATCTAAATAATATTTTGAAATGTAACTGATGTTTTCAGACTTTCTCCCTTTTAACTCCCAAACATGAGGAAAAGGCTTTTCTATAATGAGGACTGTTGTGATATATAAGTGTATGACCAAAATACCATGAAAATGTGTTGCTTCAGAAGCATTTTGTTTTAATCTGAATGGAAAATGTAGTTCCATAATTAATCAAATACAGCTCATGCTATTAATTAATACACATTTCATGAACTGAGTGACAGACTTTCAAGTAATACTATTTCATTACTTTTATGGAAAACCTTTTTATCTAAGAAAAGATGTATTATTAAATATCCTACAGGCAAAAATGTGAATGACTGGTTTGTATAACTATGAAAATTTCAATACTAGTTAAGTTTGATTTTTTTTTCAGTTTGAAAAAGCTTCTTAAAAAGCCATTTTTCTTCATAATTACTCTCATGAAAAATTATTTTACCACCAATCATTTTCTATTGCTATAATATATTGTCCATTTTTAATTGCATTTTATATATAGATAGAGTACGTAGAGAAAGGGGGTTAAATACCATAAAGGCACCAGATCACTTCTGATCTTGAAAGCTAAGCAGGGTAAGCTTGCTTAGACTTGGACACCACCAAACGAGTGCCAGGTGCTGTAGTTATATTTCAAAGGAAAGAACTGGCAAAATTACCTTTGCAGCTTCCTTACCTAAAAAAACTCTTAGGAAATTCATGGGGTCGTCATATGTCAACAGGAGACTTGAAGGCAGGTACACACATACATAGGGAAAAAAGGCAACAGTAAATAAAAATGCTCTTGCATCACTGTGGAAAATATTGCAGGAATTGTTTGCAATTCCATTTTTCCATCAAGGTAAATTCCTAATCATGCACTTAGTTGGGAAATATGAATTGAAGGCCAAATTATGTGTTTCTATCATGTCTGGTACATCATATCTTGCAGGAGATAAGCAAATTACAAATGAAAATGTGACTTTGCCAGTGCTGCTTCATCAGTTTCTGTCTGTATTGAAGGAGAAAGAACAGAGCATTTATTCCAAGCAGTTCAAAATTTCCCAAAAGCATGAGGCACTGACACTGAACTAGCTGTGTCCCTTAGAGCTGGACTCTCAATTTATCAGTCACCCCACTTCTCATGTGACAAATTAGACTAGCTGTAAAGAAGATTTCTTTTAATGGAGGGAGGAGAAACTGGATTTAGTGCTGAATGAAAGTTTCTGTCAGCTAAGAAAGAAAAAAAGCTGTCTCAACTGCAGCTCATGTGTTGAGTTATGCATATCCGAACATGTGCAGGAGATAAAGATAACTGTGAAGATAACATACTCTAGAAAAATATTATCAGGTTTGTTTTTCTGTCCAACATTGTATGCACATTTAAATTTATCCAGACTAAGAACTTTGTGCTTTGTACTGTTATACCAATGCCTTTGTAAACAATCTGTTTCTATCATTTTACCATTATTATCCCAAACAGAAGGTTCCTCAGTTACTGGAGAGTCTCAGTTGGGCCTTGTCACAAGCAGGAATGGCTGTGGGAAGGTGAAGCAGCAGCCAAGTTCTGGCTCTGCACTGGAAGCCTGTCACCTGAGCTTGTTCACCTCCTGGAAGTGAGGCCCAGGAGTGAGCTTCAGGGAGCACTTCTGGGCTGTTCCTGGGCTTGCTATAGTATCATTGCAACTTTTCAGCATATGCTAGAAACATTGATCATAATGCAGTGGTGGCGTTGAACTGGCAGAATTGTGGAATCCATTGACATTCAGTTTGATGAGTAGATTACAACACTCCATGTACCGCCAAAGATAGGTGAAAGGAGGTGAGAAATCCCCTGGAACTGATTTTGGATGATGCAAAGGGCTGCAGGGAAGAGGAAGAAGGTTCTGATATGTTGATTCTTACACTGCAGTGCAATGTTGAATATAGCTCATCAGAAGGGTCCATAGCTGGGGTATGCAAGATGTGTTCCCCACCTCCTCACTGAGGAAGCTACTTGGGAGTCTTGGGAGGGTTACGCTCAAGCTTTCTGAAATCATAATTCTCCTCACATGCCGTACCATATTATATAAACAGGAACTAACAAAATTGTGGCCAACTTTATTTTGCCCATATTTTCTTAACATGTTTCTGCCACGGCTCTGCCATTTCATCCTTACTCCATGTGTAATCCTAACATTATTAAACAATTTCATGGTGCTGGAACAGACCTATAATATAATGTGGTATCTCAATAGTTCTGTATTCTCAGTACAGATTTTCTCTGTATTGAATAGAAAAAATAGAGTCTGAACACAGCAAAGGTATATCAAAGAGCTGAATGTGATTTAAGGGTGCTACTCTTAAGGTGTGTGTAGGTGTCTTACTGTCACCTCTGTTAAAATGTTTTTGTAGAGTTTTTTTTTATCATTCTGAAGATCTGCAAAACCTGTTTGGGTAGATGTGACATTTAGGCAAAAATAATGTTTATGTATCTTGAGAAGTGAAATATCTTGATCATGTTTGACTTACAAAATCTATTCTCCATCGCTTAGCACGTGACTGAGACTCCAAAATACTTGTTTGTCCACTTACTAGGCCTTCTATTGGACTTCTCTCTGAATGTGCTGCTGGAAATTATAATTAATAGATTGCTACTGAAACAGCATAGTCCCTTCAGTTTTAAAATTCTAAAAATTGCACTTAGGCAGGGAAGCCTGATAAAAAATACAGTTTACAACCCCCTGCTAAAATTCTTCCCCCCCCCCCTTGCTTCATTTTCTATATTTTAAGTAATTCTAGATCTTTACACATTTCTAAAACATTCCCGCTATATCTTTCCAGATACAGTATTGGGAGTTTACATTTTAGAATACTCTTGAATGTCAAAAATATCCTCCATATGGAAAGTTATCATCTCTCTAAAATGCTGATCTTTGAGATAGAGTGCTTCTGATTATGCAGAGAATCCAAATATATGAACCACCCAAATGTATTCTGAAGCGGCAGCACTGTATCTTGTTCTTGTATGAATGTTTAAATTAGTACTGTAAGAGAAAAATTAGTCAAGCTTTTGAAAAAATACTAAAGAAAAGCACCCGTTCATTATTTGTTGTTGTTGTGTGCCTTTCAGACAATAACAACTGACGTATAGTTACTCTTAGATGAACCTATATTATCATCATCATCATCATCATCATCATCATCATCATGGAGTTTTCTTGGAAAGATTTGTTCAGTAGGAGTTTCACCTATGCCTCCTATGAGGTTGAGGGACTATGACTTGCCCAAGGTTTCCCAGTGGGTTTCCATGCCTCCGCAGGGATTCATTTATCAGAGTGAAATAATTTCTTTCAGAACTCTGGATTAGAGTTGATTAAAATTAAGAGCTTTAGGGGTAGCTTAATTCTTTATATATGCTATATTATATTTTTGAACTACTCAGTAACTAAAGCTCTGTCACTTTAAAGTATCTGAGAGAATGTCAGTGGATATTTGTGCATATTCTTGTGCACACTCCCCATAGCAATTTAGATTTGTACTGAGTTACAAAGTAGCAAAGAGTGAGAAAAGGTAAAGGTTTTAGCTTTAGTACTAAAACTATTTTAGTTCTTTAGTACTGGACCTTGTCATGCATAAATCAGATTAGTGTAGTAAATAGGATCAAAATATTTTTTAGTGTTGCATGAGTGATGCTTTTCTGAATGTACTTCACCTGGAGACTGAATAGTAGAGATTTCATTGACAAACAATTAGTATATGTTGAATTTTTTTTGAATGAATTTGAAAAATAGTGTTATTTTCAACTGAGTAAAAATAATTTTGCATTATATGTCTATGGTTGTGAGCAGGTTCCTTTATGTTATTATGATTTATCATCAAAAAAGAGTTTTCTTCCTAACTATTAGTGGTCTGTAATTCTCACTTTAATTTTTGATGATATATGCCTATTAAATATATATTTTTTGGTTTTGTAGGAAATGTTGTGAGCAATTTAGGACACTCATTTTTCAGCCAGAGTTTTCTCAGTAGTAAGGAACATGGTGGCTTTTTGTATGTTACTCCTGCATATCAGTCACTACAGGACTTGGTGCTCCCTACTCCACCATACCTATTTGGGATTCTTATACAAAAATGGGAGACTCCTTGGGCCAAAGTATTTCCCATCCGACTGATGCTGAGACTTGGAGCTGAATACAGACGTAAGTCTTATTTTTCTTAAATATATAGATCCTCCTTAATAATATTGAATGTTGGCATAATTCTTGCCTCAAGAAAAAGAACCCTCCCTCCATAGCTACTGTCATCATCGGACCTGGGAGGGAGTGAAAAAGACAGGCCCAGTTCCATCAGGTCTAGCTGTGAATTCTGTGACTTACATCACTCTCTTTTATCTTATTTTATTGTATTTTAATTTTTTTTTGTATTCTCTGTATTTTTATTGCTGTATTTTTATTGGGCGGGCTATAAATAAATAATAATAATTATTATTGTTGTTGTTGTTATTATTTTAGAATAACACATACAGAAAGGCTAAAAAACAAGAAGTTTTTTTAGTGGATTTCCCAGTTTTGTTACCAGTAACATTGGATTGGATCCTGACTTCTTGCTTCATAAAAAGGAAGGAATTTCTGTTCACAGAAGAGTTCTTTGCTTAACCATAGCTCTTTCATTGAAACTTTTTTCTGTTCACAGAGCAAAACCAAACCATTATGTTAGACAAGACTATGTTTGTTTTTGCTTGCTCTTTATATGTGCTGTTTGTATATGTATAAAAATAAACAATTGCCAAGTTCACTCTAGGATTTAACCACATTAATTTGCGTAGTCATGACTTTCAAAGTTGTTGTACTCATTAGTACCTTTATCCAAAAAATTTAGAAGCATCTGAAGCCTACCCAATCTTTAAAATTAAAACTGCACGCAAAACCTAGTATTAAACCCTAATTTCCAGAGTCTTTGTCATTGTTTGAAGATATAGTTGTTCATTCACTGTCAGGCTTATGGTTAGACGGCACTCACATTTTCCTATTGTGGCAAAGAAGAGCATGGAAGGTTGTCCTGAAAACAGTAGGCATCTTATCTCAGCAAAATTCTGTGCTCAAGACAGAAAGCTTAAGACATATTTCATTCTATCTCTGCAATGATCTAAAACCAAACTGATACCAGAATGTATGAAAATACACCTTCCTTGTAAGTCCCTGTATTTATGATATTTTTATATCTAGTTTTTAAATGCAGTGTAGTTTGAGAAAATGTTTTGTAAGATAAATTTGAAGCTGATTTCTTGTATCCGTTTTTATTTTCTTAGTGTATCCATGCCCACTTTTCAGTGTCAGATTCCGTAAACCATTGTTTGGAGAGACTGGACACACAATTATGAATCTCCTTGCAGTAAGTCAAGGCCACAAGATTTATTTTCGCTATACAGTAGTAATGAAATAAAAAAAGATGTTTTCCCCATTTGAGTATATGGTTATTGTGAAAATATTATGCTACCTAGAATTCTTCACCTAGATCCAGCATGCTAGAATTGATTAAACAAATGTCATCTTTAAACCAAGAGCAAATATTAAGAAGTCACCTTGACAATTTTTGACATCTCTGAAGACATGAACTGGATTTTTAAATAGTTGTGGATACTTGTCTATTCAAACCTTTTAAAAAGTTAAAGGTACTTTCTGCCTTGTCTCTGTTGGGATCCTAGTTTACAGTGGCACAAAAAAACTTTGTGAACCCTAATGACAACTGCAGAAATTCAGTAGGTTTACTTTGTGAATTCTTTTTCTAAATATTCACTAGGTTTTATATTTACTTATTCCATGTCTTGTGGAATAAAATTACGCATAAATCAGGCCAAGAATGAGTACATGAGAGTCAGGGCAATCGCAAAAGGAAGTGAACCCTCTGTTGCATCTGCTCAATTAAAGAGAATAATTAGAACCAGATACTTATGTAATTAAGTAGATCTGCAGTGGTAGGTTTGGTATGCTGCACTCTATAAAAAGATAAAAAGGATTCATAAATTCGGTCTTTAACATATGGTTGTGTGGAAACATGTCATGCCATGATTTTTTGATCATGACATTACATGTTTCCACACAACCATATGCTGAAGATCTGAAGATCCTAGAAAAGAAGCTCCCACTGTCAGTCTAGAAAGTGTTGTAAAACAAGTCTAAAGATTTAGGACTTCACTTCTGAGGCACATAATCTACACATGGAGACTATTCAAGACCACAGTTACTCTATCTAGGAGAGGTTATCTTAATAAATTCTAAGTATATTACCCAGGAAGTCATTAAAAACTCTTGGATAACATTAAAGGCTCTGCAGGCCAGTCTCACTGTGGCTAATGTGAGTTTTCATGGTTCAGCAATTAGAAAGTGACAAAACAAGAATGGCAATGTTGAGAGGACAACTGGGAGTAAATCCCTGCTCTCTGAGAAGAACTACTCTAGAAAGCATGTCCGAAGTTTGCTAAATATTCCATGGATGGTCCCCAAATCTTCTGGCACAATGTTCTCTAGACAAACTAGTCAGAGAGAGAAATCTTGTGTTTGACCAAAAAACACCAAACATTGAGGTCATATGAGAATATCATAATTTGGACCTGCTTTATGCCTCAGTACCTGGGTTGCTTGCTGTTGTCACAAAGTATGAATTTTGCAGTGTAAGCGAATGTTCTAGAGGAGAATGCCAGGCCATCCACATGAGAGCTTAAGCTGGGTTTTTTAATGCAACGTAGCAGCGGTCCTAAACATACAAACAGATTTGTCAAAGAATGGCTACAGAAGAAACTTGATGTTTTAGAATCGCTTAGTCACAATTCTGACCTAAATCCCATCAAATGTTGAGGAACGATCTGAAAGGAGCTGTTCAAGCAAGGAAGTCCTCAGGTGCCACTAAACTGAAGCAGCTCTGTAATGATAAATGGCCCAAAATTCCTTGAAACAAATGTGAGAGAACAGTTACAGGAAACATTTACTTGAGGTCATTGCTGCTTAAGGGAGTACCATCAGCTCCTGAATCCAAAAGCTCACATGCTCTTTCACATGGATATTGACTGTTGATTCAGTTGTGGATAAATAAATGTTAAAAATGTATTATGTTTGTATGCCATTTGTTTAACCATATTGCATGTTGTTTCTTATCTAGGATTATCAGGTTAAACTAAGATCCAGTAACACTACAGGTTGGAAATAAGTGACAATCCTAAAGGGTTCATGAACTTTTTTTGCCACTGTAGTGCCCTGAGGTCTTCTTTGTACCTTTCAGAAAAGGGCATTGTTGCCCTCTTGAACATAAAAATATCTTGTGGGTTGTGCCTCTCAGTATGTGAACCATTAATACAGCTGGGCTAAATGTGTGGTGTGTTCTCCACCTCCAGGGAAGATACAGTATTTGCAGTAGCAGGGGTGTTGGTGTTGGAATGGGTAGGAGATACATGACAGTCGGGTAGATGCTTTCCTGCTCACTCATGGGTGATCAGCTAAAGTATCTTTGATTTTCTCCACTGCAGCTGTAGACAAAATGTGGGCCTTGGAATCATAGGCACTGCTTGATAATGTTTTTGCAGTCTTTGACTCCTCCAGACTCCCATTTTTGCCCCCCCCCCAAGATGGCTTGTCTTTCTCAGAAGCCACTAGGAGTAACAATTCACCTTTTAAATAGTTTGAATACACTGTTTAACATTAAAAATAAACAAAACCATTTTTCAGAATTGTTCTTATTTTTAAACTTTTGGCAGTCTGTGTGACCTACCAGAACCTACTAAATAGTTGTGTACCCTTTAGTAGTCTTAGCAAAATTATACTAACCAGTATTTTTTTGCAGCTGAACTAAATATGTTTGTAATATCATTTTTCTTTACTGACACATGTTTGTTGCTCTGGTAAAACTCAAACTCTTATCAGTATTGTGATTTTAGCTGGTCTGTACATTGACAGGACTTCAGAAACTACCAATATACATTGCCAGTCGTTCAAGGCTTAGTGGTTGATATGGAAGTAAGGAAAACCAGCATCAAAATTCCCAGCAACAGATATAATGAGGTATGTAATATGAATAAATACATGACACTCAAGTTTCAGAAGCAAACCAGTGATTATTTTATTAAAAGATTTTTTGAATAAGCTAGAATTAATTCATAAAGGGTGAATAAAGTTACACCCGAGATACTATATGTATCAAATTCATGTTAAATAAAATAAAATAAAATAAAAGTTTTAATAAAATAGGTGCTACCACCTGCAAGCCTCTAGAAGGTTCTGCTGTTATTTCACCACATTTTGGGGGTGTTTTGGTATCTCCCTTCACCATTTTTTAAGCTTGTAGAGGCCTTTCTTCACCCAATATAGGCCTTTTTTCAAAGCAGGAAGTAACCAGAATAGAACATCTGATCTCTTCCTGGCTGGGAAGTAGATCTCTACAGGCCTGAAAAAAGTGAGGGATGACAAAATTTTTTTTGAAAATGTGGCAAAATGGCGAGTAGTAATTTGCAGGCAAAAAACAAGGTCCATAATTACGGAGGGGTATGGGGATTAGAGAAGTGCAGCACTCTTGGCCCACCCGTCCTAAAGAGACTATATTTTCCTCCAGGAACTAATTTTCCACAGCGATTTTTTTTTCGATTTTAGATTGCAGTTTAATACTAAGTGATAATGGTATATGTTCTGTTTTTGGTTTGGTTGTAGATGATGAAAGCTATGAACAAGTCCAATGAACATGTACTAGCAGGTGGGGCATGTTTCAATGAGAGGGCAGACTCTCATCTTGTATGTGTGCAGAATGATGATGGGAATTACCAGACACAGGCGATCAGTATTCACAATCAACCAAGGAAAGGTGAGAGTTTCTGCCAGTGGCTAAATCCTACATTCTCTCAGTGCAGCATAAATAGCAACAGGCAGTTACACTGTGTTAACATTATGTACTTCCTATATTGAATCCCACCATTGGGCAACCTATGAGAAATGGTGAATGTGCATAACTGTCACCGGATTGCACAGTGCAGAGTTTGCAATGAAGAGAGGCTGCATGCACATTGGCACACTGTTCTAGATATATTGTTGCACATTTGCAACTGTTCCACATGTGAAACTCCATTTCTACCACCATCTGCTGGATACATTTGTTCCACATTTTAAAAAAAACCAGCTCCAAATATAGCATAACTTATGCTTTCATAAGGATTCTGGCCAATGTGCATTTTTTTATACATTGTGCATTTCTTGCATAATTTTCTTATTGTTTTTTTTCCCCAGTTGCTATTAATCTCTCATTTTGTAAGTGCATTATAAACAAGTCTCAACTTTCTGATGAGTGTCATATAGTGGTGAGAATAGAGACTTGAACACGCTTTTCTGAATTTATTATAACTGGAAGATTTTGTGTAAGGATGCTAATCATGTGGCTTCTTGCCCCATTTTAATGACCATTTTTCATGTTTGCTGCCAAGCAATATCCCTGTTCATGTGCAATGCCCAATTAGCCTTCCTGGCCAAATATTGTTCAGAATGATAGAAGTTGCTGTCCAACACATGTGAAGGTGGGGGTAAGGATGGTGCGAAATCAGGATTCCTGCTCCTAGATTAGTTGATCAACCACACTTTCTGAGATCTAGGTGCCAGTGAGAAGTTGCATAAATTCAGAAAAAAGGGAGAGAGGTGGAGCAGTGTATAAAACGCATCATTTGATGTTTGCTATGGTTTAATTTTACTTTTGGACTCAAAACATTTCATTTGTCCTCTGGTTTCAGCTGTTGGATCAATAGATCACCATTTCTTTCTTGGCAAGTTTACTTAGCTGAACTTTAAGTTGTAGAGGCATGTAGAAATTTGGCACTTCACAAATGTGCTGTCTATGACATAAGAGATGTCCTTTGTAGAGACAATTATTTTTAGTATGCTTTTTGATACTCGTTCTATGCTAGACTAAGGGTATTAGTCTATTGCTAGACTAAGAGTATTATGCATCCTATGAAAACCTTTGTTAACAGATGAGAAGTAGAAATCTGTTACCAGCTTTCAAAGGCATCTCCATGTGAACTACACTGCTGAAATCCAACCAGAAAACTAACTCTTGTGGTTGGCTCTGATCATCAGCATATGGGGCCATTGCAGACACTTAAGACATTTTTTTTGCTCCAGAACTCCTAAAGGAAGTCATAGGTTAAGAACCTGCTTTTGGGTGATCAGACACATGTGATATTTAGAATTACTTCCAAAAAGAAAGCCATGAGCTGTAGGCAAAAGTGAGTAACCTTGAACCAGCTCTGTCATGATGGTGGAAACAAAATGGATTTAACTCCTCAGCTTGTTGGATTACAACCACATCATCATCATTATGAAACTGCACTCCAGTCTGCCTTTTGCTTACCTTGTACTTCTTGCTTTCTCCCTACTGTTCTATAATGTTTACGTTATAATTAGGAAGGAGATATTTATAAAGACAGCACAACTTGCAAAACCCATGTTACTTGAAATTGGGTTTTCTTTTAATACTTCACCTTGTCATGGGGTTTCATCTGGCTTAGAAAATAATTGCTTGAAAGAGGAATGAGCAAAGTATTCCCTCCCCCAACTTTGTTGTAGCCCTTAATTTCTCTGGGTTCATGAGACTGCCCTTTTTATTATTATTATTATTATTATTATTATTATTATTATTATTATTAACCTTTATTTATATAGCGCTGTAAATTTACATAGCGCTGTACATACAATCTTTTAGTTAGACGGTTCCCTGCCCTCAGGCTTACAATCTAAGAAGACACGACACAAAAGGAGAAGGGAGTGGTGATGGGGAATGGGATCAGGTCCAGCAGTTCTTCTCCACCTCCGAGGCCTGGTATTTATATAGTTTAAAAAACTGATTTTCCACCCCCAGAAGCCTCCAGGTGTGGTATTTGATATTTTAAGTAAGTTGTGTGGGTCCTCTACAAGGTTTAATACCAAAATATTTTTTCCCAAAACCAGAAGGGGACATTTGAGCATTTCAGGTTTTGCTTAATCATTTCTGGCAGGTTTTTTATTTTATTTTTTATTTTTTTGGTCCCAGGAGGGTCCCAGGGGAAGACAGTCAACCCCCATGCCCTCTGCAGTTGCCTGCCCCTGGCCTAAAATAAGCTTTGTTCAAGCATTGGGTATTAGTGGCTGCATAAATTTCATCTGTTGTCATTTACAGGTTGTGTATCCTTTATCCAAAATGCTTGGGACCAGAAGTGTTTCAATTTTAGTTTTGGGGGGGATTTTGGAATATTTGCATATACATAATGAGATATTGAGATGAAACCTAAGCATAAACATGAAATTCATTTATGTTTCATACACATATAGCCTGGATGTAATTTTATACAGCCTTTAAAATAATTTTGTGGACAAAACATTTCTGTACATTGAACCATAAAAAAGGAAAGGCATCTCTGTCTCAACCACCCATGAAAAAAGTGTTGGATTTTGGAGCGGTTCAGATAAGGGATACTCAGCCTGCATCTCCTGCTCATGTAATTCTGGAACCTGTGTCATGCATACAGTATACATTCATGTTTTTTTCACTGTTGCAGTGACGGGGGCCAGCTTCTTTGTATTTAGTGGAGCTTTAAAATCTTCTTCAGGCTATCTTGCAAAATCCAGTATTGTAGAAGGTAAGATTTGAGTTAGCTTTCATCAAGAGCATGTACCTTTTCTATGGTAGAACACAGCTTGGGTGGTAGTTAGGACTTACATTGTTAACAAAACATCACGTTTCTATCTTTAAACTAAATACTTGTTCAAGTAGAACTTTTTAGTGTCACAGACCCCAACTTCAGAGAAACAGAAAGGGAAGGTAAGTATGCACCAGAACTGGCTCTGGTGCTGAGAATACTTGTCAGTAGGGGAAAATTGTGACACTGCTGCTATCCTCTGCGGTTACTTTTCTTTCCTGGGTGTTTTAGTTGGTCTTGTATTTTATGTACTTTGTTCTATTGTGTTACTGGATATTAAGATTTTAACCTTTGTTTTGTGAACCATTCAGAATCCATTACTATTGAACAGAATAGAAAAACATTTTTTTAAAGGAGTCAGGTACTTACATTTATAATGGTTATGTAAATTTGGCTGTAGCTTTAAAATACTTCATTTGTGAAGTCTGAAGAATATTGAAAGAAGTCACAAATTAGGGGTAATTGAAAAAAGGGGGGGGGGGCTTAAAATTAAGTTGTAATACTTTTGCAGCCAACATGTTGCAGTTTAGCTTACAGTATGTAGGTGCTACAGTAACACATTTACTGAGGCACTTGGAAAATACATGGCTAGTGGGGAGTGGAGGTGGGATTGTGCTATTCCACTTTTGCTTGATGTTGCTGGGCACAGATGAATTGATTTGCTAATATGCAGCTTGTGTACATTGGGCTGGGCATGATGTGGCCTTTGGACTGCATGTGACCCCAGAGCTGTTTTTGTGGGTCCCACAGGGTCATAAAAAATTCAAAAACATTTTCCCCTTCAAATATCAGAAGGATGTGAGCATTTTTGTCTCATTTTTGTCTACATGTGGAACAGATCACACCCGAGATGCTTTATTTTGAAACAGGAGGTGAACAGAAAAAGATGTCTGTTCACTTTATTGTTTGTTTGTTTTTAAAAAGTCTCTCCTATGCCTAATATGGCCCAAATGTGGGTGGGGTAAGACGAGGAGAAAATGCCCCCATGCCATCTAGAGGATGTTTGGGGGCAAAAAGTTTTGATTATTTATTTAATGGAGGAAGTGCAGTACAGAGTCTGCCTTCCAAAGTCTTCTGGGGTGCTAGTACTCCCCCCTAGCCTTTGTGATTGTCCAAGCTGGTGTACACGTAAGCCCCTAAGGGAATGAGGAACCCAGAACTCACAATCCGAATCCCCTACCAAAATTTTGTCATTGAACCTAGATGATTACAGTATTTAATTTGACCTGATATGTGTTGTTGATAACCATATGTTTGATCTCTGGTTTAAGAACGTAGCTTTGGGTTGTTTTTAGCAATCATGTTTTTTTCTTACCTAGATGGTGTCATGGTCCAAATAACAGCTGAAAACATGGACTCCCTGAGACAGGCTTTGAGGGAGATGAAAGACTTCACTATTGCTTGTGGTAAAATAGATGCTGAAGAGCCTCAAGAGCATGTGTACATTCAGTGGGTAGATGACGACAAGAACTTCAACAAGGGGTAATATAGCAGTATCCACTTAGCATCTTTTACACAAGTTTATTTGGTTTTTATTTGTGGTCTGTGACTCACACAACTGGGTTATCCTGCACCTGCATATTGTGTCTTTTGGAGCACACTATAGCATTTAAAAGAGTCTGACAGCCCCATATAAGGGACTCCCGCTGAAGCCCCCAGATGGAGGATAACCCAGTTGTGTGAGTTCAGAGACGACTACTTGAAGAACTACAATTACAGGTATGCAACCTGTTCCTTTACTTTCTCAGCTCAATAGTGCATTTTGTTTCGGTGAAAGAGCAGTTTCCCCTGCCCATGTTCTGTCTGCGTCTTATTCGCAAGTCCTGATGGACAGTACATTTCTGGACTAGCATCTTCAACCAAACTGATGAAACACACTGGCTGACCTGATGCTCCAAATGGGCATGTTTTTATCCTTCAGACTGGATGCTTTACATTTTTCATGAGTATCCTCTTTTTCCCCTATTACATTACCCTAGAAAGGACTAATAATGTAACATGTTGAAAGTTAACAGTATAAGAGCCAGCCTATTCTCGATAACATAATTGCATGGCAATTATTTACATTACTTTCTACACTAAACTTTTGGTGTATGAAATCATATGTCCATCAACCTTCTGAACTGAATATAAATGTAGTGTAGAAATGTTGTGAGAAACTAGCAACAGCAGCTACATTTCTATACCCCTTCATACTAAACTAAGCAGTCTCTAAGTGGTTTACAATGTATAAGCTAATTGCCTCCACTCACAACCTTTTGGCTGTGAGTGAGTGGCTGCAGTACAGGCATTTAACCACTGTGCCACTAGAGATGGCAGGGAGTGTCACTGTACTCCCTACCATTTGTAATAGACTGCATGTGTGAAGCACAGAAGTGCAGTGGTCCCCAAACTCATGGAAACAATGACATCCTTTTCTACACTATATGGGATTGGAGGATAATGAGAAAGGTTTCCTGACTTGGCCATTTAGAGAGAGAGAGAGAGAGAGTAGCTTTCAGATATACAGTAATGGCTTTGTATTGTCCACAACATTACCCTAAAATTGTTATATTACAATTGTTATATTACAATATTACAGTATTGTAATAATTCTGAGGATTGTCTTTGGCTTTGCATTGTACAACTTTGAACACTAGCCTTTTCAGGAATTCCTGATCTGGGTACAATAAGCACATGATGTTAAGAAACGTGCTAGGGCTATTCCTTTTTCATCACCCCAAGACATGGAGGGTAATTTTCCAAAGCAAGTCTCCACTCTACATGATCTAGATTGTATGATCCGGATTGTAGAAAAATCAGGGTTCAAGTTTATGTGAAGAACTTCCATTGATAGAAGCTGTGTCCTCCAGAGTGTTGCCCTCTACATGGAGAAGTGCTAGCATATTCCTCCATCTCTTGTTTTTACAGTATAGATTAGAAACATTGAATAGAGCCAGCATTAACACCTGTAAAATTTGATGTGATCCAGAATGTGTATATACTCAAGATTCTATTATTTAGGTCTCTGAAAAAGCTTCCCTTCATACATAACCAATTTAATGGTTCAGATAACTGTATGTCACTTTTTTCTATGATTACATTTGTTTAGATGAATGGGCTTGTTTCACATTGTCTTCAGACCTAGATCTCTAGTCTAATTAACTAGGCATTAGAGTTAAGGAAGTATTCTGTTAACAAAGTTGTTTAATCCTTTTTTCTAGTGTTGTGAGTCCCATTGATGGCAAATCTATGGAGTCTATCACAAGTGTGAAGATATTTCATGGCTCAGAATATAAAGCAAATGGGAAGGTTGTTAGATGGACTGAGGTGAGAAAATCAAATGGTTTTGTACATTACAGAAGGGCTGTAGCATGAATACAACTTAGCATGATATAATTCATCTAGCTGCGTTGATCAAAACCAACTTCATCCTCAGCTACAAAATCTACTTAAGGGAAGCCAGAAAAGGACACACTTAACATCCACCAAACGTTCCAATGTTAAATGGGAATATACTCCTAGAGAGTCTCATGTGGTTTCTACCTTTCCTGGAATGGCCTCAAGACTTTGCCAACATGTATTGTTTTATCTTTACAAGTTAACAAGCTTACCTTTCATTCAAAGATGCTTTGTTGTCTCAGGTGTTACCAGCCCTTATTGGTCACTTTTCAAAATTATTTCCATTATCTACCTTGATGTATTTATTGGTCAACTTGCACTAATTATTCTGGATGGGTTTTTTTCCCCTCTCTGCCTTTCTTGATGCTACTGGCATGGTTAGAAGCTTCACATAGTTGGTTTTTTTTTACTTTTAAATATAACCAGCTTTTTGCTTTAGTTGTGAAGAAAATGTTGAACTGAAATACAGTCTGCTGAATATTCAAAATGAATGAATTAGAAAAATTGCTTATTATTTCCTTGTGTTCTCTAGTTGTAAGACTAATGTTATAATGCAGAAACAGACTGTATATATGAATAATACATGAGTACTTTTTTTCTCTTTAGGTTTTCTTTTTGGAAAATGATGACCAACATAATGGCCTAAGTGATCCAGCAGATCACAGCCGGCTGACTGAAAATGTGGCTAAAGCTTTTTGTTTGGCCTTGTGCCCTCACTTGAAGCTGCTGAAAGAAGATGGGATGACCAAGTTGGGTCTCCGTGTTACGCTTGATGCTGATCAAGTAAGTAAAAAACAAACAATCAATTTTGGTAGCAAAATTACCACTTTTGTAAGGGTAGTTGGGTAAACTGAAAGCATAAACCACTTCTCCACATCCTTTTGATCACCAACATGGGCTTAGACCCAGATTAGTAACTCCACGAATGGCTCTTTCTGTTCACACAGTGGGTGGCTTAGTTTGTAAGCCTGAGGGCAGGGAAATGTCTCTTTAACAAATTGTAAGCCGGGGTATTATTATTATTATTATTATATTATTAATAAGCTCCCCCTTGGAGGAGAGGGTTGTTTCTGTATGGCTCCTTTGGTGTCTCCCGAGTCTCCCCCACCAGAGCAGCCTTTTAGGGGAGAACATCTTTTGTCCATGTTAAATGCTACTCTACATCCAATCCATTTCAGCTTCTAAGTATTTAATATAAAAGATTTTTCCAGTGGTACCTTAGAATCTGTTTCATTAGGTAGAGTGTCCTATCCTTCTGGTGCCAACAGACTTTTAATAAGCTACTATTCCTTTGGCATGTTTGCAATCATAAATTCAAATAGTGGGCTTACTATTTGGCCTCAAGACTGGGAATGGTATTACTGATCTAAAGTAGTGCTGGGCAGCTGTGGAAAACAGGGAGCCACTTTAACCTTTCCTCTGAAATCCTGGACTGCTGCACTGCCACCATGAAAAAAATTATGGGGCCTACTAAACCTTGTGAGGCTGTATGCAGTTCATGGGCTACACTTTGCCGACCCTCATATAAAACATACTTTTAATATCTAACCAAAACTGTGGTGTGAAACAGACTGCCCCAAAAGGGTGGACTGGGGTTACCCCAGAGCCGTAGCAAACACACACTGTGGCCCCAGTCTGTTCCGCCGGCAGCCCAAATAGGAATGGAAAAGATCAGCTCCCTTTAGGGCTGGTTTTCAGCGCAACTCCAGGATGCCTTCTGGGCATTCTGGGGGCATGAGCTGTTAAAAATCAAGCTGCTCCTGGAGCAGTTTGAAACTGCCACCGTCTGATCACCCAGTGCAACTTCTGGTGTCTTGGGGGCGTGTGCTATCAAAACAACATGCCCCCAAGCCGCCCGGAAGCCGGCTTTTCTGGGCAATCTCTGTTCAGCTCCTAGATGGTCTATAATTTCTAAGATGGTGTGTATATTTTAAAGTACTGTATAACCCACAATTAGATATTTTAAAAACTTGGTTTTTTATGAAGAGTAGTGGATCTGGAACTAATACTTCTCTCTATATTATTGGCAGTGCCTAAATTTGGGTTCTGGAGATCTTCCTATAAACAGAGTGAATTCAGTAGGAATTTCTGCAACCTTTATATCTATTTCTGCGATCTAATCTAGTCTTTCTAGTCTGGAAAAAATATTGGTCTTTCCCTGTGAAGGTCAGGTAGTTCAGGAAATGATACGAGACTACTATTTTGGGCTTAGTGTTCTATGGCTAAATATTGAGCAAATTTCTTTATATTTCAGTAACTGGTTGTGTAATTTGCTTTATTTGATATATCCAAGTTTGTTGCCATGCTTGGATTGGCATGTTAGACATCTAATACACATTTTCTAAACAGAGGTTTGTTTGGGCCTAAATGGTAAATTTGGGATGAAGGAGTGTACGAGCATACTCCTTTTCTGCAAGATGTTGAAGATGAGAAATATTGGCTTGTACTGTAACTGAGGAGAATTTCCTCTGCAGAAGGTCCAACACCACCCCTAATTCCATGATATTTATATCATGGACCCCTTTTTTGTTTCCTTCAAGTGAAAACAACTGATGTTTTATTATTCATTCCTTGCAAAACATTCTTCTCAGTGACTATAACAGTATCTGTATTTGTGGGAGATTGTGGTAGAGTTCCTTCCAGTGTCCATTTTCAATATTGACCTGCTTTTATGTTTGTTTCATCCTTTGATTTTTAAAGAAAGTTAAATACAGGGGTTTTATTACTGAACATATAGTAAAACACTGTTTCCTTTTTATTGTGCTTTTTTGTAGGTTGGCTATCAGGCTGGGAGCAATGGTCAGCCCCTGCCTGCTCAATACATGAATGACCTGGACAGTGCCTTAGTTCCAGTAATTCATGGAGGGGCATGCCAGCTGAGTGAGGGCCCAGTGATAATGGAGCTTATATTTTATATTTTGGAAAACATCTCATAAGAGGACTTCATTTTCTGTTCCAGCAGCAGTTCTGTCTGAATCATTTGCACTTTAAAAACTGGAAAATTAAGCTTTTTGTTGACACTATTATGTGGGGTGTGGGTGTGGGCGTGAGAACAGTTGCTCCATAATTCTGAATCGTCTATGCATTCGTCAACAAACAGGATCAGGGCAGCTTCTATACTTCAAAATGGCTATGCTATCTTTGCGGTTAATATACTTCTGTTACAGATTAGAAACAAATAATGGTCATGTTTTGAAACAAGTGTGGTCATGTATTCAATGCTGAAACAGGTGCAGAGATCACTGGGGAGTAAATAAAAGGAAAGAAAATGTCAGTGTTTAGTGTGTTTAGATGAACTTATTATGAAGAAACAATCAAGACCTCCATTCTGACCTCATTATACTGACTGCCGTTTATGGTTATTTTCTCTACACATTAAAAATGAATCGTTTACATTATTTTGACCAGGTTATTGGTCAAAGTACCTCCAAGGTAGGTTGGGATATTCTATATAAGTGTACAGAAAGAAAGCAGTATGACTGAGGGTACCTTTTAACGTCTGCCCCAAACAAAACAGCAATCTCTCTAAAAGCTGTATGTAAATTAAGCTTGCAGTTTTGTGTGTATAAATAGGATAGTTTTACCTTCTTTTTCTTTGCCTGTGAAACTGTCCCCACTTCAGACTGATAACTTGGCAAACATCTGCCATTGTGAATTTTGAAAAACAAAACAAAAACAAACCTTTTACAGGCATGAGAATTGTTAGCCTTAAAGAGCAGTTACGTGAAATTGCTGTTCTCTTTCCAGCTGGTCCTGCTTTTTTAAAAATGGGAACATCCTTTCCTGGTTTTCCTGATTGGTGTGCACTGTACTTACATCAGCCCTCCCATTACGCCTGCACTTATGTAACACTTTATAATAGCAGCACCACATTAAGCTAGCCTATGAGAACGATAACTATTTGGTGGCTGTTGCATGTTTTGCTTTCACTTCAGGCTGGAAAGCTTATGCTCTGCCTTCCCAAAAACTGACATTCACCAGGAGGGCAGCTTGATCCATCTTGCTGCAGCATATGAAGCTGGCAAGGACAGTAAGCAAAAGAATGCAAACACATCCCTATTAAATCTAGTTTCTACCCCTGAGAATCCCATAACTAGTGGAAAGAGCTGTTCAAAGGGAAGGCAAATTTAGGCTTGAAGCAGACAACTGCTGCCATTAAGATTGGTTGTCACACATGTAGAAAGGGATAAGTGTTAAATACAAACCTAAAAAGTAGAGCAGCAGGGGCAAGCTTGTGACGCTTTAGTGGAAAAGATAGATAGCAATTGTTACAGCCCTTTTCCATTTTTAAGCAAGCAAATGTATATAACAACCCATTTGTGAGGCACACAAACCACAAAGAAAAATTATTTTTTCTCTGTAGGTAGAGAAGTATAGTGAAGATACACAAAGCTCATTTTTGAGCCAGTTGCTACTGCTTGCCTGTGATTAGTAAAATCCTTGCAACACAACCTATTCTAAACTGCAATTAAACCTTGAAGAACACAAATGTGTTAGTTTGGGTACCCAAATTGAAGGCTAGACAAAACCAGATCTCATTTCTAAGTACAAAATGAAGTTCTACTGAATTAATTGCTGGCCACTTGGTCTGAAAACAGCTCTTGGGCCATGTGGAACCTGCAAAAGGTGCTGAATATTGTTTCATGGTTTGGGTCAGGCATAAATAGACACCAGTGAAATCCTTTGCAACACAAAGGATTCTTAGCAGTTTAAAGAGACTTGTTTCCTGTGTTTCTTTTTCTTGCATATAAACTCAAATTGCTTTTAGGATTTCCTTCCTTTTGTGACAGCACTGAGTTATCTGGTAGACTCTCCAACATCTATTTAAATTTGCAACTTAGCTGCAGTAGTTTCCAACAGATACCATCCTAATTTCACCATAGAACCAGCTTTTTCAGTAACTTGGTTTTGCTTTAAAGTTACTGATCTAGGGAGAAAAAAACCCCTTAACTTTTCTTGTTCTTTTCCCCTGCAGAAAACCATTTGTTTGGGTTATGTTTGTGCAAAATGCTATTGACTGACTGGTTTGCTTCAACCATAGCCTTTAAAATGACCTTAAGATTACCATATTGTTAAGAAATTAGTACTTGTTTAAAGAAAAATGTACTTTTAAAATTCAGTTAACACTGCAAAAGACTGCATATTATATTTTTATTTTCAACATGTAGTTTTGTATATTAAATTTATTAAAATTAAAAACTGAATACTGTATTGTCTCCATCCACTTAAGACAGAAACATATGTTGTCTGCTATGGCAGACTTAGGTTTATGAAGCATTTACTGTGAAATTCTTTTGCAACTCTCCTGCCATAGCCCATGAAACTGGAATAAAGGCAGGCAATTTTGGACCCCAGGCTTTGTGTGTTTCACATGCTATAAAACAGGTAAGAATCTCTTTGTTACCTTTTCATTTAAACTATTAAGAATCTCAACTTCCTGAAATAAAATCAAAATGCTGTGACTCTCAAACTCTTTAAACAGTAGAAAGCTTTAGTTCTGTTTTAGCTGAAAAAATTAAACAAGTAAAATGTGTTCTTAAGTTAGTGATTCTCTCTGTCACACATGATACAGACCCCTTTCAAAATACTCATGCTGGTGTCATTCTAATCTACAGTAATTAGAATAACAAGGTAGATGGGAAGAGATGTAAGCTCAACAAATCCTTTGTTGTAGGCAGTGTAAACAGACATACAGGCTGTTAACAGTAATAGCTGTTTAACTTAACTCCTCTGTAAGCAAGAATAGAATTTATTCCATAGCTAGGAAATGCACATTCTTATTTGAAAGTTACATGATAATAAACCTCTACTTCTGCAGCACATTTTTATATACCACTACTCATTAAAACAACACTTTTTGTCAGCTTCTGCAAACATGCTCTCTTTGCATGTCAGCAGTCAGTTAACAAATCACATTCATGTAGTACTAATATTAGTCTCAAGAACGCTTAAGGTCGATCAGTCCATCTTTGTGCATCAGTACCTTAATTCCTAATAGTAGACTTACAAAGCTTACCAACTCATACTATATGATAGTTATGAAAATAAAGATGTTATGTTCAGTAGTGCATTCATTGAACATCTTTGGTGCTTGCAGAACCTCTCATGTCTATAAAGTCCATTCTGCAGCTTTTTGCATTCCTGGATCTGTAAAGATGGAATATAAATTGAAGATGGTTTTAGTGGTGTAGTAGGAAAGTGCAAAACTAAATATTGTAAGAGCCAGTTGCGTAGTGGATTGAGCATTGGACTGCATCTCTGGAGAACAAAGTTCATACCCCCACTTGGGCACAGAAACCCACTGGGTGACTTTGGGCAAGTCTCACATACAACCTCAGAAGGTGGCAAAGACAAAACCACCTCTGAACAAATCTTTCCAAGAAAACCCTATGGGGAAAGTTACACCAAGCCATCCAAAAAACATTTAAGACTTATTTTGAGATGTGACCAGAATTTTATTTACTAAACTTGACTTCGGTTTTGGGAAGGGAAATAGAAGGTAAATATTGGAGGCTACTATTGAATATAGTGACAGCCGCGAGATTAGTCCTGGCTAAAAATTGGAAAAACACCTACCCTTGAAGAATGGTCACAAAAATTGGTAGAATTAAAGAAAATGGATAGATTGGCATTTTTGATTAATAACAAGTGTATGGAGAGATTACAAGAAGAATGGCTGCCAGTACAGTGGTACCCCGGGATACGAAAACGCCGCGTTACGAAATTTCCGGGATACGAAAAAATCCCATAGGAAAAAACTGTTCCGGCATATGAAGGTTTTTTCGGGTTACGAAAAATTTTTTGGTGCTTTTCGGCGCTTTTTCGCATGAAATCGCGGCTTTCTAGCGCTAGCGGCTATGGCTTTTTCGGGTTGCGAAATCTTTCGGGTTACGAACGCCACGGCGGAACGAATTAATTTCGTAACCCGGGGTACCACTGTACTACAATACTGGGAAAATACATATAACATCAAAAAAGATCTATTGATATGAAATTAGTTATAGAACCTATGTATAGACCAACATGAAAACAATATAAGAGGCTAGATCCACCAAATAATCTAATGCCTTATGGAAGTAATGAAACTTAAGTTGTTTCATTTGGAAGAAGTGTATTGAGGATGTGCATTGGCTACCAGCCCAGCTTAAGCTCTTGTTGTTACTTTATAAGGTCCCCCAGAATTTGGTACACGGCTACCTTCTCCCTTACAGATCCAACTGGCCCTCAAGTTCATTTACCCTACTGGTAGTGTCACTTACTCTTAACATCTGCTTAGCAGTTGTTCAAAAGAGGGCATTTAATGTGATGGCATTTATTATACCAAATGTTTTTTTTTTCTTTTTTCTAAATATTTGACATGTTGCTAAGCAATTCTTAGTCTAGATGCATATCGAAAATACATTCATTATGCGATCTTCTCTGGTTAGTCTAAGCAAGCATCTATTTCGTGGATCTCACAAAGAGCATATGTTTATTTATGTGTATATTCTGTTTTATTAATGTACATCACTTTGTAATTTTTGTATTTAAACAATAAAGAAATGTAAAACAGAAAAAAACGAAAAAAACCCATGACAGATTCACCTTAGAGCCACCATAACATGGAAACAACTTAAAGGCACACAATGACAACAAATGTAATAGTAAGTGGAAACCTAGAATCGATTCCCACTATCTAGTACACTATCTTTGTAGCTTTCAAACATAAACTTTATTAGAGGCTATGCATGAAAAGCTACTAAGTATGAAATTTTAAAGGTGAATTGATTCCAGTAATTGTTTAAGGATAAAAATGAGGGCCACAGTTCTGTACCAAGTGGGGCCAGAACCAAAAAAGACCATGAAGTCATCCGGCTGGGCCCCAGACCCTTCCCCAGGCAACAGCACTCTGGAGTACCGCCCTTGGACCTTCCTTCTTCCCAGGTTTTCCAGCCCCAAGAGAGAACCAAGGCTCGCGGTTTCCATCGCCCTCATCAGGCCTGGACAAGTGCGTCCAACTGCCCCATCTGTCATGTGCCTACAGACGGATGGATGAATGGAGCCAGATGCACTTGTCCAGGCCTGACGGGGGCGATGAGAACCATGTGCCTTGGACCTGGAAGACTTGGAAGGAAGGAAGGTCCGAGGGTGGTGCTCCGGAGTGCTGCTTCCTGGAGGGGAGGTTCTAGGGCGCGGCTTTTGGTTCCGGCTCTGCTGAGGCTCTGCTGCTCTGCATCCTGCTCCTCCAGGCCTCGTCATGCCCGCTGGGCCACAGGAGAAGAACAAGGAGTTGTAGGATAAGAAGGTGAGGTAGGTTTTGGGTGATGGAGAGGAGCAGAGTCCCAGAGTATCCCTCCTCCTGGGAAGTGGAACTCTGGAGCGCCACCCTTGGACCTTTCTTCCCCTCAGGTTTTCCTCCTCCTCCTGCTCTTCCCGCCACCACTGCCTCCTCCTTCCTCCTCTGCCCCCCCCAAAGGCTTACCATTTGTGGATGCTGGAATCTGTGGATGGCAAGTCTGCAGATACGGAGGGCCTACTGTACTTTGCTTTTTATCAGAAATGTATTGTTTGATTATCTTTTTTTAAAATAGTCTTTATTAAATAGAAACGTATTATTTGATTATCAAGTTGAGACAGCTCATGCCAAGTAGTGGTGTATATGGAAAACACAGATGTTCTTACCTTAGATAGAATTAATGTTCAAGGACCAACCAGTTTTCTGTAACTGTTTGAAGATCTTGCCCACTAAGTGGCTCCCTGAGTCTCACTTTTACTTCTAGTTTCCCGCCAGTAGGCTTCCGACTATCTAAAACCTAAACAGAAATATGTAAAACAGCTTCAATCCAAAGAGCTATGCAACTGGCACTTTGTATTTTCTCTAGCTGCAAGCTTTCCAAAACTATAGATATTACAAGTACAACTTGCAACAAAAAGTTCCAGTATAAAGTTTTCCTGTTTAGTATAAGAGGCTGCATCCTCACACTGATGAAATAATACAGTTTGTCACTGCTTTAATCGCCATGGGTCAGTGCTATGGAATTCTGGGATTTGTAGTTTTGTGAGTCATTTAGCCTTCTCAGTCAGACAGCTCTGGTACTACAACTAACTGCTCTTCCCAGAATTCCACAGCATTGAGCAATGGAATTAAAGCAGTGTCAAATGGATTATTTCTGCAGTGCGGATGCAGCCCTAGTTACTCATACCATCCTTGGGGATACTGCTTTTCATTTAATCTCCCACATGGTTTCCTTCTAACCTACTCAGTCAAATCAGGATTTCCTGGCCACTGAGCATAGTGAATCCTCACTAAAAAATTTTTAAAATGTCACCAGATTTTTTGGATGCTTTCTTGTGCTTGGTGGATGCTCAGCCACATAAGCAACAGCACTCATGGCTAGACACTGAAAAGAAAGGGAAGGACAGTACTGAATAAAGTGCAGCACAAATTTAGAAGGTGCTGTACAGCAAAAGAAGCTTATGGTTTTCACTTTGCCTGTTTGTGAACAATATCTTGACATTTTGGGGCATTCTCTGAAGATGCCAGCCACAGATGCTGGTGAAACATCAGGAATAAACTCTTCTAGAACATGGCCACATAGCCCAAAAAACCCACAAGAAACTATGGATGCCAGCCATGAAAGTCTTTGACTTCACATTTTGGGGTTCATTTGTACATAGGTACCAACTTCAGGTTTTTTTTTAAAAAAAATGAAAACTGCTTCTAGAAAGCTTTAAATATATGTGTGGGTTGTGTCTAAGTCTTCTAGTGCCAATATGGCAGCTAGCCATAGCTGCCTAGGAGTAATTGGGCCCCAAAGCCCCTTCCTCCTTTCTGAGAAAGCTCCTAAAAGTTGTGGGAGATGGAGAAGACCCATGTTGGTCTGCACACAATTCCTGTGTTCTAAAAACTGTTTCACAAACATATGTTTAGAAAACTCCAATATGTCTACACTTAAATAAATAGAAAATACCTTTGTCAGCACCAACACTGTTACACAGTACAAATCAGAGCAGTGTACTCTGTTTTGTTTTGTTTTTAAAATGGCACAGAAGGCGATTGTGCCAAAATTGCAGTCCTTATATGCCTCACTTTACTATAACTCAATTCAGGAACAAAACAAGCATTTTTACCTCAATGATTTGTCTAATTTCACATTCAGACTCCAGTTTGTCCAGTTTCAAATGTGCTGACCCCACTTGCTTGTCACTTCTGAAAAAGGACCTGGAGATGGAGAAATATCAGTGCAAGAATTAGGTTCTTTTCTTAATGGTGGAAAACTGTAATAGAGACCTAGAGGTATTCAGGATATGAACCTGTGAGAAAGTTTCTTCCCAAAACATTCGCCAACTCCTGGCAATGGATGATAAAGTCCTTTGCTCAACAGAATTCAGTGTAACAAGAACACCACATAGGAAGGAAAAATCAAACGTACTCTCACTGAAGACCCAGGAAGAAAAATAATTACATAGTGCATAAATATAAGATTCATGTATGTCTTTCTTTCTGTTAAAAAAATTGGATGAGTTTAGGGGGAAAGAATGAGCTAAGAGCCTAGCATGCTAGGAATATATTTTGATGAAGATCTTTTCAGGAGCACTGAAAGTAGACAAAACTGTGCTTTGTGCAAACTTGATATTGAACTAAAGATTCAATTTAAATAGAGCATACCTAAAGCGTCTCACACAATGGCCCTAAAGGAGAGCTTGAAAGTGTGTTGAACCTAATAAACCCGTTCTGTGGCAGCATCCCAATGAGGGGAAGCTCTTTCATAGAGAATTTTAGTTTGATGCAATCTTTTATTTGTCTACCCACCCTCATTGTTTCTTTCAGATTTTACTGTTTCTATGCTAGTAGTGATTCTGCTCACTAGAATGTTTTAGAACTAGATCATGTTTAATTCAGTTTGTCACTCTCCAATGGTTTTAATACATTATATATCATCTTCAGGTCCCTCTTAAGCAGAAAGGTGATTTACAAATATTTCACTCAATCTAGCCATCAATATATTTTGATTACTAAAATGTTTGGGTACGTGTTTCCAGACAGCTGGATCAAATTAATGTCTTTCTTTGGCATAGTTTTCTTCTAGCTTAAACAAACACAAGCCCTAAATTTAAACAATATTTACACAAACTGCCACCCTGTTAGTGGTGTACACAAGCTTTGTTGCTGTGTGCCTTCAAGTGTCTGACTTATGGCAACCCTAAGGGGAGCCATTAGTTAATTATATTTATTTGATTGATATGCTGGATCCAAGGCAACCTACAGCATTTAAAAAGCAGGATAATGTTTAAAGAGAATTAAATAGCAGTTCAATTAAAAGCAGAAAATTAAAACAATATATAGTTACCCTTCCACATTTGTGGGGGTTAGGGCAGAGGACACCTGCAAAAGTGGAAAAACCATGAATTTGTAAGCCCCCCCCATACATGAATGACAGAGTCCTTTGCTACCAAGAGCACCACTCATAACTCTCTTTGCAACCTTGAAATACATCACCTCCCCCACATTTCCAAAGTCCTTCCACTTTCAAAGTGATGTTAGTAGCTACGGCCACAAAAGATCTATCTTCTCTCCCTTCACTCCTCATCCTCCTCCTTCCCAGCGTCAAAAGCAACACTGTGCCGTCTTCACTTCATGAGACTTTGTACCCCCGACATTTCCAAAGTCCTTCCACTTTATCTCTCCCCCTTACCTCCCCTTCTAGCCTACCAAAAGCATTGCAAGTGAAAGAACTTGGAAACAAGGAGTGTTACTTTTGAGGGAGGGAGGCTGAGGAGGTGGGGGGGGGGAATAAGGTGGATCTTACAGCAGCAGTGGCTGCTAACATCAGATTGATAGTGACTTTAGAAATAAGGAGAGTGCAAAGCCTGGCAAAGTGAGGAAGGTATGGTGTTGCTTTTGACTGGGTGGTAGGGAGAGTGAGGGGCAGGTGGGGCGGGAGGTGTTTATTTTGTTAAACAGCTACAAAATTGCAAATGGTCAAACCCACAAATGTGGAGGGCTGACTGTAGAAACATAGATGATCATTCAAAAACAAAAACAAAAACTGAACTCTACCACAACCCCTTTCTGCTACAAAGTTTTTAAATCAAAGTCTTGCCTGATTAAGCTGTTAGCCTGCCGGCAAAAAGAAAGGAAAAAGGGGACCAACTGAACCTCCTGGGAGAGGGAATTCCACAATCTGGCATCAGCCCTGGATAAGGCTCTCCCCTAATGTGCCTGTGAATGTTGTAGGGCTGAGAGAAAGCCTTCCTTCAAAGTTCTTAAAACTTGGGTAGACTTATACAGGGAGATACAGTCTTTCAGACAGAATGAACTCAAACCACATTGGGCTTTAAAAGTCATAATCAGCACTTTGAATTCTGCCCCAAAATGGACTTTATGCCCATATACGTCTTTTTTTTATCATTGTAGAGATTGGTATTCCAATTTTCACAACAACCAGTGACTCCCTCTGGCAGCTACACAGAGCCACTGATGTTTTCCAAAGGCCTCATGAATAGTGGAGAGCAGTGAAGTGTCTGGTTATGACTCCATAACCAGACACAAAATGATTACATCTTCTGCTGAGACCTGTGGAGGTCCCAGGCAGACCTCATTTTGCATCTATGGTAGCTATGCTTCTTGAAATCCTTCAAATCTCCATCAGACCTGGAAAGGCTGTGGGCGGGGAGCTGCAGTGGCTCTACAGAAAATCTTGGGGATGGTGAATGGGCACAGCTGTAGCAAAGTCCTGTCATTCAAACTACTATGCTATGCTAAGCCATACAGAATTCTGGCTATAATGCACATCTTAATTCTCAGTTAAGCAGGACTGTAGATACCTAAACCACCATTATGCCTTTCTCAGTGCTAAACAGAAACACTATTCCATATTTTACAAATTATTTTGGTCAAAAAGAGGTCCTTTTAATGTGCTACTGTAATGCTTATTAATTTATCACTATGAATCACATTGCAAATAAGGGCCACTCTCCTGAATTATGATTTGTACAACTGACTGTAAGATTTGGATAAAATACTGATGGTGTGCTACTGAGGTTGTGTTCAGTTTTATGGTTATGGCTAAGAAGTAAACCAGAAGAGAAAGAAAGAGAGAGACAGAGAGAGATAAAGGTATCACAAAGAAGGCAATTAGGGACTTACAAGCACATGATGCATAGAGTTGCATACCTTGCAAGGAGGAATCTGTGTTTTACATTACAACTACAAAATGCAGACAGAAGAGAAAATCTTACAGTCCAATGAATTAAAAGATGGCAGTCATTAATCTTACAGAAGTACCATCACAGTAAACACACTTGGTAATATAGATTCATGCACTTTGACAACTATATGGATGCTTCTGCAGAAGCAGCTTTCTTGCCCAAGACAGCATCACTCAATCATTTGGAAGAGCAGTGGAAATTTTCCACAATACCCAAACTGCACAACCATACTTAGTTGACATTCAAATATCACAAATAACTCAAAGAAGTTATATCCCTATAAACATTTCTCCCAGACTGGCCATTATAACTAAATGAAATACTTAAAATTTTTAGCTTGCACAAAGCATCTTCAAATACAGAACTTTCTAGCCAGAAAATTAGCCAGAAGTAACAAGGCCTTAGACAGTCAGTGTAATGTAGTGGTTTGAGCGTTGTACTATGACTCTAAGAACCAGGGTTCAAATCCCTGCTCAGTCATGGAAGCCCACTGGGTGACTCTCTCAGTCTCAGAAGAAGGCAAAAGCAAACCCCGTTTGAACAAATCCTATCAAGAAAACCTCATGTTAGGTTTGTGTTAGAGATGCCATATGTCAGAATTCTTAAAGGCGCACAACAACAACAAGGCCCTGATTTCACTTTGAGAAAGCTACTGAGCTGCATTTCACTGGCATAAACGCTTACCCTTTGTGGAAAATTTCAAATTTAATTCCTTTGGCCTGAATTGCTCTTCGGAAACCTCTGTGATTTCTGTTAATGTTCAACTTAAACAACTGGTCATATTCTGGAAATTCAAAGAAAGATATAAAAGAGACACAAAGCTGCTGAGAGTGTTAATCTAAGACCAAGTAGTGCAAGTGGTCTATCAAACAAGATAATTTGGCATGACAGAATTTTCAAGAAGGGAGTCCCCCAGAGATGCACATTTAAGGAAATGCAGATCATACCATCTGTTCTTATCATTATGTACAAAGTCATCTTTTTCAAAATTTTTTATTAATTAATATTCTTAATATATACAATACATATCATATTTCTATATATGAATACATTCCTACATTCTATTACATTCTATCCCATTCCTTAACATTTATTTTACATCCTAATTCTTCTCATTTTCTTCCATTTCTCTTCCTTTCTGAATTATTTATTCGAATTGTGTGTACTTTTTCTTTTCTACATTCCTTTTCCTCCAGTTTTCAATCCATTGTTCTATTTGCATATAATGAAACCATGAAATTTTTATCCCCATAAGTTTTTCTTTTATGTTTCCTTTCTCTACTCTTACATCTATCCAATTTTCTATTCCATCTATTTTCCTTTCTTTTAATTCCTTAGCTAACAAATCTCTCAATTTTGGGGAAATTTCTTTTCCATTATTATTGGTACTATTATCGAATCTTCATTCGTTAACTCTTTTTTATATTTACACCGTACAGTATTTCTAATATGTACAAAGTCATCTATGACTTAGATCTTTTTTGTTCCTCCAGAAGCAAAGGACCCTTTCTAATCACGAAGCAAAAACTCATAATACAAGCTAAAGTTGGGTATTTGCAAACCTGTATGTTTATTACTCTGCTTAGGAAATACTTTGTAAAAAACACACATGATCGACACTAAATTTGCATGGAAAATT
The DNA here is from genome assembly GCF_019175285.1 of Sceloporus undulatus. Taxonomy (NCBI): domain Eukaryota; kingdom Metazoa; phylum Chordata; class Lepidosauria; order Squamata; family Phrynosomatidae; genus Sceloporus; species Sceloporus undulatus. Next base: position 81,679,529 of record NC_056525.1, read on the forward strand.
AGTGTGTCATAGATCCCAGACAAGTGCACTGTTGGACATATCAAAGTCCCTAAGAGAGATTCAAACTTGCAGGCTAAAGTTCTACTACAATAGCTACGCTTCAATGGAAGAACACCTAGCTTGCCATGTGCAAGGCCACACAAGCCTATCCCCTGGTTAATTCCACCTTCAAAAAAGATTTCCCAAGTAGCAAGGCTAGCAAAAGCCTCTGCCTGTGATTTTAAAGAGCTACTATCAGGCAGAACAGATGACATCAGGTTTACAATCCTATTGTCTGACCCGGGGATAAAGCAGGTTCATTTGCAAAAAGCCAGAGCCATTATTTTTATGGACAACTGTCAAAACCCCACAGCATTCTGAAAGTTTCCAGTTTTAAAAGGAGTAGTTCTGGGAGCTGTAGTCTAAAAATGCTTTTCTAAGCACAGCAGAAATAGCTGACAGAAGAGTCTTTCCTTTCAGCCCAATTCTTGAAGGAGAATTCAATGGACCACCTCTCCACTCTTCCAAAAATGTAAGAGGGAACACATTTGCACGTACCTGGACAGTTGGTATTTTTAATCACTGGTGTTTTACTTTTTTGCGCTTGCTCCTGTTTTAAGAAAAGCAAACACGAGGATTTACCTAAACAATACCAAATCATACAGCAGAACACACCATTAACGTTCAACAGAAACCTTTTTGTTATTTGTAAAATGACCTGCTCAAATGAAGATGCAACAAAGTGCAAATAAAGAGATGTTCCCTGAGGATCATAAAATGTTAGGCCAGACCCAATGCAAGGTGGACACTTGCTACTTTTCTGCAAAGTCTGATGCATGTAGTTCTCAGTAATTTTTATTTGACTTTCCCAAGAAGGCAAGGGTACTCAGCGTTGGAGCACTTCTGGTGCAGCCTACAAAGAAATTACTTAGCTGCTATGTCATTGCTAGTCTTTTAAACAATCCAATCATTACAACAAAATAAATTAACTTTCAGCAAGAAAGCACAGTAGAAAATGTCCCTAGAGTGTGAATAATGACAATGTAACCCAATTTGTACAGTGGACCCTTGTTATACGCTGGGGTTTGGTTCCAAGATCCCCCGTGTATAACAAAATCTGTGTATGCTCAAGTCCCATTGAATATAATGGCAGAGGAAAATGATGTCCCTTATAAAAAAAAATGGAAAATCAAGGTAAATTTATACTTTTTTGGAACATTTTCAAACCATGTATGTTTAAATCCGTGTATAAGAAGGGCTGACTGTATAGATACTTTGGGAACTTATCCTAGTTAATAAGCAACACAGGATTTCTAATCTTCCTAAGATAACTCTTTTACCCTGTTATCCCCAAGCCTCACAAATCCAAAACACTAAATAAGTGCCATGGGTGTTACCTATTCAAAACCATTGTATTGTGGCATGGGACTCATTATGATCACATATGACTCCTGCCAACAGTGGTCCCTAAATTTCCTTAGGAAAAAATATGTGGAATTCTCAGTCCTCTTCCTTGCTATGGAAACCACACACCCTCCCTTCCGGGGCCTGATTTATATAAAGCATAGGGTGCAGATGTCAAATCACGGAGGACCACTTTTACATGATAATTCACTCAAGTGAGCTGATCTTACAAATATAGAAGAATATCTGTGTCACATTATAAACTCTTGTTATCTCACGAATCAGTCAGCTCAAAAAACATCTCTGCACTCCAGATCCATTCACTAATCTTCCTGTTCTATAGCTCAGAATACTATTTTTTGTTTGCACCACCACCACACAATTAACCTTACCGCTCCCTGTTTTTTCTCACCATGATGGGGGTGCACTCTCTCTACGTTTTTCTTTCTCTGGACTCCAGATTAAATGCCATTTGTACACTGCCTTGACTTTTTCTCTTTCACTTAAATCACCAACAATATAATTTCCATATTATACGGCCGAAACCTCAAATTTGTAACAGTAGACCTATCAATGGCTGCTGCCAAAGTAGGCTCTCTAATGAATACACTGGCATAATACATGCATCTACAGTGGCCCTCCACATTTGCTGGGATTAGGGGCACAAGACTGCTGTAAAAGTGTAAAAACCTGAGAGAACACCTCTCTAGGAATCTATAGGCCCTCCAGTGCAACTCTATGATCAATATTTGCTGGAAGCTGACTACAGAATTGTGCTGGAGGATTTACAAATACTTAGAGAAGAGTTTTCTCTAGAAATTTCTAGGTCTTGCAGAGAGACTCTTATGGTCAACTTTTGGCACAGTTTCACTGCGGGACTTAGAACATATTAATCAAATCCATGAATAACCAAATCTGCAAAAGTCAAAGCCACCAATAGCAATAGCAATAGCAATTACATTTCTATACCTCTTATCAGTGCACTTAAGCATTCCCAAAGCGGTTTACAAAGTGTAAGCTAATTGTCCCCAACAATCTGGGTACTCATTTTAGTGACCTCGGAAGGATGCAAGCCTGAGTCAAGCTTGAGCCTTTTGCTGGTATTGAACTCGCAACCTTATTGTTTGTGAGTGAATGGCTGCAGTACAGGAATTTAACCACTGTGCCACCAGGGCTCCAATGTGAAGGGCCAACTATATCTCCTTTACACATCAGAATAAGATATACACTTTAGCTTTATGTTTGTACCTATAACTTATTACTGGTGCTGGGGGAGGTTATATATAAATTGGCCAATAGACAAACATCATTTATAAACATTGTTTTTATGGAAGCAATAGGCTGAAAGAAACTGATACTAGTTCCAACCCAAATCTCTGAATCTGGGGAAGGAGGCAACAAAAATATGACTCAAGTGTTCTCCCATCTCCTCAGTTCATTGTCTTGAGCATGCAACAGACAGTTCCACAAAGCAATGAGAATATGATGCCACACTGAAATCATTGGACTCTCTCAGGGAGATCCCAGTGATTGGAAAGGGGGCTACAACCAGCCAAGTTGTGTTGTCTTTTATGGATTTCATTCATTCTCAAGTAACATTTCAAGTAGCCAGGAAGTGATGGTCTAAGCTATTCAGAATATGAGCTGTACAGAGGAAAATTCATAATTTTCACTGAGTGGCCTTTTCATCTCATTATGTTAATTATAATTCCTCAGTTCTGAAAGAATGTTACAAGGATTACAGAGATCACATAAAATGCTTTGGTCGCCCAGAAAAAGCATTCTGTAAACTGGTAGAGGGGAGTCTTGGTCTGTCCTAATGTTTTTGCTTACAGTTCACATCAATCCCACACAGCATGCCCAAACACAAGAGATAGTGGGAACTGTACTCCAAAATAATGTGGAGAGACAAAGGTTCCCTGGCCCTGATGTGATTAGTTAATATTGTACATATGTGAGGCATTTCGGACTTGAATTCTCCATTTCATTTTTATTCGCTCTCTTTCCCCCCTGGAACCACTCAGCTTCCCCTGGACCAATTCAAGGATACATGTCACTTTGTTTTTGGAAGGGAAAAGTCCAAAATAAAGGCAGAGAAATACAGTATCTAGAAAGCCAAGTTCTGATGTGTACTCACTGTGTTAGGGTAGTGAAATTCAAATTTCACAAATGCATCCAAATCATTTGGTGCTATTCCTAGATAAAGAGACAATTTAGTTGAACAAATACATGTTGTGACATCAAAGTACAAGTTTCTTCAAGGCAGCCCTGGCATTACAAAACTACTATGAACCACAAGCACTGAGGCTATTCAAGCAGAAACACAAGCCTGCCAGTGAGCTCATATAAAATTACAACTACGGGCCTATATTTAGTGTTCTTACTTGCTTATACAATTATTTTAAAAACCCAAATACTGTTCAGAGATCAAGCTTCCTGCCCTCCTTAATGGTAAATTATTTAACACCTCAGTGCATTCAAATATGATGGAAGCTGAAGATATGAGCCACATTTCTAACAAAAGTGGTTCCAGCAATTCTGTAATTAATAACAATACAAAGACATTGCACTGCTTCATATCAGATTCCCTCTTGCAAAGTATTTTCATTCTGTTCAAACAAATGGAGAAGTAGCAATCCACACCATCTCCCATGCTGTTTGAGGATCTAAGCCTCTGAAGCAAACTTCCAGGCAAAATGGTGAATCAGCCAAAATCACCCTTCACCCTTCTCCACTGATTCCTGTGATAATAATAATGTAAACTGGAGACTAACCCACAAAGAAGAAACAATGTTAGATAAAATTTCTAATGCTTGGAAGGTGCCATGTTATCAGTGTTGCCAATTTCCGGGGAATTCCCCAGTTTCCGGATAATAAAAAGCCTTTCTGGGTAATTTCCGGGTAAGAAAAATTTATGGGGAATTTCCAGGGAATTAAACCTTCCTGTTGGGTAATTAAAAAACTTTCCATTTATGGGGAATTATTTCTCTTCCCGACCCCCAAAAATGGCTGAAAAGGCCTTTCCTGCCCAAAAATGGCCGACCCAGAAGCCCCCCCCCGAAATGGCCAACCTGGAAGTCCCTGCCCCCTTTTGCCTTCCCATAGTGCTTTGCATCCCCTTGACCCGGAAGTCCCGCCCCCTGACCCAGATGCCCTGGGGGGTTGGGGGCATTTTGGGGATTTTCAGAGGGATTTCCTTCGAGAGTGATTGACAACACTGCATGTTACTGTTTATCCAAGCCACAGCCAGGTCACCATAAATATCCATGATTAGAAAAATTCTTAAGGAGACTGTTACCTGGTGGAGCTGGTAGGTTTATTCCTCTGACAATTATGAGATGCATTTCAGTGCTACTTAGCTCAGAAAATATCCTACAAAACAAACATACCACAGGATCATTCTAATTATCTGATAGGCCACCATATTCCCATTATCCAATTATCCAATATACAGAGGTAAGAATCACTTAGGGTAGAGCAAAGATGTACATTTTTGGTGGCCCCATAATTTATTGTAATGCTTAGCTCTTCCTTAAAAAGTCATAGGAGTGGCTAGAAGATTTCTGCTACATTTGGACATTTTTGCTCAAAAGTTTGTAACATTTCAGATCATTTTACTTTCAAATCAAAAGAATTCCATGAACTTAGCTATGTGTGGGAACAAAAAAACTACAGTTTTCCCATTGTTGCTTGCATAATATCAGCTTAAGACTGGCTTTCCATACCTTACAATTTTAAAGGTTCTCTCTTCAAAGTGATGGCTTGGGGGATCCAGCCCCTGGGCCTGGGCAAGCTGCAAGATATCCAAATCTCTTTTACAATTCTGAGCGAGCTTCTCAAATCTGAAATACAGTGTAATAAAAACAGCAAAAGTACACTGATATGTGCCTGGAACCAAAGAACATTCTGGCAAGTGAGTCCGGCCACACTGCTGAACTCCCAGATGCCAGTCCCTACTGAAGTAAGTTGATCGCTAGATTTCATTTGAGATGGGTATAGCTTCATGCCTGTGATCAGCAGCAGAGCTGTGATTAAAAACTGACAGTAAAGGTACCAGGCTGCTGGAATAACCATTAGGGGGTTAACTTCAAACCCTATAAATCAAACCCTATACATCAGGGCAAAAATTAGGGTTCCATAAAAAGAACTGTCACTCCTGGAAGATTCTAATAATGGCAATTGTCTCCTGAAGCAAGGCATGCAGCCTTACCTTATTGAAAAACAACAGTGTGGTAAAGTAGAATTTAATTTTTAGTCATGTTTGGATTTCTAAAAAAAATCAAAAGACCTTTTCAGAGGGATGCACCCTACAGTAGGTCCCATGGCAGACAGAATTGGCCCTTGGACTGCCTTGTATAAGACACTGTATACCAGGGTGAGTGAGCAATGGCAAATCTCCTCTGAACAAATCTTTTTTAAAAAAAGGCTTTTGATAGGGTTGCCCTAAGTCGGAAATTACTTCAAGGCACACAACAAAAAAACAGAAGGGAGAGCTGCCTGCATTGCCCAAGAAAGGTGCCTTCCTGGCTCTTGAGCTGCTCAAGAGATGATAAGAGTGCCTTCCTCTCATGACACAGCTTCCTATATCATAACCTCTCTCCATCAACACAGCACCACAGCCATTTTACTTCTGGCACCCCAGCACAGCTATGTCAGCCAGGCAGTTGTAGCCATAGTCTATGAGGTGTACATCATCTACAAAAAAACAAAGGATTGTTCTTGCTTTGGAAATGTTGGTACCTGTGCAGACCCAATTAATTAACACATGTGTATGATTGAATATATTCCTATTTATTAAAAAGTGTCTTTTCCCAAATGAAATTGTTTTGAGTTGCAGATGCCTTAATACTATGGACACAACAAGGTAACTTAAACTATAAAAACCTACCGGGATGTTTCCGCTACATTTCCAAGATGCATGAACTGCTTGGAATATTGCACACATTTCTGTTAAGAGGGAATAATAAAGCAAATATCAGCCACTAACTACCTTTGCAAACTGATTTGACAGAAGTGTTACCCAAGCTCTTATACTGTATTTCCCAGTGAAAGAAGTGCAAATGTTAAAAAACATTTTAAAAATCATACACATTTGTTTTAAAACAAAGTATTGAATATCTGACAGATGACTTGAAGGCACATGCATACACACTGTACTCATCCATACAGTTGAAGAAATTAACCTAACCCAAAATTTAAAATAGAATTACAGATCAAAAATTCAGAATTATCAAAAAAAATTAGGAAAGAAGTAATTAACACAGTAAGGTTAGTAGTGGAGTTGAATCTTTTACATTGTGCTCAGCTATTTTATTCTCTGTTTAAAGTTTTTCCAGACATGGTTGATAAGCAAAAACTCTTAATGCAGAGCTTGTCAAATTACACTTTTCCTGTGTCTTCCCTTCTCTTCCCTTGTGACCTCCATTCTAAAATTACTCTGCCCTCCAGGTGTTCCTGACCCAGCACCAACCACTTAATTTTAGTTATTCTGCAGGCAAGCATGCAGATAATTTGGCACATCTTTTTCTGGTACAATAATCTTAAATTATTTAAAATGCTGGGGAACAGGCATGGGAGACTCTAATAGGATTTGGCATATTCTCCTACCCCAAGACCTCCATAAGGTGTATTATGTCAGAGGACATCACCATGCCACCTGGTGTCCTTAGTTTCACGTGTATCACTTGGGATAAGCCACATACAACAAACCCCTATCCAAACTACCACCTACAGAAGTGCTCCTCCAACTAGAACCTGAGAAGAGAGGTATGCTTCCTCGATGTCTCCCTCCATTGGCAAGGACCCAGGGTGGGCATAATCATCAAACCTCATATTACACCTACAGGACCACTCCTAAAGCCATGGTTTGTGTCTGGGTGGCAATTCACTTCTTCTCCTCTATCCTTATACCCATAGAACGTGCTAGCTTCAGAGGTAACAGATTTGCTCTTTCTTCTCCTTCAGGGAAAAGGAACCACAGACTACTTTCAGGTGGTGCTCTTGGGAGCTGGCTGAGTGAGAGACAATGGCTGTGATCTTGCATCGAGCAGGCAGAGCATAACACATTGCCCATGAAGTTCACCATTACCCACCTTCTTATGTCTTTTTTTTTTTTTTTTGGACAGGATGCAAGGGACAGTCCTCTAGCCCTTTGTACCTTGTCCAAAACCTCCTGCTCATAGCTGTTCAGTCTCAGGAGAAGGCACTACTGCTGTTTATTGGTGGGGAAGAGAAGAACCAGATAGTCTAATGTCAGGGTTGGGGCAATGGGAGTGTACTCACAGGTAGAATGTATCCTTCAAACTCTTCCCCCCTCAAAGCTACATCATCTGAAGAGTCTCTCCTCCCTACTGGTAAGTAACAGCAGCTGCAGAAGTTGCTGCCTCTCTTAAGACTTGACTTTGTGTGTGTGTGTGTGTGTGTTTGTGCATAGGATGAGAATTTTGGAATGTTGTACAAATAATATTAGCTTGTATTCTGACCAAAAACCAGACATATACATGTGTAAGCCACACTAATTCCAGTCACTATCCCCACTGTCTCCAGTGTTCTCTACCTACATAGGAGCCTATGAGGAAACATCTTCATTGAATTGCAAATGGACATTAAATTTCCTTGACTCTGAAAATCTACCAGTGACGACATGGCCAAAGGGGGAGGTGCCAGCCTACAGACAGCCCTCTCTACCATCTGAACTAAGACCAGAAACAGAAAATGCAGGCCTATGACTAACATCTTCAATTTCTTTCTCCTGTTTGCCTCATGAAGAAGCCAATGTGACTTTGAAAGCTTGCAACATGTAAGTGTGCATTTTGGTTGGCCCAACAAAGGCATCATTGTTTGGATGTTACTGGACCCACTGTCTCGGGTAGAGACTAGTTACAGACTGAAGTTTGCAGGAAGTTTCATGACTCCTTCCTCTAGGAGGTGCTGGAGTTCTTTGGTGGCAGAAGCTCCCCTTCTTCCCTGCTATAGAAGAAGGAAGTTTTTTTTGATTTCTCATACAAACCTACCTCATGCTGGTCTCTCAGGAGCTTGATGAGCTGACTGTAAACCTCTTCTGCTTTCTGAGAAAGTCTGACATCCTCATGATGGATGAAGATAAAGTCACCCTCATCATCAGTGGGAGGCGAAGGCAGCTGTGTAAAGTTATACAGAAAAAAATCAGAGGCTAAGAATATATGTGAAGTCGAAGGCTTTCATGGCTGGCATCCATAGTTTTTTGTGTGGTTTTCAAGCTATGTGGCTGTATTTTTGAAGAATTTGTTCCTGATATTTCACCTGCATCTGTAGCTGGCATCTTCAGGGAATAGTAGCACGGAGGTGTGGGGTATATATATTGTGTGACCCTTGGTTGAGAGGAAGTGATTTACATGTTAATCCATGTATTGGTCTGTTTATGAATGGCAAGGCCTCAGGGTGGGAAGACATGCAAGGAGGATTTGTGTCTAATTAGTGATCCTTGTCTTCTGGGAAACACCCTGAATCTGGGTGAAGTTCATTTGCATGTGCTGCATTTTGATTTTGATTTTTTCAGGACTGGTAGCCAAAATTTGGGCTCAAACAGACAGGCCAAAATAAAGCTGCTTTGGGTCACTTTGGAGGTATGCTGTTTAAATGACACATGCATCTTAAGAGGCCAGAAGCTGTGCCAAAGCTGTGTGCCAATCCTTAGGACTGGAGCATGGCATGGCTTCTGGCCTCTTGGGACGCATGCATCATTTAAACAGTATACCTCTAGAGTGACCCAAAGCAGCTTTATTTTTGTGTGTCTGCTCGGGCCCCTAGTTTACTTTCAGAGTTTCTTCTTTCCTTTTGAAGTTGTCCAGGTGTTTGTGGATTTCAATGGCTTCTCTGTGCATTCTGACCTGATTATTGGCATGGTCCAGAATTTCAGTGTTTTCAAATAGCGTTTTATAAAATCAAGCCTAAGTATAACTTATTTAATTAAAGAGAGTGATTTCTACAACTTCTCTGAACAAACTGGGACATACTGTAAGGCAGTGATTCTTAAATGGTAGGGCAGGACCTAGGAGGGGGGATGCTGAAGCAAGGCCCTGATTCCCCCCTCCTCCTCCTCAACTTTTTTATATGTAAAATACTAAGTAAAACTACTCTAATTTGTACAATGTTATTTTCTTATAAAATGTTAAAATATAATATACATGAATGTGTGAATGAAAATAGACATACTAAATAAACAAAATATATTTATTCATATACTATGTCTGGGGGGGGAAATGTCTTATGTCTGCTTGTAGATATAAAAGGGGGAGGGGGTCGCAAGGCTAAAAAGTTTGAGTACCATTGCTCTAAGAAAAACATTCTTTAAACTGAATCCACATCAGCACTGTAGCTACATTTCTTTTAGTCCTAAACTGTCCCAGTATTTTGAGTCAGTGCAATGAAATACTTAGAATGCTAGACGTGGGAGCAAAAAGACCAAGTTGAAATATTCATTTAGTTTTCAAGCCTACTGGCTTTACTAACTTCCCCACCTCAACTTCCACAATACAATTTCACTCTAGCTGAGTGTGATGCAAAAATATTGGTCTCAGTTCAATGCAGGGGAAACATAAAAGTATAACCAGTACAATATTTTAGCTTCACACATCACCTATTCACATATGTGCTTCCTAATCTCACAATTGTGCAAGGGTTAAAATCTATGTGCCTCACTAGAAAAACTAAACCTGAGAAGTTGCGCCTCACAGTTTTTGAGCTAGTGTGATGCAGAATGCCTATAAGGAAGAAAGGATTAAGAAGTAACCATGTTTTCGGATTTTAAAGCAGCCGGGTTCGGCTAGTGTTTTTAAAATTAACTGAAGAAATTACAATATTGAATGATAATAGGGGGCTGGGGGAAGACTCCTGGAAGTCAAGCAGGAGAGGCATGATAATAACCATGAAGATGGCTAGTGCAGGCTGGTCATCTGCAGCAATTATGGAAATGACTATCTATCTAATCACATTAATGAAGTACACAATTATTTTAAAAGTTAAATCCATAACAGGTATGTAACAGCATCAAAGGCATCAAGCGATGTAAGTTGGCACAGATGGCATCCACTTCAAAATATGCTAGCTTGATACACTTTTCATCTCTCTGCTAACCTTGGAAATGTCGACAAATTTGCCATTTTTTGCCAGCTCAATCTTTGGGTCCAAGCTCTTGGCTGTTCTCAAATACATCTTGGCTTGTTCAATATCATTTTGCTTCTTTGCTTGGATTGCAGCCTTTAGATACTGTTTCTTTCTACCTTCCAGAAATTCAAGATGCTCCCTAGCTGAACAAAAATAAAAATCAACTTTAAAAACAATTCTCCTTACCGGACACAAGGAAGATCCTTTAGCATTTTCATACATTTCACTTGGGCTGCATTTACACTGCAGAGTTAATGCAGTTTAATACTACTTTAACTGCCATGCCTCAATGCTATGGAATTCTGGGATTTGTAGTTTTGTGAAATATTTAGCCTTCTCTGTCAGAGAGCACTAGTGTCATAACAAACAACAAATCCCAGGATTCAGCAGGACGGAGCCATGACAGTTAAAGCGGTATCAAACTCTGTTAATTCTGTAGTGTGGCAACAGTCCTAGTCATACATAGCAGGGATGGGGAAAATGCAACACCTCCAAGGCTCTTTTTAAGGTTTCTAGCATACACTCCATTGGCTAAAACTGTCTCTCTACATTCTGGTTCACTTCCTCTTTTTTTGAAAAAAGAAGGCTTTTCTCAACCCAAAGTGTGGAGAGGGGTGGGGGACATATAGGGTAAAAAAAATATTTCAGGAGGGGTAATGGCGGGTGACAATGTGAAAGTGGTCTTCCAAGGCTTCATAACCTCAATGTGCCCCCCCCCCCAACTTTGGGCAGTAGCCCAGAGAAAATATGATCAAAGGTTAAGTCTGGCCAAATGCAAATTATTACACTATATATCAGTGGGAAATTTCATTGTTATGATGATAAAAGAGGACGACGAGGGCAGAATTGATGCAAATCCAGGAAAGTTCAAAACCAACCATGAATCATGACATCCCCAAGTTATGGTGTAACTTTAATTCTTTGAATTGGGATCATCGTTTCTGTACCAGGCCTTTCAAATATCAAAGCATTATGTAGTAACAGACTTTGAAGGTATTATTACTTTTTAATGTATTTTTATAAAAAATACTTTTCAGACTCAAAAAAGCAACCTTTTCAACACCAGATGGCATGCATATAAATGTTGCTAGGTTGTCCTGGTATATTTCTGGACTCTCCCTAGCAGTGTTCTTGCTCTTTTCAGAATGCAAGTTATATTCATTATCTGTAGTTGGGGGGGGGGGGATCTTGTCTGAATCAGATTAGACAATGACAAACTCTCCTTCTCTTTTATTTTTCCTTGCTCTGCAGCAGGAGTGAGGAACGTTGACTCCTGCCTTACTGGGTTGGCATGCGGGGATAAACCCAAGCATGGATTGCTCCACCTGCCATCCTGAGAATGGAAGCCCACTGGTTCTCTAGCTATGCCCTGCAGTATGTAGATTGGGTGTTGGAGCCATTAGCCATTGTTCTGCAGGCCTACTGCAGAAACTGATCTGGTAGGAAGGTCCTACCATTGGACAGGGGTTTCAATTTAATTTTGTCCTTTGTTCTCCCCCCCCCCCCCGCCTTCACTTTCATGCTACAGAAATGACACCAAAGCCCTTCATAAAGCTTAGCCTCAAGCTAGACTGTGCGACAGAAGACTATACAGGTTGAGTCACCCTTATCAAGAATTCTGAAATCAAAATAATCCAAACTCCAAAATTGTCCACATGGGTGGCTGTGATAGTGACACCTTTCCTTTCTGATGGTTCAATGTATACAAATTGTTTTATACACAAAACTATTAAAGATATTATGTATACAATTATTTTCAGGTTAAGGTGTATATGAAACAGGAATGAATTTAATATTTACACTTGGGTCCCATCTCCAAGATATCTCATTAAGTATATACAACTATCCCAAAATTCAAAATAAATAAATAAATAAATAAATAAATCTGAAATCCAAAAAACCTCTGGTCTCAAGTATTTTGGATAAGGGAGACTCAATTTGTACTTTGCAGTTCATATGTTAAAAGCAGTAGAAAGAATGGACACTCGATATTTACTGTCAAGGTCCATCTGAAATGGGTGAGGAGGAATAATCCACACAATTTGTGCTTTTCTCCTTGCAACCATCAGAGAATGTGCTTTTATTGTCCATTTACTTCTGTTCCCACTCTGCATGTAACTCCTGTACAGTCTGCACATAACACTCGAGTGATGGTATGTCAATATGCAAATAAAAACACTTGTGGGAAAAGTTTTTCTTACCACAGGGATGTACAAACTAGACCATTAACAGCTTAGAAAGAAATGCACAATGATGGCTCCTATTTAATCCCTTTTCTCACAGTACAGCTTCCAATATCTCCTACTCAGTGCAATCCAGTCATGCAAAACCAAGTCACTTAGACAAACTTGCTTGATAGGCTTTGACTCAGCCAAATAGCTGAACTGTATTTGAAAGCTAGACATTTAGAAGGGGGAAGGGAGGACCCAAAGAAAGGAAAAAATGATACCACCTTCATGAAGACAACATCTTGCTCTAAAGCCTTAAGCCTTCCTTATAATTAGCTATCTGAAATGTCACTTATAATTCTACATGTTTTTAAATGTAAACAACAGAGAGAGAACTACCATGCTATAGAGGTTTGAACATAGACTACAACTCTGAAGGCAAGGGCTCAAACCCCCACTTGGCCATGGAAATCCACTAGGTGACTTTGGGCAAGTCACACTCTGTCAGCTTCAGAGGAGGGCAAAGACAAACCACCTCTGAACAAATCATGTCTAGAAATCCCCGTGATAGGTTCCACCTTAAGAGTCGCTATATGTTAGAAACTACTTGAAATCGCACAACAACTTCTAGAGAACATGCACTGTTCTTTTGAGCCTAAAAAATGAAAAAGGACTGATGCAGTAGGGTGGTCAATTTACTATGTTCAAACAATCAAGACAATTCAAATGTGTGATTTGAATGACTGGATTGCACTGAGTAGGAGATCTCTGTGAAATGCCTTCAGTGTGTGATAAATATCTGCTGATGAAAAGACTAAATGCTGATAGTTGTTAACTGCCCCCAGGTTGACCTGTCTAGACTTAGAGGCCAAGTTGGAAAAGTTCCACATATTAAGCACACATTTAAATGCTTGCTTCAGTATATTCATCACATGCCTACTACTTTTTGTTTTATTGTTAGAAGAGCAGACATTTATTTATTTATTTTATTGAAATTATGTCCCTCATTCCTCCCACAAATAAGATTCAAATCAGCTTATAATAAAATAGTACAAATTCATATAACTAATAAAAACACAAAGATTTGAAAATACATACTTAGTTATTTGTAACAACTGTCATCTGCCTTTTTCTATCATTCAAGTATCTGAAAATATGCCAGCACACACAAAATGTCATCCAGAGGGACACAGTTCCTTTAAATGTTTCCATATCAGATGCCTTGTATAAAAGTAAACAACAACAACTGACTAGCAGCTACATAGCCCTTACCAACTGGACAGAGGGGCTCAATGGATGCCGATTTCTCTGGTGCTGTTTCAGGGGAGGACAGAGAATGATCCTTCTCTGGAAAGGTTTCTTCTTGGGTGACAGCAGATGGCACCATCAGTGGCTGAACAACTTGCACTGGTTTCTTAGGCAGCTGGGTGGTTTTCTTGTCAGCCAGAGTGTGCATTGAAGCCTCACCCTGGAGGAATCAAAAAGGAATTGACCACAGCATTAATGAAATGCAGATACAAGGCCCAGAACAGGGACAGACAATAAACAAATGGATTCCTTTACAGCAGCCCTCTGCATTGATAATGAAGAAAAAGAAAAACTTCATCACATTCTGACTTCCTTTTTGTAGAAGCTTTGCAATTTTGCACCAACATGGGAAAGATGCTACATGACAATTAGAAAGTAACATTGGGCTCACTGAGGTTAGCTTTGTTACCTAAATTGCAGGTGATCCTGAGAAGGCACCCATTATATACAATGGGAAAATTGATTTATCTCAGTGAGAAGCAGTGAGAGGGCTTTGGTAACATAAAGCAAGAATCTTTCAGCCTTTGTATGTTAATTCCAAACCCAAAGAACTCCAGAAGCAGGTTCCAAATTAGTTTTAATTTATTAATTAAAAGAGGAATCAACAAACAGGCAGACAAACATTTGTCGTGTGACCTTCAAGAGGAAATACACCTAGGAGGGGCTGGGAAAGCAGCAATATTCACAGCCATTAAGTTATAGGGGTCCTTTCCACATGCCCTCAGGTCTGTCTGACTAGTCAGAAGTTAACTTAAAGGTCATCTGACCTTACCACGTTCATCCTCTTTGGTCCCTCTGTAACTGCTATTATAATAAAATATAACAAAACAATTGTACCCTAAAATAATGCAGGGTATGGTAACAGGTTTAACCTTTGTAACATGAGGTGTCTACAGTGTATGGCCCTTTATAAGGGGAAGCTAGTGTAACGAGCTGACTACAAACCGGCCAATCAGAAGCCTGGGGCCCTAAGCCAATCAGGTGCTGGCTTAGGAATTTGAAGATTCCGTTTGGCAGCTTGGCTGGTCAGTTGGGGTTAGAATGTTGAGAGATGAAGTTGGGTTTTCAGAATCCTGAGGGTTGAGGCAGTGGTTGAGTTGAGGAGACAGTTAGGGGAAGAGTTGGTTCCAGAGGGGAACTTGGTTATAGTCTAGAGAGAGGGACTTTTAACCAGTTAGAGACTCTTATTAAAAGAAGGATTATAGTAAGCCTGAGAGGCAATACTGTGGTGTTTAAACTTAGGAAAGTAGGCAATAAGGACGGTGTCAGGGTCCTTAACAGCTGGTCATAGAAATACTCTGTAGCAAGTTGAACTGTGGTAATATAGTAACCAGTAAGAAGTAACACATGCCTGAACTAACAGTTATTTAATATCATTTAGTTCAAGAAATATCTGTTCAAACCTTTTATTAAATAAAGTTCATACTTTGTTTTATCCAAAGGCTGGTCTGCCATATATATTTTATCCACGCTACTATATTATATAATACTGTGAACCTGCCACATAGGAAAGGGAGTTTGTTACATACATTGGGTGGCAGTGGGATGAGAAAAGAAAACCCCATAGGACTGCCATAAGGTGAAGGAGTGTTGTACCGTTACAGCTAGTATTAGGGAACCCATCAGAAAATATGTGCTTTAGATGGCGCTGGCAAAGAATCTGCCTTAAACTTCTCAAGAGCTTCAGGTTGGAATCTTGCTAGTGCCACACATGTATGTAAGTGTGGCTTAAGCAATTTTTAGACAGAAGACAAAGGGCTATTCTGTAGCCCTTTGCACAACGTCAAAATCCATCCTCCCTCTACAGCTGTCAAGCCCAAGGAGAGGCTGCTGTTGTTTACTGATGTCACTTTATGGGGAAGGGATATCAAGGTGCACACTATTTGTGAGTATGCATGCACTTCCTTCCATCACTGGACTCAGGGGCTGTACAGACTGCCCCTTTTAGCGACAGATCGGGGCTGTGGCAACCGCACGCAAAGGGACCTGATTTTGCCTTTCTGCGGCACAAAAAGGAGCCACAAAAAGCAGCTCCATTCTGCGCGGTAGACAGGGTGCCATAGCTGTCGGTGCTGCAGCTTTTCTGCGCTCTTTTGGTGCTGCGTCATGTAGACTCAGTGCCAGAGGAGCGCTGTGATGCCACCCGCTGTGTGGTGTGGCGTGGCGTGCAGTATCATGCCAGCCTGGGAGCAAAGTCAGGGTGTGCGTCGTGTGGATGCCACACCCTGACTCCACCTCCAGGCCAGCCAAACATTCTGGTCTGTACACCTTCTAAGATGGACTGGTTCACCAGTATTGTAATTGCTAATGCATCCCCCAACCCCCCACTAGTAAGCAGCAGAAGCAGCAGTCCTTCCCAGGGTTTCTCTCCTAGAGGACACAAAGAGCTAGAACAATGGTTCTCAAATTCTGCTCCTCCAGATATCTGGCACTTCAGTTGACTTAATTCCATAAGACTGATCATACTGGCTGGGAATTTTGGGAGTTGACATCCAAAACATACAGCGGACTAGAATGTGAGAACCACTGAGATAAAAAAAAAGGCATATACATGGGAACAACATAGAGAAAGAGCATTATACCCCACCTTCTTGATGTAGGATCTTGGCCTCTGTGTCCAAGAGCCAAGTTCAAAGATAAACCAACAGGTCTCCTGCAAAAAGGCCTAAGGAACAGCTGAGTTAAGACATTTATTTTGACAACACACCTCATGGTCATCCTCATCTTTGTCTTGGTCCTCTTCTTCCAATTCAACCAGCTTGCTAGCATTTTCTAGGACAGCAGCAAATGTATTGCCATCCTCTGTGGGAACCATTCCAGGAATTGGAGGGAAACCTGAAAAGAAAATGGATGCTTCGAAATACGTGAAGAGAAAATACATATTTTTGAGAATTCCAAATCTTTTTTAAAAGACAGAGATCATTCAAAAATTTAGTTATACTCAAGAGTTCCAAGATGTGAGCGTCCTGGCCATAAACTGCAATTGTCAAGTCCAGTGGCAGCATCTGTAACTAGGGAAATGCACTGTCCCTTTGATAAGAGCTTACACTGAGGCCTGTAATTTTTTGTTCTCTATTAGCTGAATAGGCCGAAGTTTAGAATAAATTAAACAGGAAAACAACAGCAGTGAAAATCTGGATTTATCCCATATATTTATTGTTTCATATAAATTCTCCTATCAGTACTGCTGGTCTGGAGTGTGGGAACAAAATACAGCTTTCTGCCATGCTGTACAATTTTCCCCTACCCAACCTGCATTGTGATTAAAAATGTTCCACATTTCTTTTAAAAATTATTCAAATGTTGCTGGCACATCCTTCAAACTTAGCAATATGAATAAAATGTACTATTTTATTTATTCATATCTTGCTTTTCTCCCAATATGAGACCAAAGTGGTAAGTATATTTTGTACAAGCAAAATCTAGTAACATCAAGAGTTTGGGTTGCGTTCATACAAACATAAGCAGAATTCCCAGCACACCTTGCTGCCCAATATAAAAAGGTAGGCACACATGGAACCAATGGGGCCAGGACCAAAGTTTTATCCAGCTCTGTACCTCACATGTGTGTGACAAGCATTTTTCCAAAGGTTACTTCAAAATATTTTTTTGCTCTTAAGGACAGAGAATTTGAAGGATTTTGCTACTTCTGATCTTCTTTTAAAAAATCTAATTGTTGAAAATGCAGGAAAGGAAGAGACAGCTGAGATTTTCTCAAATTTCAAACTCCTTCCAACAAATGAAGGACAATAATTTCCAAGCAACCAAGAATTTCAATAATTCGTTTTTCGCTAAGTCACTTCATTTTAATCTGCTAGTCCAAATGCACGGCTTGTCTGACGGAAAGAGCAAAAGCCATTATTATAAACACTAAAGATAGCCACAATGGCTGTAAGAAAAATCCAAAATCAGTATAGCATAATACTTTTATTAGTCCAAGCAAAGGGCCATAAAAATGTGTGTAACCCTTTGAGATCTTCACATCTCATCACCAGATAAGCCGTTACAAAAATCAGAATAACAATAGGCAATTTTGCAGCACATTCCGTAGTGTTGCTAACCCAGTCTTCTGACAGAAAGGAGTAGGAGGAATTCTGTTGAAACATTCTTGGCAAAAGTACCAAGAAAACTGCTTATGTGAGGATATCTCATGTATCAACATGCAGCCCCAACAGTCAAACACTTACCAGGGGGAACTGGTAATTCAGCAAAATTCACTTTCTTTCCTGCTTTATGGGCTCTTATGGCATCCTGATATTGCTGTAATAAGAGATTTAGATCAGAAGAGGACCTTTCTGCTCAGATTGGAAAATGAAGAGAGGCAAGAAATCTATCACTCTTGTTTCCAAATTTCATAAATCTTCCTGAAAACACATTTGTATTCCAAACAGTACATATCATTTTATGACCTCCCCAAGCACATTTTGTAGGCAGGGAAATGCAAAGCGTCTATCACATAGATCATCCATTGTCACTGCACTTGTTTTAGGGAAGAATAGCCTATACATTCTATACACCAGTAAATTTAATTGCACAATTGTTAACAGTAGATTGGATCCAGGTTTTGTCAGACTTCAAAGAAGCAAATCCACTGAAATGTGTAAGATTTAACATAAATCATGATGGATGTCATTCCTACTGATTCCAGTGGTCCTCTCTATGTGCGAGAAAGTCCGAATGCAACACATTAATCAACCCTGTAAAAGTATACCGAGAAGTAAATCCCTGGAAATTAAATGGGGTTTACTCCCAGAGGATGTGAGTACAAGTTATCCAGCTTCAGTTGGATATGTATTTTAGAAATCCATCCATCCCCACACTAATCTTTTATTTTGTAACGTTTACAAGAATTACCATAGTTCTCCCACCACTGTTTTCACATATCCTGAAAGCTACTGTTGAGCCTCTAATGACACAATAATAGAAAAAGGATGAGCAATTTCTGGAAGTGGAGGTAAGCACTACTCTCCTGAACCCACTAGGCCCATGCCGTACTTCTGCCATTAATCAATTTGTTATTGTATTCAGCTGCCAAGAATTTTTTTCCATTTAAAACAAGATACACAAAGAAAAATGTGCTTCTGTGAGGCTTCCAAAGATAGTAAAAAAGGGACAGGAGAGCAGAACAAGGGACATGTAGGTGTAGCCCAGAGATTATGTGTTGCCCATGCCTGCATCAGAAGCTCATACCAGAGGGACTATACTCAAACATAAGAAACCCAGCTTTCCTTCCCTTACTAACCTTTGCTATCCTCTCATGCATCCTGCTTTTCCGATTGTCTCCATTTGCTTTGGCTTGAGCTGCTGCTGCTTTGTATTTCTCCAGCCTCTGCTGTAAAGCTTCTAGCACTGTTTTTGGCTGCTGTATGGAACCTTCGGAAACAAAGATTCAAAGAATGCACTATATGAGCTCAACAATATGATCTACATAAATGAAGCCACAACAACCCATAGAATATGGTTTCTATTTGTTTCACTTCAACGCATTCTTCTCCCCAACATAAAAAGCTGTGAGAGCAATATAGCAGCTCTGTATGTTTGTAATCTAAATAATACAACTCACAATAGAAAGACCTAGCTCTAAAAACATCTTACCTGAAGCATCATTACTTGGAGTATCTGATGAAGTCACAGGTTGTGAAGTTTCCATAGGTACAGATGGAGTTTGCATTGAGGGAGGCTGCATATTTTCCAGACTTTCAGGTTCTGAAAAAGCGGATGAAAGAGAAAATTTCAGACTGTGTTTCATAAAAAGCAGGAAATTGCCAAAAATATAAATATTTCAAGAACTTTTTGAAGATAATTTTTAAGAAAGAATTCAACAAATCTAAGAAAAGTTATTTGTTCTAAAGAGACTGTGGTTTTAAGAATACCACAGACAGAACTCCACAATACCATTGTCAGAGTAGGACCACACGAAGAACTACCTACTGAACACTTCAATATTCCCTCTCCCTCATTCAGCAGTCTTCTGGTTGCCCAAGTAGGTCTGATGCTTCAGTAAAATAAAGGGGTTAAGAATAACAATTCTAATTTAATGGAAGAATTTTACAGAAATGTAAGGATTTCCAATGGATGTGAAATATAGATAGTGGTTTCCATCCAATTATTAGTTTCACATTACTTGTGTTATTTTATTTATTCATTCTACCACACATCAGAAGACAAGAGGATAAGTTATTATCAGCAAAACCCCAAAACCTGGCTGAACACTAAATTTTTGATTAAGTTAAAATTGGTGTCAAACAGGACTCCAGAAGGAGGGCATTCTATAACTGGGGCACCACAGACAAAAAGGCCATCCTTCACCTCAACTCATCAACTGCAAAAAATGATTAATCAAAAAATCCCCATTGGGAACAAAATGCAACACAAATTAACTGCAGGATCCAAAATATATAGAACAGGAACCATACTTTTGTCCACACTCAAAAAAGAAGCAAGCAATTGCAAAGTAAAAACCATCCAGGATTTAATCTACTGTGAAAACCAACATTGTAAAAGACTATAAATTTCCAACCATGGAAATCTTATGGTTTCATACCATTAGATATAAACCATGTGATTTCTATGACATTATACCTGAACTCAACGAAATGTATCTTCATCCTTTACATATTACTCAGTATTACCTTGTTATAGAACAGGATGGATATTTTTCTAAAGTGCTCTTACCCTGTGGGGCTGGAGGCATATCTTTCAAGTCTACTGGTTGCCCACTATCAAGTGCTTCCAAAACCATAGTGAATTTCTAAAACAAAAAGACAAAGTAGTCAGCAATTAGTCAGAAGATGTTGAAATCTGTAGGTCCTTGTTTTAAAGACAATTAACAATGTGGTGCTTTCAAGGTCAGAGGGTGGAAGCACTTTTAGAATCCTGAAAACCTGCAATAAAATGGGCATGGACAGCTGTGGTAGTCTAGGAACTGATTTTCTGCACCAGGTCCTGCAAGGCACAATAAGTGCTGAAAAAACTATCAATCAAATAAGCAAAGAAAAAAAACCTTGCAAGTGGCCAGAAATCCACTTTCAGTTTTGAAATTCAATCATCAATCCAATCAAATGTACAATATTTAATAATTGCCCAGCAACATCCTTGTATTTGGCAGTAATTACACATCATAGCAAATATACAATAAATTATATCAGATACAGTACAGACAAAAGTGGGCAGTGGGGCCCATGGATTACATGTTGCCACCAAAGCTGTGTTTGTAGCCTCCAGAGTCAAAATCATCCCAACGTCTGGGCCTCAGATTAGCAAACTGCCCCCTCAGAAACCTTCAGCTAGTGATTTCAGCACCCTAGAGCTCTTTTTGCTGAGTGACAGCTTTTATCAGAACTAGAATTCACTATCATTTTTAGACCAAAACCAAAATGAAGGCCTGAGAGGAAGAAATGTGGCATGAGAAAATGGCTGATTGGCCACTAAAAATCTTGGTGGGCTGGTATAATCCATGGAAACTACCATGGAGAATTACACAAATTTTCTAATCTAAATAAATCATTCTGATGGCCCAATTTGATTTACCTGGCCACAAAAAATGGATTTTCGAATGCATGATTATTTCAGCAGTGATACAATTAAGACTTTTTGCTCTAAAGAAAGAACCAATCTTTCATCATGATCACCATACCATGAAGCAGAACTTAATTATGAATCTGAATTCTCATTTTCACCCATTCCTGACTCAGTTCAATGCTAGTCAGTGCAAGGCTCTACCACATATGATAAATTCTACTGCAGCTTCACAGAGAATATCCATGCTGAAGTGAAACTTGAGCTCATAGAGAGAAGAATATTCTAGTGAATTCAAGATATCTAGCACAAATTCAAGCTTGCAAAAAGTTTCCTTTCCTTGTGAAGAATGATGCCTCACCTTCCCAGTCCTCATATATTCTTTTGCCTTCTCAAGATCACCTCTCTGTTTAGCCTTCAGCGCTGCCAATTTATATTCCTTCTCTCGAGTGACAAGCAGTGCTCGTGTGCCAAGGTTTGGGGAATCTGAACAAGACAATAAAGCCAGCCAATAAAACAACCTCTACAGACATCATGAAGAACAATTGTTCCTTCCTTCTGAGTTTGGCCCACCTCCCTGGAAGAGACAAGCAGCAAAATGATTTAAACCCCCCCCCCCCCCAATATGCTGAACGGATTTGCTGCATGGAAAAGGACCACCTTATTTATTTATTTATGGTATTTATACTACTTACTGTTTTCTGAAGTGGCATCTATTCCCAGAACATCCATATCTGTATCCTGGCCTTGGAGACTAGTTGCACTCTCAGAGTTTTCCAGATAACAGGAGTTCTTTAATTCATGATCTGCTGCAGAGCCCTCCCTGTCCTCCTGTTCACATACTGTAACTTCATCTTCATTTCCTAAACTTTTAGGCAAGTCATTATGATCAATGGCTTGTAGTGCTGCCAATGACTTCTTTCCAGATGCTACAGGTGGTGGCATTTCTTCTGTGTTCACTTGTTTACCTTTCTTCACTGCAATTAGCATGGCTTCCAATGCCTAGGAGGGAATGAGAGACAAAGTCAACTGATCAATGGAACTCTTACCTCATATGATCAAACTTCTTTCATTTACCTATTTACAATGGAAACACAGGTAACTCATGTCCCACTATAAACAGAGAAACAACCAAACTGTACATTACTGTATTACAGGAAAGATAAGAAAGAAAGAAAGAAAGAAAGAAAGAAAGAAAGAAATCAACACTTACAACTGCATTTCCTACTCCTTTGCAAGTAGATGTTCCCTTGCAGATACCTCTACCATACTGATCCAAGATCATCAGCAAACTCAAGTTGTGAGACATTTCTAAAACTTGTTTGGATTTTGTTATGACTTTCTAGCTCCTACATTAACAAAACAATCTTATGCTTGTTTACTCACAAGTAAACAATTTAAACAAACTTCTCCTAGATCAACGTATATAGTATTGTGGCATGAATTCTTCATTTAACCAAAATAAAGCCTAAACACGATGTAAATCCCAATAAACACATGAGATTAAAATAAGCATAAACTCAGAGTAGAGCACCACCAATTTTTGTACAGCAACTGAATAACTCATTTATCTTCCAAATGACTAGCTGAAACTTCAAAAATAATAGTAATAATAATATCCAGGCCGACACATATAGGAGCCTTTCAACCAACAGGTTATTAAGAATCATAAAATCATAAAGTGGAAGAGACCACAAGGGCCACCCAGTCCAACCCCCTGTCATGCAGGAACACACAATCAAAGCACTCACGACAGATGGCCATCCAGCCTCTGTTTAAAAACCTCAAAGAAGGAGATTTCACCACTCTCCGAGGAAGTTTGTTCCACTGTGGAATAGCTATTACTGTCAGGAAATTCCTCCCAACGTTTAGGTGGAATCTCTTTTCCTGTAGCTTACATCCACTGTTCAGTATCCTAGTCTCTGGAGAAGTAGAAAACAAGCTTGCTCCATCTTCATTTATGACACCCCTTCAAATACTTAAACAGGGCTATCATATCACCTCTTAACTGTCCCTTCTCTAGGCTAGGCTGAACATCCCCAGATCCCTACATTGTTCCTTATAAGGCATGGTTTCCAGACCCTTCACCATTTTGGTCGCGCTCCTCTAGACATGCTACAGCTTATACTAGATTTTTAAAAATCTGGACGCAGTGGAATAACCTTAATAAAATCCACTTTCTGCCAACTGAAGTGCAAATAAACAAGCCAAGTACAAAACCACCACCACTGAATTTTCTCATTATGTGATGAGAAACACTAATAGAAATGATTCATTTATTCCACGTAACACTATCTATATAAAAAGATATGGCAGAACATGATTAGTAGTCAGCTGAACTATACAAATGAACATGGATGGCACCTCCTGCTCCTTTCCACACATTTATTGCAATTAATTGCTGGGATACAAGCCCAGCTTGTTTTGATCAACTCTTCCACTGAAAGAAAGGAGAGCTGTGGCCAATGAATCCAACCTACCTTGAGGCCCCGTTCATATCGCCGCACTTTGGCACTCTCACCAGCTTCCTTCGCATTCAGTATTGCCACCTTATAGTTAGCTATCCTTTCTTCTATTGTTTGCTCCACTTCACTGGAAATACCAGGAGTCATCTCAAGGAATTATAAAAATAAAGGATAAAATAAGGGGTGGAAATATCTTTTTGCTCTACAGAATTGCACTCCAAGAAGACATTCAAGTAGCAGCACAAAAACACTATGAGAAATACACAGATAGGACTCTAGACACAGTCAGTTAAACCATTGCTCCTGAACAGGACAGCCCTTGTTCTTCTGCAAAAATTCCACAGGTCACCTCTAGGCTGTCAGCCAAAGGAGTGGTGGAATACTTCAGGAGACATTAGGGCCACAGAGTAACATTTGGTTAGTGAAAAGATGAGAGAATATAGTGAGAAACTCTTAGTCATTTCAGGCAAATATTGGCTGCATGGTTATGCTAGAGCATAAAATAGCTTTTCGCCCGCATCTATGAGTGTTCAAGTAGTTCTCTTCATCAAGGCTGCTTAAAAATTCTCTTTCCATTTGGAGATGGAAAAGACACAAAGCAAATGTTATATTCAAGCATATACGGAAAGATGTTAGCATTAACCTCGAACAAAACACTGTTAAGAAGCTGCCAATGTAAATAAATAATAGCATCATTGATCATCAAACCTGAAACTTTTAGCTAACAGAAATGATACAGAAAACTCACCAAATATACTCAAGTGGAAAAAAATAACAACTAAATAAGCCCTAAATTAGAGTAGCTAACTTTCTGGGCTGAGCTACACTGTTTTACTTCTACTGAAAACCTACTGCCCAGATTCCCAACACTGCTTCTGCAAATATCCAACAGAGATAGATATTTTCCTGCATTGTCTACATACAGCAGTGATAGGCAACATGATGCTCTCCAGGTGGTTTTACACTATAACTCCTGTAAGCATTGATTAACATGGTCAATGGTCAGGCATTCCTTCATTTATTGTCCAATACATCCGGAGGACACCAGGTCACCGGCTCTATAGCCTGCTTGATTATGTTCTCAAAATTAACCTTTTCAGGAGACCCAGTTTGTAACTCAGTTAACTATGTAACATAAAGAAGGATATACCAAAAACTTCAACAAAAAAATTTGGACATGTAATCCCTCATCCCACTTTGAAAATGTCAGTGAGCTTTCAAACTTTGCTACAATAAAAGCAAAACACAGTGCTATGTGATGTTCCCAATAGAGAAGTTTTTAAAACAATATCAAATGTAGGATTAGGAAAGTAAGTGTCCCCAATAGTCAAAAAGCTCCAGCAACGTCAGCCAGGATGGCTAATGGTTCAGGATCATAGTGGGCTGTAATCCAAAACACAGAGAGAGCATCAGGTTAGCAGACTGGTGGAATTAAGGCATTGGAGGACCAGAGGGGTAGACGTGATCATCTGTATGTTCCTTTCCATCCCCATAACACTTTCAGGCTTAAAGTAAGAACTTTCACCTACCTGTGTTGGAAGATCGGTATGCTCTTCTTTGGTTACAGGAGACACTTCCATTGTTTCTGTCTCATGCTCACTGCTACCTCCTCCATCTTCCTCTCCTAGAACCTCCTGCAACTCTGCCTAGAGTAAAAATCAGTACAATTGTTCCTACAGAATAGCTGTGTCTATTTTAAGTTCTGTAATAAAAGGAATCACAGGATACCTACTTAAAATTGTGCAGCTGGGAAAGAATAGGGATTCTGTTGCTGTGCTACCCACCTCACTGCTCAACTGTCTCCCTTTCTAACTCAGGGTTGGACTCTCTGCAGCTAATAGTGCTGGGGGACTTCAACATCCATGCTAAGACTGCCCTGTTGGGAGTGATTCAGGACCTCATAGCCTCCATAGGCCCATCTGTGATAGATATCTGGCCCTACTCATGCTGCTGGGCACACTGAGGATCTTGTTTTCTGTGGTGGCTGGGGTGAAGATGATCTTGGTGTAGAGAATCTTTCTATAGATATGTCATTACCTGGTCAGGTTTAGACTCACAGGGACACAGAAGCTCTGTAGGGGTTTAGGACTGATTAAGATGCTCTGTCCTAGGAGGCTGATGGATTCTGATTCCTCTTGGGGATTTTCCTGTCACCTCAGCAGGCAATTCTGTCAAAGCTCTGGCTGAGTTCTAAAATGGGAAAATGGCCAGGACAGTAGATACAACTGCTCCTGAGCATCCCCTCTTACGGAGTGGAGTCAAACTGGCCCTGTGGCTTTCCAGAAAGCTGTCGACAATGAAGCAAGTGAAATGAAGAGTAGAGTGACATTGGCAGAAGACTCAGAACAAGTCTGACCAAAAATGGGCTACAGCCTATTTGAAGACCTATTCTGTGACAGTGTAGGAAGAAAAAAAATATTTTTTTGCTGCCACCATTACATTTGCAAGGAGTTGTCCAGCGAATCTGTTTACACACTGGTCTTTAAGTACAAAATGCAGACTACTCAACAGCCAGCTGTGAAGAACCTGAAGAGCACTTTGCAGATAAAAATCAAGGACTGGAGCGTGGCTTTGGTGTGGCTTCTGGACTCTTAGGACGCATGCATCATTGAAACACCATACCTCCACTGTGACTCGAACCAGCTTTATTTTGGCTGGCTGTAACAGGCCATTGATTCCAAAATAGTGCTCATCATCAGTAATGGGCTGGATATGGGTGAATAAACTGAAACTTAATCCAGACAATACTTCCGTGCTCCCGGTCAGTTGAAAGACAGATCATGGAATAGAGGTTCAGTCGTTGTTAGATGGGGTTACTCTCCTGAAAGACACAGGTTCACACTCTGGGTGTGTTCCTGGACTCAGCTCTGAACCTAGAGGCCCAGGATTCTGCAGTGGCCAGGAGTACTTTTAAACATTTCAAACTTGTGTGCCAACTGCACCTGTTCTTTAAGATGCCAGATCTGACCAAGGTGTTACATGCCTTCCTGTTTAGACTACATCAGTTTAATTCTAGTTTAATGTTCACTTTTTGTATGTTTTTAATTGTATTGTTCTTTAAAATTGGAAGCTACTTTGAGTCCCAATTTTGGGAGAAAAATGAGATACAAATGATTAGAAATTATTACAGTTGGCCTTTCATATCCATGGATTCGTCATCCATAGATTCAACCAAGGGCAAGCTGTATTATTATTATTATTATTATTATTATTATTATTATTATTATTATTATTTTATACAACTGATACCGTTCAATGACAGGGCTTTGAACTCTCTTACTCTGAATCAAATGCCAGTCCTCTTATGTCAAACTGCACGTTGTTGTTTTTTTTAAAAAAACCTGCCTTATGCATGGATTAGGGATCTGTCTCAATTGACAAAGATAAACATAATTTTCTGAAATAGAAAGAGGTTATTCTATGAAAACCCTACATGCTATTCATATACTATGCCAACCCTTACCTAATCAGAATCAGCAAGAAAACAATTCCATTCAAAACTTTTTCAAACTGGGAGAAGTGTGGTGTATTTATTTTACATGCTAAACCATCAGCTAAAACACATCGTGCAAGGGCAATATACTCCCCAGTCAATCAAGAACTTTTGTGGTTCTAGACAAAAATGCACTTCTATATGAAGTTATTTCTAGAGTACTTTGCAGCCATAAAGAAAACAAGTGGAACGGTGTTGCACACACTTTTTCTGCTATGTTCCCGTAAGTGAGTTAGTGTTAACTATTAGTAGAAAACATTTCAGGATAAGTCTCTACATTCTTTCTTGGATTCTGTTTGGGATTTGCAAACTTTAAAACTGGCTAATGGGAAAAATATCATTCAAAAGGCTCTAATGATATTTCTGACCCAGATTTTATTGATTATGGTATTACATTCACTTAAATTGCTTTACTGCTCTGTCTTGAAGAAATTTATTTTAATACAGTATAAGGATAATGTACAGTGGACCAAACTTTGTATTGACAAACGGGTGATCCATGGATTTGACCAACCATGGATCACCATAGCCCATAGTATTCAATGGCAGAACGTGCATATGTTGCACCCACATGCACATCAAATCAAATTGAACCTCTGAAGATGGGATGGATCCATTGTAAATCTACTTCAGAGGGGAAAACAGTTATAAAAACAAGCCCAGAGAAACTAGCAAGCTTTGAGCTCCTTTCTTTCAAGCTATTGCCGTTTTTTCAAAAAGACATTCATGTATGAAAGGTTAGCAAGGTTTGCTTCATACTATGAACAAAGCTTGGTTCTTATAAAATCAGTTAAGTATATTGCTTGGGACATTTTGCCATCAAACTTTATAATGCCATATCTAAATTTGGTCCATGGTCACAGGCATGAATCTACAGCAATTGAGTACAGCAGTGGAGGATAGGGGGACTTGGAGATGTTTCATCCATGTGGTTGCCATGAATCAGGGCCAACTCAAAGGCAGTTAACAACAAAACAAACAACAAAACAAACTGAGCTGTTCACCGTAGGAATTTCACCAAAGGTTCACCTTAGGAATATCACCATTTCTTAATTACATGGACACATTGCCTCTTCTGCTTCAATATGAGGGAAAAATGCAAAGTGCAGGTAGGGATGGCAGTTCCTATTCTTCAGAAAACCCTGAACCACAATTACTATAGCCTAATATCAACAAGAATATTCCTTTCCACAACAGTGTACCAAGCCATCACGTCCGTGGAGTATAGCTACATACACCCTTTCCTATAAGGCGCTTATGTCTCTTCCTCTGCACTAAGAAAAGCAGCCTTTCAAGAGAATCCCATATATACCAAAAGTTCGGTATCTTCCTCCAGACCTTCATCATCATCTTCGTTCAGGTCCTTCATGCACTCAGCAGCCATTTTTTCAATATGATCCATTGGAAGTGGGTCTGGTAAAAATCCAAAGGGAGAAATCCTAAGATTCAGTGAAAGAATCTCTGGCTGTAAATCTTATAATTACAGCAATCAGATATAAGAAATGATTTTCTTTAGTCTTATAAAAAAAAACTAATGTGGTATTTATCAGCTTCTTTCCATGCTTTCCTTCTATAGATATTCTAGGAAATTATGGGGAGGGGGGGCATGTGAACAATTCAGGATAGTTTTTCTTTCAAGGTGTTTTATTAAATTTTCATTCCCACAATTCCTACCTACTGGCTAAATCAGCTGGAGCTGATGAGAGGTACAGTCTAAAATATCTAGAGGGAACCAGGCTGGAGATGGGTAGTTTTCAAAATGAGCATGGCTGCTAACTCATATTTAGCCAATCAAGCCCCACTTCAAACATCTGTTTTGCTAAGTAGAAGGCACAAGGAAAAATGCTCCAATTGACATATAAATGGTTAACATTTACAATTATGCCTGAAAAGGAAACTAGCAGAAGGCTATTTTTCTGCATCTTAGTAACATCAAAAACTGTGAATACAGTACTTGTTTTTAATCAAGCAACTTTGCCTGCTTTTTATACTGCAAGCAGGACTATACCCAAGTCAATGAAATGAAATACCACAACGCAAACAAAAAGGGCAGAGTCAGGATCAAATTAAGTAGCCTTTACTCTAGTGTCTAGACTGCTGTAATTTCCCCCCAAATTATCACCACTATGTCTCATGAGTCCAAAGGCCAAAGACCCACTGTCATGAACCAATACAGCCTTACTCATACAGGGCCATATCAACACTGCACCAAACTTCTCTGGCAGAATGCTGCTACTAAAAATAAGTGAGGTTTCTCAAGAACATTTTCAACCTCATATCCTATCCACATTGTAAAAAAAGTGATCTTCTACCACAACAAAGCTAAAGCCAGCATCTAGAAGCAAGACAGACATGGAGACAGATGGGGAATGACCCAAGGCAACTTGCCCTTGCCCTGGACAAAGAATTTAAATTCAGAGCACTTGAGCAGCTGAGTTATTTTGGTGTCTCATTTATTATTCCAAAAGCCCCTATCTTCCTAAGTAATATAAAACAAAAATTTAAGCAACTAACAGATTGCTGCTCTTTCATGATACCCCAATGGTAGGGTCAACTCTAACTAATAACATCTTTAGGCATATACCTGACCTTTCCTGCAGCATGGGCTACTTATACTACCTGCAATGTAACTTGAATAAGTCTACTTTCAGGTTTTCTTTGTGCCCTGTTATGAAGAATTCTCCTTTCTTTCTCAATCTATCTTCTACTTCTCTTGCAGTACTGAAGTGCCTTTTTAAGAAAGCAAAATTTATGAAGCAGTTTAGGCCATAGGCTGGACCTAGAGTTGGGCTCAAGGCACTATAGCCTGTGTAAAGTGGTACATTTCTTCCCTTAATAGCCAATGGTGCTACCTCCCATGCTGGTCTACAGGATCCTCCAGAGGAGATATTTGCAAAGTATAGGGGTCTCCAAAGAAGGAGGGGACTTGATGAAAATCACTTATTCCACCAATGGCTCAAAAGCTTTCATTCACGGAAAACACCTTCTTGATCCAAGTATCTTTTTTTTCTAATTCCATCACAAATCTAAATTTTAGTGACCTGATTTTAATAAGATGGGAAATGTAATTGGCCACTGAGAGTACATCTGGCTAGGTGGGAAATCTAAAACATGGTCCCTTTCAGATTCAGCTTAAAAAAATCTAATTCCTAGTCTACCAGCTTTGCTGCAAAATCACTATCGATCAAATCATTTCCATAGCAGTCCATTTCTCTCCAACTGTCTTTGTAAACTCTCAGTCACGAGTTTTAAATCTTTATATATAGCTCATCCTCTCCTACTTTTGTATCATCATCATCTCCTCCATCACACTCTGCCATCTGTCCAATCTTTATTCTCAACTGCTCCATTTGACTCCTACTGCTCACTTCAGTGTTTGCTACTGCAGCTTTCACAAATATTTGTCTGTTTCTAAATCACTATGGAAGAACAAAACCCAAGCAAACTCCAGTGAGGAAGGCAGGCAAGCAGATACTGGGGTATTCCAGATATTGTTGAATTGCAGCTACCATCACCCTTAACCACAGGCTGTGCTAGGTAGAATAAAAACCCAACCGATGGAGTGGAAACTCAACTGATGGCAAAACATTTCCACCCCACAACTGATGGAGTGGAAATCCAACAAAATTTGGAGCATCCTAAGTTGCCTGCCTTTGTTATATGTACTTTTTTGGGGTATATCTCATTGAGTTCCTCTGAGCTTACTCCTAAACAGTGACATGTAGAAGGGCTCTATGAAATGTTGTTGTATATATTTTTAATTATAATTTAATTATAATTGTGTGTGTGTGTGTGTGTATACACACACACACACACACACACCCCCCAAAAAGCCATGATGTATGTGGTTCAGCTCTACAGATGCATGCCCAAAGTAAGTAGGACATACTTATAGCCTGTATATATAGCCTAATGCAACTTCCAAATGAATGTCCTTTCACGTTAAACATTATTTTCTAGTAAATAAGCTTACCTTTTCTTTTAGGTTTTGACTTCCCAGAAGGCAAGTTTTCTCCAGTGATAGCAGCCAATTCAGCTTCTAGGCTCTCATCATCCTCAAGATCTAGCATAACCTCTTCAGGATTAAATTCTACAAAAAGTCCAAGCTGATAACAGAAGGGGGGAGCCACTTTAGTAAAAACAGGAAATTTATACTAGGAATAAGTGTTTTCAATAATTGGAGCTACCATATTTAGTTCAAAGAAAAATCTATATTGTGTGTCAAAACTAAGCTTACAATAACCAGCAAAGTTAGAAGAAATTATGGTACAAGAAAAACCTGCTGTATTATCTAGATTGTATAATGGCTTGGGCCCAGGGTACTTAGAGGACCGCCTCTCTCCATATAATCCGCCCCGCACTCTCAGATCGGGTGATAAACATCTCCTAAGAGTTCCAGATGCTAGACGAGCCATCACTACACAAAGGGCCTTTTCCACCTCGGCCCCTAAGCTCTGGAACTCGATCCCCGACGAGCTCCGCTCGACCTCCTCCCTAGCCCAATTTTAAAAAGGGCTGAAAATGTATCTTTTCAAACAGGCATACCCCCAATAGCCCTGTTGTGATCCCTCTCCCCCTCACCGTTGTTACAATTGCTGCTAGCTTGGAATTGTTATTGTTGTTTTATATAATGTTCTATATAATGTAATTGTAAATTTCTGACAATGTTTTTATTGTAAATTGTATGTTGTTGGATTGCAAAATCCACCATTGTAACCCGCCTTGATCTCTGGAAAGGCGGGCTAGAAATAAAGCTGCTATTATTATTATTATTATTATTATTATTATTATTATATAAGGCATTGTTGGAATTTCAAATGGAAGGAGATTTAGTAAAAGAAAATATGATAAAATGGGCAAAGGATTGTAAAAAAGCATTGTAATTAAGACAATGGGAAATATCATGGGGGAAAAGAATGAAATATACAGTTAGTCAGGACATTAAGGAAAACTTTGTAAAGATCATGTATAGATGGCACCTCTCTCCTGAAAAATTATGTAGAATCTATGGAAAGGGACAAAACTTATGTTGGAAGTGTGAAAGGGAAAGGGGTACCTTTTTTCACCTATGGTGGGAATGCGTTCAAGCTGAAAAATTTTGGAGAATGATAGCCAAAGGAATCAAAGATATATTAGATGTGGATTTAAAATTTAGACCAGAAATCTTGTTATTAAATATGTTGGAGGATAAGACAGAAAAGAGCTATGGGAAAATAATTTTCTATATGTTGACTGCTGCTAGGTTAACATACGCAAAATATTGGAAATTAAAGAAAGATATTGAGATAGAGGAGTGGATTATCAAACTGAAGGAATTGATGGAAACAGACATAATTTCTGAAAGATTAAGAGAAAATACAAAAACGATCTCAGAAATAGAGGAGAAGAAAAAGCAGGATAAGAAGAACTGGGAAAAAATGTACAATTATATAAAAGAGAAATTGCCAAACATACAAGATAAAATTTAATAAGGTACTTACGAATGTAAGTAAGCTTAGATTAGAAGGAATTGACTAGCTAAAGAACTTTACACTGTAAAAAATTAGAATAAGATAGTAAGAAGGGTAATGGGTGAAGTCATAGAAACATTTTTAAAATGAACATCTGTAAACAGATACATACAGATAAGCAGTTAGAAAATATAATGAAATGGTAAGGGTTTTGACCAAGAAAATCTCGTCAATGTCTGTCAAGGTCTTAGGAAGAATAAAGTGGAGAGAGTGAAAGGTATTTATGTTGGGGTTGGGGGGGGGGAGGGAGGGATGGTGGATGACTGTGTATTCTGATAAGATGCTTCTGTTATATGTTATATATGTTATATGGTTTAGGTAAATGTAATTTGTTTTGTTATAAAATATATATATATAAAAAACTAAGCTTACAATATTAAATAAATGTGATTTTCTACCACCTGAATGTACAGATTTTATTCAGAAATTTTATTCAAATTTTAATAAATGTATCTACAGATTTTTTTTTTTTATCATTACAACATTTTCCCTCCAAGCAGCTCAGGACAGTATACATCATTCTTTTCTTCATCTTTACACTAACAACAATCTTATAAGATACGTGAGGTTACAGACATCAGCTTTCCAGAAATTGTGAGGTCATGGTCAGGAGAAGGAAATAGTTACAGTATTCTGCATCTTGGAGTTGGGGAGATTTGAGAGAAAGGAGATTGCCTAGTGTTGAACACTCAAGTTGCATCAGACACAAAGTGCTTAGTATGAGCCTCGGCCTGTTATGCTTGCAACTTCACTCTGGCACAAGAAAAAAACTGAGAACTGTTGCTTCCAGTTTAGATCAACCACAGCTTGGTGCAAGCTTTCAGGTTTTCCAGCATTCTTCGTCCAGCTAGATGGCACCATAGGAAAACTATGGTAGGTTCCTCTTTCTATTTCTCCTTTTATAAGGACAGATTCACTGCCAAATTGAGAATACCATATATACTTGACTATAAATCGACCTCATATATAAGTCGAGGGCAAGTTTTGGGGCCAAAATTATGGATTTTGATATGACCCGTGGATAGGTTGAGGGTAAAACTTAGGAGCATGTAAAATCACGCACAAAATTCTGTAACATAGACTCCAACCATATATAGAGAGAAAAATCCAAGAGGTTCAAGTGGGATTCAGGAAATGAAGAGGCACTATGGACCACATTGTAAATTTAAGACGGCTAATGCAGCGCATCGTGGAATTCCAAAAGAAATCAGCATGTGCTTTATAGACTACAGCAAAGCCTTTGACTGCACAGATCACTATGGAACGCCCTTAAAAGACATGGGTGTGCCAACACATCTGATAGTCCTGATGAGCAATCTGTACTCAGGGCAAGAGGCTACTGTCAGAACATGGAGAAACAGAATGGTTCCCAATTGGCAAGTGGTCAGACAAGGCTGTATCCTCTCACCCTATCTGTTCAACTCATACGCAGAACATATTAAAAGAAAAGCAGGCTTGGATACAGAAGGAGGAGGAGTTAAAATAGGAGAATTGAATAACAACAATCTAAGATATGCAGATGACACTATAGTACTAGCAGAAAACCTCACAGACATAGAACACCCACTAAGGAAGATCAAAGAAGAAAGTGCAAAGGCAGGCTTAATGTTGAACGTAAAGAAAACAAAACTAATGACCACCGAGGACCTTCAGAAATTTAACCTAGACAATGAAGAAATAGAAATACTGTAGTAAAAGAATTCCCATACCTGGGCTCAAACATTGATAGAAATGGGGACTACAGTCAGGAAATGAGAAGGTTAAGAATGGGCACGGTGGCTATGAAAGAAGTAGAAATGATTCTAAAATGTGAAGATATACAACTGAGCACAAAAGTTAGAATCATACAAGCCATCGTATTTCCTACTACCATGTACAGACATGAGAACTGGACATTTAAGAAAGACGATAGGAATAAAATCCATTCATTTGAGATCTGGTGCTGGAGAAGAGTGCTGAGGATCCCATGGATAGCCAAAAGGACAAACAAATGGGTCCTAGAGCAGATCAATCCGGAAACTTCCCTGGAAGCTAAGATGACCAAACTGAGGCTGTGGGAAAGGTGGAGGGAAGTAGAAAGAGAGGAAGGCCACCTGCCAGATGGATGGACTCTATTAAGGAGGTCATGGGTATGGGGTCGCAGGAATTAAGCAGAGCAGTCTTGAAGATGTCTCTTTCATCTAAAGTGTCGCCATGAGTCAAGATCAACTTGAAAGCAGTTAACAACAACAACAAATGAAGGATGTAAAGAATGAAATATAAGAAAACAATGCCAAAGAACTTACAAGATTCCAGCAGGCACAACTATTTGTACACATACTAAAGGCTGGATGGATGAGACAGTAGAAGGGGGTCAGTGCTTCCAGGGCAGATAAAACTTTTGCCTATACACGCTAAAATACAATACTTACATTGATCCGTGGATAAGTCAACTCAGGTTTTTGGTTCAATTTTTAACCTAAATTTCTAGAGTTATACATGAGCATATACAGTATTTTGTCTTTCCCTGCAACACATGGTATCTCCAGCCTGTGTTACTCCTTTTTCAATTAGCATTGTTCTGAACAGCACACATCCTCACGATTCATTGTAGCTGGAATCAGTCAGATCTCTACCCTGCCAGACCAGGAACAATGGTGTCAGATAAAAGCAGGTCTTGTAGGACTCACTGTTAGATGGTCATAGTGTTGGGCTGTATAAGCTGATCTGCAAATAGCTGCTGGATTCTGTTTCACAGAAGAAGTTGTCCTAAGCAGAATTT
The DNA here is from genome assembly GCF_019175285.1 of Sceloporus undulatus. Lineage (NCBI taxonomy): Eukaryota > Metazoa > Chordata > Lepidosauria > Squamata > Phrynosomatidae > Sceloporus > Sceloporus undulatus. The sequence continues at coordinate 81,715,279 of NC_056525.1, forward strand.
TGGTTCCACTCCATCTAAATGCTACTTAATTATTTGTTCTAAAATACTTAAAAGTTCGGCCCCACACCACATATCTTCCAAACACTCACAGTTAAGATTCATCTTTACAACACTTTATTTTTAGTGTAAAGGCAGCCACTGACTCAGCAGCATTAGTGCCAACTTCAGTCTACAGAAAGGTTTGCAGAACCAACTTAAGTATTCTAACTTTCTTTCAAAGGACAGTTCTCTCCCCAAGTTACCAAGTAACTCATCAGTTATCACATATTTCCCAGACATCGAGGAGTAGAAAGCAAATGCTGATGGCAACTGAACACTAATAAAAGAATGACTCATCAGATCACAAATGCAAAGGATAAAGCACCTGGCAGAGTATAGTCATGAAATTCATGGGGTCAGCATAAATTGACAGGCAATTTGAAGGCAAATACACACACACACACAGAAGCTCCCCAGTTCTCTAATAACACAATAAAATCTTGCTCAAACAGAATGGACAAGACTAAAGCATTCTAACTAATGGTTACATGTTTGTCAGAAAACAGATACCTGTTTTGCAGCAGCTGCTGCCTGACCCTTCACCTGAGGGCTTTTCCTGGGTCTTCTGCCAAGCATTTTGGCTTATAAACAGACAGTGCAGCCTCTTGTTGAGTCCACAGAAGTTACCTACAGACAATGGCATGAATAGAAAACAAACAGATATTTGCAGTTAGTATTAGCCCCCAAACAGGAGAACATGACAAAAAAAAATACCAGCTTAATGCCATTCCCTGCTGTAAGTCTTAATTCTAGCATATTAGTATAATGTTTTAGTATTTTAGCATTCCATAGTATTGTATTTGTTTTTGATTGTATATGATGTACCGCCCTTTGGTGAAAAGGGTGTTATAAATAAAGGTTATTAATTCTAGCAGACAGTTGTGCGCTGTCACTGTAGTCACTACTTCCTTCCTATAGAAACAACAAAAGCAGAAGAGATGGTCCTTGTTATAGGTATTTCCTACCTCGTCTACAGTTCATAAAGTCAAATACTGTAAAGAGATTTATCCTAAAATTCAAATTTGTCCACAGGCCAAATCCACAGACTTGGGAATCCTGCCATAATAAGAACAGATTTTGGGGTGGGGAGAAACAATAGGAACGACACCACATTATTTATTTGTTTCCTTTAAGGGCTAAAATTTAATTCCAGAAAACAAAGTTAAACCCAGATACCCAAGATGCTGTGTGTGTGTGTGTGTGTGTGTGTGTGTGTGTGTGTACACATACAGTCACCCTTCTGTTTTCATGGACTTGGAGTTCAGGGATGGCAAATGGAGGGGGACAAAATGGGGTGCATGCCCATGAACGTGCGCCGCCATTCAAGCCAATGGGGCTTGGGTATTGGCAATTTTCCGTTTTTGCAGGTGGGGTTCTGGAATGGGTCCCCGTAAAAACAGAGGGGCAACTCTGTGTATGTGTGTGTGTTTAGACATACAGGTATGCCTTCGTGTAACAGGAAACTAGCCCTCAATATCCTTGACCCATCCCAAGACTGAGCAATGGCATCCAAAAGCACGTCCAAAACTTACCCTGCCTAAATCAAGCCTTGCACCTGCAACTCTAGCCAAAAAAAGGACCACTGCCACTGAGTTTCTTTCCCTGGGGCTCTACTAAGGCCCAGAAATATCAAAGTTAAAACAGTGTAAAATCGAACACAAAAACATACAAAAGTTTTTTTTAGAAAGTTACTAAAAAATCCCATTATATATTTATATATTTAAGATCTGAATATATATTTAAAAGCCTGCCCAAATAAAAATGTCAAGGGCTCTTCAGCTTGACAACCCCCCTCTCTCGCTATCGAAACACACCACCAAAAACTCCAACTGCCAGAGTTCCATAGCCTTGAGCCAAAAAAGAGTTAAACCAGTGCCAAACCGGGTTATTTTTCCAGTGTGGACGCAGCCTAAGATGACTTGCATATCTGAAACAGTGTCCCCGAAAGACTAGTTAGGTTAAAAATCTGTTAAAGAGTTAAAAACAAACAAATGATACGGTTTGTAGGCATCATAGGCTAAATTTTTAAGGGAAATATGATATGATGGTGTAACAAAAGAAATTAATGTCAGAAATATACATTTAAAAGGAAAACGTATAATTGAATTGCTGTTGGTTTTCAGAAAAAGCCCTATAGGCCTATGACATATATAACCCAATAACAGTTCAATAAGATTAAAGTGTTACTCAGCTAGATAAAACAAAAGATAAAACTTACTATTTATATATGTTATGATAATAAAGTAATAACAATTATATATATTTATGTTTAAATATCGCTCTACTGATGGAGAAGCGATACCTTTCCGGATCAATCTCCTCTTCCACTGAAAGCGATGGCTCCTGACTAGCCCCAAAATAGGTCTATTTCAGCTCATTTTAACTAGTATTTTATACAGCTGTCGTTTTTTATTTCTATCTTGTTGTTGTTTTTTAAGGCAGGAGATAATGTAGAATTAGGTTTATAGGTAATATGTATTTATATTGTGGTGTTTTTGTTGTTGTTATTGTAACCCGCCTCGATCCACAGGGAGTATAAATATAAATAATTTATTATTATTATTATTATTATTATTATTATTATTCTGACATGAAACACAAGATATAAATATAAATAACGTATTATTATTATGATGGTTGACACGAAACACAACCTGTGCCCCCTCAGGGTGGCTGACACGCGTCTGGCAGGGAAGGCACGTGTGAATGGACTCGACACGGGTTCCAAAAGAAGAACAACCGTGTTTATCTGCCTGTCAGGTAGAGAGGGACCCTGCCCTGCCCTCCCCATCCACTGCAGGTCTCCTGAGGCCAGAGGTTCAGGCAACAACGAAGCTTCCCATGGAGGAGGAGGAGGAGGCGCCGTCCCACCTCAGCCCCCCGCCGCAGCCCCACTGCCAGGCCCTCAGGGCCCCCCCTCTCTCTCTCGCTCTCACCTTTCTCTTCTTCCTGGCTCCGCTGGTGCAGACAGGAAGAAGCCACGCCCCCTACCAGTAGAGCAGAGCAGAGCAGAGCAGAGCAGAGCAGCGCGCGCCGTCCCCGCCCACTCCGGCTCGGTCCTGGGCTGCACCAAGAGGCCTGGCAACGCGCATGCGCAACGGCTGTATTTATTTCGAGGCGGAGGAGACGTTGAGGGGGCGGGGCCACTGATAATGAAGGGGTGGGGCTTGTGTCACTGCTTCTTCGGCCGCTGCCGGGCAAAGCTTGGCGTTGGCTCCGAGTGACAATAATAGCGAGCGAGGAAGGAGGGAGGCTTGCTGGTGTCTTCCTCGCCACAAAGGAGGGCAAGGCGCCTCGGAGGGTAGGGCCTCCGGGACAAGAATGGAGG
>NC_056525.1:81718655-81788128 GCF_019175285.1 Sceloporus undulatus
ACACGACCCGATGAAAGGCTCAAAGCCAAGGAATATAGGACCTTCAAAACAAAATGGAGGACGGGGCCAAATGAAAGGCTTGGGGGTTCAGAATGGAGGACTTTCTAGGCAGAATGGAGGACGGGGCCAAATGAAAGGCTTGGGGGTTCAGAATGGAGGACTTTCTAGGCAGAATGGAGGACGGGGCCAAAGGAAAAAGCCCAGAAACCACTCATATAAATATCAATTCGTGGATCTTAAGTCATGCTCAAAATGGAGGACATTACCAAAGAAAAGTTCAAAACCACTCATAAATTCATGGATCTTAAGCCAGGACATGATCAAATACAAATCCTCACTTCTTAGGCCCAATACACACTGCAGAAATAGTCCAGTTTGAGACCATTGTAAGTCAGTGAGAGGGAATCCTGGGAAGTGTAGTTTATTGTGGTACTTAAAGAAAGCTAAAGGCCTCACAGCTGCAGAGAAACTGGCCCCCCTTGTTGTTATTGATGGGCTTTGGTCTGCTAGAAAGTAAGAAGATACAGGATGAAACTCATCAGTTCTTCCAGGAAAATGACTTAGAATTGGATAAATAAAAATATGACAATGACCATAATAAAAAGGGCAGTACGACAATACATGACCCACAGTCTCCACTATGAAACTGGATTGTTTCTGCAGTTGTGTTTTGGACCTTAGTCAAGCCCAAAATGGAGGACTTTTGGGAACTCCTCCTGGACACAAGGTGGAAATGTAGGACACTTCCTGGGAAAAGAGGACTCTCATAGGGGAAAGGAGTACAAGGCACCGCAAAAACAACAATGAGGTGAAAAACACTAAGGTAAATCCATTTCATATGGTTTATTTACAGCTACTGTATATTACATGCACTGTATTTTATTACACTTGTTGTTGTGTGCCTTCAAGTCATTTCTGATGTATGACAAACCTATCACGGGGGTTTCTTGGCAACATTTGTTGAGGAGGTTTGCCATTGCCTTTCCCGAGGCTGAGAGAGTGTGGCTTCCCAAGATCACCCACTGGGCTTCGAGGACAAATTGGGAATTGAACCCTGGTCTCCAGAGTCACAACCCCAACACTCAAACCTAGAGAGAAGGTTGAAATGTAGGGCATGTCCTGGAAAAGGAGGACCTCTGGTCACCCTGAGTGAGTGTAGCTGCCTGCCCAGAGACAGGATTTTTTTCAACCTAGATATTGGTTTAAATGTTATTTCCTGGACTTTATAGCTCCAAGAGCCCACTTGGCCAAAAGGGAGGAATGGCCTTTGCATACATGGATATCCCATCTTAAGCGACAATAACATCTCAACAAGAAAAATGTAAGTCTGTGGTGTCAACATCATTTTTAAATTTACTTCTCCTGTATGATTTTTAACTTTTGCTTGATGAAGAAGCCAGTGGAGCTTCCAAAACCTGTGTCATGTATTTTCTGCAATTTCATTGACCAAGCAAAGTACAATTGTTCCTGATTTTTAATGTTTTTGTGCTATACTGGACCTTTGAAATTCTATATAGGTTTCCCTTTCACCCAAACCATGAATGTTTGCAAAACAGTGTAAATAAGGTATTTTTCCCCTTGAATGGATGGGTGAAGGACTCCCAAGTCTCTCATCCCATAGTCACAAGGTTTCGAAATACCTGTAGCACCCTAATTTTGATAACTTAATATTCAATGGTGTTACACCAGTTCTTTGCCATCAGACCAGTTCAGAGTATTGGTAATAACCTTTAAAAGCTGTAAACAGCTCGGGGCCAAGTTACCTGAGAGATCACCTTCTGCATCAACTAAACATTATTTTTGAACTGTGCACAGGCTACTTTTGTTGTTATACAAGAACATACAGCAAAATGCTAGCAAGTAACGCACAAATTGTACATAAAGTTGATATTACTAAAATGTCACCCTTCCATAAACAAATGTTACTATGGTGGTATGATGGCACTGACTATATCAGCAAAATATAAAACTTAGTCCTCCAAAAATATCATCCAGTTTCCTCTACTGCTTTGAAACATTGTAGTGGTGTATTTGTAAATAGAATCTCAATTTGGCTTTTGACACAGGCGGTCTCTTATCATTCTTAGTGCCAGAATGGAACATAATTTATTGTAACTTGATGTATTTTACTGTTGTAACCTGCCCGGATTCTTCATGATTGGGCGGACTAGAAATAAACCATTATTATTATTATTATTATTATTATTATTATTATTATTATTATTATTATCAGAAGTACACAACCCTATCATATCTCAAAAACCTTATGCTAATCTTTCTAAACCTTACTATGCTTAGGAAAAAAAGAAATCCTTGGAATCTTCAAAGATATAGCTGTGTTAGTCTGCAGAATCAGTATGTAGAGATCTTGAAACATAGCAGTTCTCAACCTGTGGTTCGTTCAACCCCCAAATGATAGTTCACAAAGGTTACCTAAGACCATCGGAAAACACGTATTTCTGATGCTCTTAGGAACCCAGACCAGGAATCACAACATAAGGAACTGTATTAAAGGGTCGTGGCATTAGAAATGTTGAGAACCACTGATTTAGAACAACGTTCCTCGAAGGGGTGTCCATTTCACAGCACCTCTGCAAGTTCCTAGCAGGTTTCCAAGAAAGTAAGAAATATATTGGGCTCTTGGCATCTGCTGGGGTTTGGTTCCAGGACTCCACTGTGGATAACAAAATTTGTAGATGCTCAAGTCCTATTAAATACAAGGGCATAATATAATGGTGTCCCTTATATAACATGGGAAAAAATCAGGTTAATTTTTCAAGCTGTGGATGGTTGAATCTGTAGATAAAAAATCCATGGATATGGAGGGCCAGATGTAATTGTATCCAATGGATTTAAATGTAGTGCAAGTTCTTGGCACGTGGGGGGGAGGGGGGATATTGCCTGTCCCTCACACCTTATAGCCTGAGAAAAGCAGTGATCGGAGTAACCTGTCCACTATGTGGAATGATAGCAAATAAATTGAAGTTATAAAATGAGGAAGGTAGTGAGGAGAGCATCAGCATGGTTTTGGGGCTTGAGTGTTGGAATAGGACTCTGGAGACTCACTCTTGTGGTTGTTGTGTGTCTTTCCAACTTATGGCAACCCTAAAGCGAACCTATCATGAGCTTTCTTTATTCAGAGGGGATTTGCCTTTGCTTTTCTCTGAGACTGAGAGAGGACAAATCCTGCCAATAAAATCCTGTGACAGATTTGCCTTAGGGTCACCAGAAATCAGAAACAACTTGAAGGCACACAACCATAAACAGCAATAACAACAGCAACAATTTTTGAAGTGATTGAATGACAAGCAGATGTGCAGGGAGTAGAGATTGGAAACTTTTAGGTCAGTCCAATCAAAATGTCTGGTATAGGGTTGAAAGGAGGGGAAATCCTAGGATATTGGTAAAGCAAAAGTGGAATTTATCACTGAATCTGCCCACTTTAGGCTGAGTGTGGTCTAAACAGAGCATGGATGATGCTCCATGACTTCCATTGTGATGCGCTTATTGTTCTATAGCAGCTAAGGCTGTTGCAAGGATGAGGCAGTTAACTGCTGATATGTGTCAGGAAAAGGCAGCAAATGGCTAGTTATTTCAAGTCATTGTTATTTTAGCCTTCCTTCTGGGAAGGGAAGCACGGTTTGTGGGTTTGTTGCCCAGCCTCGGAAACCAAACTTGTCTTCAGTGGCAGGGTTGTCTTTGCTCAAGGGAACGGAGGAGGGCATTTGTTCAGCAAATCTCTTTGGTCAGCTTTGGCAGGGACAATAATATGTGATCCATTCAAGAGAGTGGGCCAAATGGTAGAAAGGAGGAGGAAAAGCTGATGGGAGAGGATGGATTCATGTTGGAAGATGAGAAGATCCCGAAAGAACCATCCAAGAGGCTCCAGAGGGAGCCATCCATGAAGAGTCTGACCCCCAAATGTCTCACTGCTTCCCAAATGCAGCTCTATAAGGTTGAGCAGGTTTGCCTGTAAAGAATGGATAGATGGATAAAAACGCATTTCCTCCAAACTCTCTTCCTTCTTACTGCCACTGTGACCCATGGCTCCTTTCCTTTGGACTCACGTCTTCCAAACCAGCTACCAAGTCTGGTTTGCTTGCTGGTCTGTATAACTTAAGAGATGACTCCAGTCAAGTGAAGCTGCATGAAACTCTCCTTATGGCCAGAAGATACGAATGGCTGAAGCTGTGCACTTTCAGATGCTCGAGTTGGGCTGGCTTCATCACCAGGGAAGAAACTTTGCTCCCAGAAATGTGAGTATTCTCAGTCCTCCAGGCGAGTATTCTTCACTTCACTTCTGCTCCCAGGATTCATCCTCTAATTTTTGTGGATACTGACACCTGTGCATTGATGCTTCTTTTCCTCCATCTTGCAGACGGGTGATAACAAAAGGACTGAAGTATACAAGAAGGACCTAGTAGACAATAAAGTTGGGTATATCTGAGCACAGCATCCCATCACTCACAAGGTGAAGAAAAGGTTTTGGTTCTAAAATTTCTGGAAGCCATTTGCAACCTCACCCTTCACTTTTAAAGTACTATAAACACTGCATAATAAATTGTTTTCATTGTGGTATATCAGGATCCTGTGGGTGACTGAAGAGAGGTCATCAAGAAAGACCTTGAATTTGTGTAAACATCTCAACAAAAATGAACTTAATTGAAACTATCACTAAATGATGTCTAGCACAGCATCCCATCACTCATTACAAGGTGAAGCAATGGTTTTAGTTTTAAAATTTCTGAAAGCTTTTTTGCAACCTCATTCTTTTGTTTTTGGGCACTATAAACATTGCATAATGAATTGTTTCCATTGCAGTATATCAGGCTCCTGCAGGTGAATGAAGAGAGGCCATAGAGAAAACACATGAATTCATGAAAACATCTCAACAGAGGTCAACTTCAAAGGAAAGTATCAGAAGGTAAGTGATGTACAAGGAGGAAATGTTTGAATGCAGAACATTAAAGAATAACGGACAACATCCTAAGAGAAGTTAACCTCAAGGAAACTGTCACAAGATGACTAGTTTCCAAAAATGAACCCTGTGGATGCATAACATTGAAAAATGAAGGAGAACATCTCAGAGGAAAGCCACAAATCCATGGACCTACATCTAGAGGATATGGCAACAGCTTGTTTTCATGGATGAAATGCATTAGCAAGATGTCTAGGAGAAGAGAGGAGCAGCCAAGCCTGAAAAAGCATAGTAGTCTCTTTGAAGAAGAAGACTCTTTTTCCATCCCTTTCCCTTGCAGTCACTTTTGCTTGAAAGACAACAGTGAACTCCATTTTCTATCCTTTCTTTGCTTTGCAGCATCCAGTCAGATCTTCAGAAGAATGCAGAGGATGAAGACATGCCTAAGCAAAGTTGCAGCTGAGGAAGGAAGACTCAGATTAAATAGTCAGCCAGGAAAAGAAACCACATCCTCTTCCTCAAACCAGGTCTCCTAAGTTTCCATCTGGAATGAGGACCACATCTGTAGCCCATTTTTTGTGCTGCTGGAGGAATGATGGAAGGAGCTCTGGTCGAGTCTGAGCCATCCCTGAGCACCAGGGAAGCCTTGGCAGGATCTCTTCCTCTCAGCCCTTCTCCATGCAATCGCCTACAAACAGGTAAGGTTCCAGAGCTCTGCTCCATCCAATGCGACAAAGTATCTGAAGAGAATGTCCATTAAAACACAGGTGAATATTCCTTCCCCTGACCTGAAGCCCCTTTTGTTGAATCAATCTCTTGCAATAGTCATGCATGATCTGTCAGTATGCCACATCTAGCAAACAGGAAAGATGGCAAGATGATGGCAGGGTCAAGCAGACAACATTGCATTTTCCAAAACACTGCAAGAAGTGACTTTCTACAAACCCAAGCCATTTGGTGGTGGTGGTGGTTCAGTTTTTAGGAGTTTGCTTCTTTCCTGTATTAAGAGGACATGGAAAGGTATTCTAGGGCACAAAATAGTTTTATTGTTGCTGATATGTTGAGGATGGACCTCCACAAACCTATGGGGAAATGACTAGAAAATTTTTGCTAGAGAAAATGCATCAGAATGACCTAAGAACAGAAACTATCAGCCTAGTCTTGACTGGTCTGACTGCCAGTAAAAGCACAATTCCAACTTTTCTCCAAACTCTCTTCTTACTTAATGCCATTGTGACATCCACACTACATCTCCTTTCATTGGAATCACTTCTTCCAAACCAGCTCCAAAGCATGGTTTGCTTGCTGGTCTGCATAACTTAAGAGTGAATCAAGTGAAACTTCATGAAAACCTCCTTATGGCCGGTAGATATAAACAGCTAAAGCTATGTTCCTTCAAATGCAGCAGTTGGGTTGGCTTCATTACCAGGGGGGGAATCTTTGCTCCCAGAAACATGGCCATGGCTATCCAGGTAGACTTAGTCCTCCAGGTGAGTATTCTCCACTTCACTTCTGGTCCCAGAGCCCTTCCTCCATTTTTTGTGCAAACTGACAGCTGTGCATAGATCCTCCGCACTCCTCTCCTCCATCTTGTATACTTGGATGACAACAGAAGGACTGAAGCTCCAGTATACAAGAAAGCTGAGAATATGTAGGCGCAGCATCCCATCATGCACAAAAAGGTGAAGCAAAAGGTTTGATCCTAAAATTTCTGGAAGCCATTTTCAATCTCATCCTTTTCTTTTCAGGCACTATAAATACTGTGTAATAAATTGTTTTCATTGCTGCATATCAGGTTCCTGCAAATAAATGAGGAGGGGTAATTGAGAAAGCCCGTTAATCCATACAAACATTTCAGCAGATGTTAACTTCAAAGAAACTATTATAAGGCAAGTGAGGTAGAAGGATGAAACCTGTGAATGCAGAACGTTTAAGAAGGATGGAGAACATCTCAACAGAATTTAACTTCAAGGAAACTGTCACAAGGTAAGTGATGTCCAGAAATGAACCCTAAGGATGCAGAAAAGGGCTTATTCTGTGAGCCTTAAAGTAAGAAGGAATGTTTGGCCTGAGCAAGAGTTGGCAGGTTGGTGGTCTGTGGTCCTTGCTGACATGCCCAGGGTAGCACTGACCGCCACTTTTGGGGTTGGGAAGGAATTTTCCTCCTGAGCAGATTGGCCAGAGATCCTGGAGGTTTTTCGCCTTTCTCCAGGCATCCAGCAGCATCCACCTGTTAGGATGTTTGAAAAATCAATGTATTTTGTTACTGTTGTTAACTGCCTTCAAGTCGATATTGACTCACGGTAGCCCCATAGATGAAACAACTCCAAGCCCCTCCATCTTCAACCATTCTGCATACTTTTTAGGCTTTCGGCTAGCTTCCTTAACTGAGTCTATCCATCTGGTATCTGGTCCACCTCTTTTTCTCCTACCCTCTATCGTTCCAAGCATTATTATCTTCTCTAGTGAGTCGTGCCTTTCCATAATGTGACCAAGATACGACAGTCTTAGTTTGCCCCTCCTGGCTTCTAGGGAAGAGTTCAGACTTGATTTGTTCCCTTATCCATGCCTTCCTGACCATACATGGTATCCTCCGCACTCCTCTCCAGAACGACATCTCAAATGAGCTGATTTTCTTTCTATCAGCTCTCTTCACTGTCCAACTCTCACATCCATAGATGGTGATGGGAAATACAATGGTATGGATGATGCTTACTAGTGTTCAGTGTTATAGCTTTGCATTTTATGTTGTCTAGTTCTTTCATAGCTGCCCCTCCCAGTCCTAATCATCTTCTGATTCCTTGACTGCAATCTCCAATCTGATTGTTGATGGATCCAAGCTATGAGAAGTCTTTGCCTTTTTCCATGTCATCATTTTCTAGACTGAATTTATGTAAAACCTCCATGACCATTACTGTTGTAAAAACCTGCCAAGCTGAACTCAGCCGAGAACGACAAGTCTCTGAAAGAAAATTAATAAAAGATATACATAGGGAATTTTTGAAGCCCATTTTCAAAAGAAGAAATGCTACAAGGTCTTCAGAGATCCAAATAAGAAAACTCTTACCATTTGGAAATGGGGTGTAGCAAGATGTCGAATATTATTCACTGCAAAATGATACTCCAGTAAAAATTAGCTGATGCATTTTTTAAAAACCCTGCTTGCTAAAATGTAATTAGATAACAGCATTGTTCTCTAAATTTAAAATAAAATTTAGAAGAAACATCATGCTGTCAAGACAGGATGGCTTTTCCTTGATGAAGATGGAGCCTAGAGGATGCCAGCATGTCTTCTACATGGAGAGATGGAAAGAGGGAGCCTCCCCATTTTCTTGCACAAGGAAGGCCCTTGTCGACATGCCCAGGGTAGCACTGGCCGCCACTTTTGGGGTCGGGAAGGAATTTTCCTCCAGGGCAGATTGGCCAGGGATCCTGGAGGTTTTTCGCCTTCCTCTGGGCATCCGGCAGGGGTCACCTGTTAGGCTGTTTGAGAGATTCATAAGAATTAAATGAAGCTTATAACTTACTTGCCAAACTGAAGATGGCAAATAGACATAACAACCATAATGCAAAATGAATAAAAATCAGAACCTTGGAAATAGTTCTGTTTCTTTCTCTTTTGTTTCCTCAGTTTTTGTGTTGAAACATACAGTTGGGGTACTGCTCTTGAGTTCAGTTCAGAGAGAACAACATTGCTCTCCATTTAGGTGGAACTTGTTGTCACTTTAGAAATCACAGGGCTCTCAGACTGTTGTCTCTCTCACTTGCTCTCTCCTGGAAAAGAAAGTGTTCAGCAAGAGAGGAATTTGCAGAGGCTTCAGTTCTACCAAACTAGACTTGACACTGCTTGAATTATCATGGCTCCATCCTATGAGATCCTGGGATTTCTTGCGGCACCAGCACTCTCTGACAGAGAAGGCTAAACCGCTCATAAAACTACAAATCCCAAAATTCCATACCATTGAGCCATGGTAGTTAAAGCAGTCTCAAACTGCATTAATTCTGAAGTGTAGATGCAGTTCAGGGGGATGTTTGGGATTCCACATACATTCTAAACTAGAACTCTTTAGCAAGGAATTCTAAATCCATCACCAAATAACAAATCCAAGGTTTTCTTAGGGTGTAGCCACAACAGTCAAACTGATAGCAAACTGCTATCAGTTTGCAATATGCATTCACCCACATACAAAATAGAGGACTCTTCTTTACAAAGCAAGACACATGCTTGAAAAGTATCCTGTTATGGGTTGCCTTTTCCTATAACATACTCTCCCTATCAATTTTGGGATTTCAGATACCCAAAAAAACTGAACAGACTGCCCAGTTTAAAAGGTGCTAGATACCAGCTGGGGAAACAGATAAGAGTTTAGGAAACAGCCCTTCCAGATCAGATCTATTCATACAAGAGTCAGGTAGTTGGCTATAGGAAAAACCAGGAGGATAACGTGTCCAGCAAAAGCACCCTCCTGCTTCTAAAACTAAAAGACAAGGAGATAAAAATATATATGAAAATAATGTCTTTTTAAAAAAGAGGAAGTAAGGGCAGAGAACAGGCGGAGTGAGTCAGACAAAAGGGTTTAAAAAAAGAAATCCCCACATCAGCATTGTTTGGAGCTGTCCAAGTTCCCCAAGTCGCTTCAGGTCCTTGAGATCTGGCTGAGAGCAAATGGTCATCTGTGCCATACAGCCAGGGATTGTGGACCAAGGGAATCCGAGAATTAGTAGCCACAGGATAGAAAGATACTGGGTGCAAGAGAGCATGAGCTTACGGCAGGGAAGAACTCTTCTACCGTTGCTGCATTTCATTTTCCTGTTTGTGGGTGAGTTGACTTTTTCAAGAGACCATACCCTCCTCATTGCTTTCCTGCAAGAATCCTGCTCTAGGTCTAGAAATGTCCTCTGTGATCTGTCTCAAGTGAGGGATCCACAAGCATATTTCCCCCCAAAGTGCCAGGGATGTGGAACCAATGGCTTGAGGAACACCACAGGTCCACCGCACATCACTTTCAATAGCATTGATCTAGAACAGGGGTTCTCAACCTGTGGGAAGCAACCCCTTTGGGGAGCGTGACAGAAGTCACCTAAGACCATCAGAAAACACATATTTCTGATGGTCTTAGGAACCAAGACGAAAATAATTTTATATTTGGGGGTCACCACAACTTGAGAAACTGTATTAAAGGGTCACAGCATTAGGAAAGTTGAGAACCACCTCTGAGACTAATTGAAACAGGGAAGTTGGCAGCATGAGCTTTCCTAGATTTCAGTCTAATAATGCATCTGAAAAAGTAGACTTAAGTCTACGAAAGCTCATGCTGCCAACTTCTTTCATCCAGTTAGTCTTAAAGGTGCTACAAGATCTCTCCTTGGAATCTTATTCAACTATTGGGGCACACTGGACCCTCCCATTATTTCGTTTAAGCTTAGTGCTCACTTACACATATTTCCAGTTTTTGAGCCCCATTAGCAGAAAAATAATGTGAGAAAAACAAGAATGTGTTGGCTGAGTATAATAATTTTGAAAAACTATCACTACCCTCTGAAAACAGCAACTAAATTAGCTTAATTGTAAGCTGAGCAAGAGATGTGGCATTGCCACCTAGTGACCATAAATGGAACGCTAAAATGTATATTCAATTCAAAACTTGACAGCCAAAACATGATTTAAGAAATGGAGCCATCTTCGCCATTCAGTCTGTCATGTTTTAATTGGAAATGTTAGCAAATTGCTCCCAACCACAATCAAAAGGTTTGCAAAATACAGTCTGAAAATTAGTGCTAGTCTTTTTCCAGTTTATATTTTTGTGATCACGTTGGGTGAGGATTTGAGGAGTTGTAGACCAACAAATAACTTTTCAGAGCTCAGGATTAATTGTCATAGGATTTTTAAAAGCTGCATTATGTAAGGAATGGTGTGGACCTGTGTGGGAACTACACATCAGCAAGATCATGTCTCAATTGAGCAGAGAAAGCCGGGAAATGGAAATACATTGAACAGCTGAAGAAAAACATTTTAGTACAATGTGTTCATACATGTTGTGAATCAGAAGTAAATTAAAAGAACTTTGACATTGGTTTCAAAATACCTACATTCTAGTTTAATCAGCACCATATAATTTAAAATAAACATCTTTAAAATTTAACTTAAACCCAGTATACATAGATGCATTGACAGAAATGTACAGTTGACCTTATTCTTCCTTAAGTGCATACATAACATCATCCTGGCTAACGTTAAGTCGAACCCGCATGTGAAGATATTTATGACTAGATTCTGCTAGCAAAAGTCTACAAGCACTAAGCCGTGAGGCAATTGCTATTGTGTCTGATATGGTAGGAGTTTGTAGGCCTTCAATTCTACACAGTGCAACATGGTGGTGATATACCTAAAGAAAAGGGGGGGAAAGCAGAATTCAACTGGTTAGCAAGAACAGAACAAACACTAAATAGAATGATCTTCCTGCTTCCTCAACTAATTGCAAGGGGAGGGCAGTCTAGTATATATTAAGCCACAAGATTTTAAAAGGAGAGATTTTCAAATAGGTTCTGCAGGTAGAATGTATCTGCAGAAAGTCCATTTGTTCGCTTTTTGTTTTGTTACAACCCTGCAAATGGTCATGCTTTCAGTGTATAAAAGTTCTTTATGGGAGAACTATTGAAGAAGTTGGAGGGGAGAAAAAACCCTAGAAACACATGGAAAATTCATTACATGAATATTTGTGAATTGTAACATCACATATGGTTGATTACACTGAAGGTTCCTATATGCACAGTCCAGGATTCCACTGTATACTTCAGCTGGATCCTGCTACTTTTCCCTCTGCCCCCATCCCTCCCATATACTAGCACACCCTGTGGAGCAGCCTTTACAGACCAGAGGTCTGCAATGGGAGGGAGCAAAAGTCCCAGTTGTGTTGACATTGGGTACCAAAGGCTGGCATCCTGTTAGTGGCCTATGAAGCTTTAAGTCCATCTTTTTTGGGTTACTACAGAGGTTGGAATCTTTATACAACTGCATAATGACCAAACTCTCCTAAACCCACCATTTAAGCTGTTACAGCAGCCTCGCCCCACCAACATGGCCATTTACTGGTTGGTGGACAGCAAGGATATGTATGTGGCAGCGAAGGATCCAGCTCTGTTCCTATCGCTGGTTACACAGCAATTATATCATCCTCTGGGACTTTCAGAGGACCTCTGGCAGATCCCAGAGGATGCCTTCCACTGTATGTCCAACGATAGGAACCCAGATGGACACATCTCTCCCCGTCCTGCTCTCCATTAGGCCAGGAAATCATGTTTGGAGTGGGGATTGCAGCAGTTTAAAACGTAGTTTCAGGGAAGTATGGGGAGACATGTTGCAATTCTGCTTATTTGGAACTTTACAGTACATCTCCTGACCAGCATCTCAGACAAAGTATACCACTGGATCTTGGGCATACACAGCAGTTAGAAATCTTTTAGTCAGAAGATTTTTGTGGAATATTCCTAAAGACTTTTGGATGAGATAACAGATGAAATAAAATTAGCCCTAATTTTAAAACTACCTGTTGAACTGTAGCCTCCTCCAGTCCTGACCTGCGAAATTCTGCAATTATTGCTTTTAGGAAGGTTTGCTCCTGTAATGATGCATTCCTGAAAGAGAACAAAAGAACACCAGAAAATTAATTATATGAATATAAGATTCTGACCCACAAAAGGTGGGCCTTGGCTTGAAAAGCAGTATCTAAAATGGTAAAGAAACAGCAAGTGAACCTAATAAACCATAAGGTGAAACTATTATATTACCGAATTGTGCTTATATAAGAAGATGAGAACATTTCATCCATGGCTTCCATGACATGTGCCATGCCAACTAGTCCCGAGTCACTGTTCTGATCAGAAAGTTCACAGATCTCTGTGGCCCTTCTGCAGATATCAAGGCAACGTCTTGCATCACCAGATAAAGCTGCAACCTAAAAGAAAGTAATTTAAGAAAATAATGTTCCCTAACACTTTATTATTCAGGAAAAAAACTAATAAGGTACATCATATTTATAAATATATATATGGTACAATAATATTTCTTACATAATTATTTGTTCTGCTGGCCGTTCCCTTTCACCCCTATTAACTTGGCCATCAATGTTCTTGTGGTCTGCCTTGGGATTAACATTCTAAGCTCTCTTGGGGCAAGGACCTGCCTTTTTGCTTTCAAAGTATCATGAATGTAAATTACATGTGCATTAAAGTATATGGTTTATTTTCTGATCAACCACTAAACATAAACAAGTAATTTCAAGACACAGCTAAACATTAACATCAGTGCACCAAAGCAAAAAACAAAATCAGGAAAAAAACCACTGATTTTCATCAAAACCCTATGGAGGCAAGTGACTGATTTTAAAAAGGACAGCTATCAAACCAGAGAGATCATAATACTTGACTAAAACATTTCCTTTACTTCTAGACATGAGCTTAGAAGCACTAAACCTGTCCAATATGCATTTTGGACTGCAGCCACAGTTTAAAATACCCA
This sequence comes from Sceloporus undulatus, assembly GCF_019175285.1. Lineage (NCBI taxonomy): Eukaryota > Metazoa > Chordata > Lepidosauria > Squamata > Phrynosomatidae > Sceloporus > Sceloporus undulatus. The sequence continues at coordinate 81,732,092 of NC_056525.1, forward strand.
GTCATATGCCAGTTTATACCAATGCTAACTACCGTATGTCAAGATTTTCTAAAACAAATATAGCAGACATATTCTTACATCAGGGTAACATGTGACTGCATATACCCTGGCCATTTTTGCACTTGCATGATCCCTGTTGCTGCCAATGCAGTTTTTCCTTCATAACAAGGGGTGTTCTTCCCACACTCTGCTTACAAGTGGAATCATAGTTTCAGAATGAAACTATGAAAATAAAAAAATTAAAAAAAAATCCAAAAAAGTACTGATTTATTTTCATGACCCCTACAGCAAATGTGGAGATGGGAACAAGGGAGAAGAACTCCCTTCGCAGATTCACACCTGGAAGTTGCCTTCTCTATCTTGTATTAAGTTTACCTTTCTGGAAACAAGCTGAACTGCATCCTCCTCAAATGCTTTCAATGGGCCCATTCTGGTTGAGATAATCTTCTGTAACTGCCTGAAGGTATATGGCTGGAAAGACATTCTGGTAAGACCCTGCAGTGAAAGAAATTTACTGGACTTTTAGGGTGTATTACAACGAAAGAGGTTAATTTAATCTCAAGAAACATGCAACTTTATTTCAAGCAGAGATTCTTCTTCTACCTTTTGATACTGTTGTTTATTTCCTTCCTTTTCACAAGTTAATAGTAGCAGTAGTATTTTCCTTTAACCACATTCCCTTCTGTAGACACAGTTTAGAAACTATACTACAGCCTATTCACTCAGGGGAAGGAAACTGATGCATCTATGACCAAGGAAATTCTACCTTTGTGGAAGTTGCTGGAGTTTAGTAAATGGATTACATATTTTGTATTAAGTCAGGTATAGAGACATGGTTAATGCGCTATCTGGTTCCTGGAATGTTTGAAGATTTTATGTTGACAAACTTAGAAGTCATAAACAATTTGACAAAGTAAAAGAATGTGCATACATGTCAATCTGAGTAGCTTTAAAAAACAACTTCTTTCTATCTAGAATGTTTTTTAGTTATTATACAAGATCTAGAAACTGGAAAATGCAACTCTGATGCAGGACATGTATTTATCTATGTTTTTTAAAAAACTGTTTAATGGTAAGTCAATGTATTTTCATAAGCAAACCACTAAAATAATCCAGACACATAATACTGTGTTTTGAACTGACAAGAATTGGTGATCTGTATTTGCTGTTGTGTGCCTTCAAGTCACCTTTGATTTATGGGACCCTATCACGGGGTTTCCTTGGCAAGTTTCTTCAGAGAGGATTTACCATTACCATCCTCTGAGGCTCAGGGTATGTGAATTGCCCAAGGTCACTCAGTGGGTTATCTGTATAGGATTAGCCATAATGTTGACCTCACTTTCTGGAATTAGGATTTAATTTCATTCAGAATTATTTCAAGGGATTGCCACATTTATTATTTTATCATACCACTGGCAGCCTATGTAGAATAACAGGCGTTATTGTTTAGTTCTGTTAGATATGAAACCACCATAGCTGCAAGTTCATACATCCTAACTATGGGTAGACAAAATGAAGGATATCACTAAACAAGCACACTGACCAGTGCTGAATTCTCAACACGAGTACCACATAAGCAACATAACAAAACTGAAAGGACATACCAGCCTGCTGGCTACTCTGTTCATCATAATTCTCTCTGGCAAATCCATAGTGTTAGCAATGGCTAAGACGATTAACTTGGCATTTTTTTGGGTTGGCCAGTCAAAGAGACTGTACATCACATTTTGTTTTCTGGTCCACAAGAGGTCAAGCTGGTCAAGGAAAAATGTGATACAAAATTAAAGTAGGAGAAAAAGTATTCAAAGATTTGAGCAAGCTAGTTTCAAATGCAGTTTCCCCAAAATATATGAAATCTTGGAGAAGTCTTTGCTCACTTATGTCTTCAGTCTATTAGGATGGCCATAAGGATATACAAAAACATACACCAGTTCCACCTAGGGCAGACCCAATGAATAAATTAGTGAATGTTAAGTCATTAATCACAAAGTCCCATTGCTAAACTGATGTATTAATAAGTTATATTTCTTTAAAGCATTTTACTCCTCTGTACCTCCCAGCATGGTTTAAATCCAATTGAAAATGCATAATGTAAGGATTTGGGCCAAAATAAATCCAGACATTCCCAAAACCTAAGTATGCTTTATTTTTTAAATTTTCTTTACATATTTTACATTTTACTCTCTTTACATACAGTACATGTAATCAGTGTACAAAGTAGGCAGACTCCTTTATTGCATCAAAATATTTCTCCTTGCAGAACAGGGATCTTCTGGATGCATTAATCCCTAGTCTGAAATTATTCCCTGTTAATATAACAGCCCTGATGAAGAGATGCAGTTGGCTGTCTGTATCCATGGATTCTGCATCCAGAGATCCAACAATTCACAGCTTGAAAATATTTAAATTTTTTAAAATAAATTCCAAAAAGCAAATACTGTCTTTGCCATTTAATCAGAGCCCGTACAGACAGTCCAAAATAAATCTGCTTTGGGTCACTTTGGAGGTATGCTGTTTAAATGATGCATGCATCCTAAGAGTCTGGAAGCTGCGCCAAAGCCATGCTCCAGTCCTATTTTGGCCTGTCTATACGGGGCCTAAGGGACATAGTTTTATTACCCCACTGTATATAATGGGACTTGATCATCCATGGATTTAGGTAACTACATCCACAGGGTTCCTGGAACCAAACCCCAGTGGGTACCACGAGCCCACTATATAAGACAACATTTCCCCTTTCCTTTTAAGCTTCCCCTTAATCTCTGTAAACCACTCTGGGAGACAGAGTGGAGTAAAATGCTTTAAACAAACATATAAATACATCAGATTCACAGTACAAATATGAAAGTTATTCAGATAGTTAACTCTCCTGGTCTTCTGGTTTGGGAAACCATGTAAAATAAAAATAGGCTAAAATAATATACTATTAACAGTGTAAGAACCTCCATATTACCTCATCTACTACAAGTACTATAGTTTTCCTTTTAGATCCAGACTTGCAGAACATCTTCTCCAGGAGAACAGCAGCATGGTTTGCAGTTGCCTTTTGGTCTGTCAGTAACTACATGGGATACAGGATTAAGCAGAAGCTCAAGTTAAGGTCTGTAAAAGATGATACGTAATAGATTCTGCTCCACCAGCAGTGCAATTCTGTGGATGTTTCATGAGAAATAAGCCCCGCTGTATTAAACCAGGCTTTTCAGTGAGCCACTTTAGGATTGCAGAGTTAAGTGTCAACTCCTCCCACAACATATAAATCATGAATTGTCAGAAACAGTAAAGAAAATGAAGCATATACCAACCAATCTCGATTGCAAAGTTGTGAGAACTCTAGGACACCAGTATCAATTTATTCACCAAGTCTAACAACATCAGAGCAACACAAGCTCTTCAAACATTCAGTGAACAACTTTACATAGCCATGTCACATCTACTGTGCTAGAAACAAGAAATGAAGGTTTTACAACTTGTCAAAAAATCAACAGATGGGGATCACATTTCACAAACAAATAGCATGTTATGGAAGTTTGCTACAGAACTAGATGGTTAGTAGTGATCTTAGTGGTTTCTTGGTGGGATTGCTTTTTCCATGTCTTCCCATCTAGAAGGGTAGGCAAGCTTACAAGTGATTTTTAAACAGCACTTTTAGTTTAATGTTTATTCAAAGACACTTGCTGGCTTTTCATTATCAGAGACATGTAATCCATTTGCTCACCTTTAAGATTTGCACATAGGCTTGGTGTGGATCTGTCAACTTCATGCCATTAATTTCTATAAACTGGAAGGAGGGTAGCTCATCATTTTCTGCTGCCTGCTGAAGGTAACGAATGGCCTCATGAACAGTTGCTGTTTTGCCTGTCCCAGGAACTCCAGAAATGTACATACATCTGAAAAAGTGAGAAAACCAGTGTTGTATATATGGAAGGTATAAAGAAATATTGTTGTTGTTATAATAAATAATAAAATGATTAAACTACAGTGGGTCCTTGGCATCCACTGGGGTTTGGTTCCAGGACCCTTGGGGATACCAAAATCTGTGGATGCTCAAGTCCCATGAAATACAATGGCACAGTAAAATGGTGTCTCTTATATAAAATGGCAAAACCCAGGTTTTGCTTTTTTGAATTGATATATTTTTAAAGCCATGGATGCTTGAATACATCAATAAAGGATTCTTGGATAAGGAGGGCCAAATGCATTGACAATAATAAAATGATTTATAAACTACACTTCAAAAAGATAAAATACTATTAAAAGATAAAAGGTACTGTAATTAAAACAATTCTAAAAGAGTACAGCGCCCTTGACCATCTTTTTAAAACTTTGTTTTAAAAATGGAAAAACTTAGTTTTAAAAGATTTCTAGAATAAAAAGGTCTTTGTGCCTGGTGATGGAAGGTGCTATTCTGTCCTCCCTGGGAAGGAAGTACCAGAGTCTAGGGGCAGCCATTGAGAAAGCCTACCCTTGCATTCCCACCAATTCTGCTTGAAGTAGTATTGAATTTAAAGATGAAAGATGAAACTTCCATAGATTTGTTTTATTACAAGATACTGCCTTATTTTTAGATGAATTGTCCATCCAGCTCAGCATCATCTACTCTGACTGGCAGCAAAACTTGAGAATTCCAGGCTGAGTGTCATTAAAAAAACAACGATTAACTGGAGGTGTCAGGGATTGAAAAAGAGAGCTTCTGTATCTCAAGCACATGCTCTGGCATTTATTTACACTAAACCTTCTCTCACTGAGCTCCTGAGGTTAGGGTTGTTGAAAAACTTGACATGCTGTTTAAAACCTGCTGAAAATTTATTCATGAGAACAGACCTACATACTTGCTTAAAGCTGCATAAATATGAAAAACATATTTTATGTGTTTTGTGACTGTAGCTTCAAAACTGTGTTAGAAAAATATTATGAATCTCAAAAACCAACCTTTTAAGTAAGCTCTATTTATTATTACTGTTCTGTTGGGGGCAATTTGCAAAAATTTCATTTCTTGTTCATTGCTCATTAGATTTTTTGTTTTTCTTCCTTTTCAGTATGATTAAATTACTGTTTTGCTTAATACTTATCTAAAAATGGCTGAAGACAACACTCACCCGCCAGTCCCATCAATGAGTTTGCTTTCTATAAAGTTACAGATATCCTGAAATTCTTTTTCACGGCATGGCAAGGAGTCTGGGACAGCAGACACATGTAGCCTTTGATGAAAGGAAAAGACAAGGAAAACGGAGTCACTGAAGCATTCAAGACTCAGGAGCCAGTTCTAATCTAACCATTAGACACAGGAGAAATAGCACCAGGAAAAATTTTGATATACAGATGCTACAAATAATACTTTTTAAAACATTGGTGTTCTGAACCTACAACTGGGAAAAATGACACAATACATTGGCATTGAAGCAAAATGTTTAGAAGCATTCTGAGTGCAAACATGAAACCAGAAAGAATGAGACATAAGGAAACATGTATTCATTTGGAAGAGCCATAGCATGTTTAGATTTGGAAAACTAAAAACACTTCATACCATCCATAGACAATAGTTCCCATTTCTTCTTAGTTTAAATGTAACTTGTTTCTTCTCTTTTATCACATATTAGGAATAGTTTACCTCACTCTAGCCTCTTCAAGAGCATTGCCTGGCTTTGGAGTGGTTTGATTTCGCATCCGAATTCTGGGAGTAGCATTGCGTGGTGTCTTGGGAGTTCTTTGATCGGGCTGTAGAGAAAAATCACATCCACTAAATTAGGACTCTCTCTTTTGTATTAAATCCCAATTAACACCCAGCTTCAAAAAGCTTATGCAACAAACATTTAAAATGTTTGAGCCCTGGTGGTGCAGTGATTAAATGCCTGTACTGTAGCCACTCATTCACAAACCACAAGGTTGTGAGTTCAATACCAGCCAGGGGCTCAGGGCCAACTCAGCCTTGCATCCTTCTGAGGTTGCGAAAATGAATACCCAGCTTGTTGGGGGCAATTAGCTTACACTTTGTAAACCGCTTAGGGAATGCTTAAGTGCACTGATAAGCGATATAAAAATGTACTTGCTATTGCTAAAATACCAAGCACCACAAAATAGCAGAGATTTAACTTATACAGCAGGTGGCAGCGGGGGAATAAAGAAGTTATGCTCTATTAAAATGTGGTTTGAGGAAATTCTGGACCTACTCATATCGAAGAACACATGGCACAAAATGGAAGCCCCAACACTGATGGCTTCTCAGGTTATCTGACTTCACACTTCCAGAAAGAAATAATGTTTATTAATTTCAAGGAGTGTGCCTTTCTTTCTCTCTAGTTTTTAAAATCTATTTCCTATCCTCTAAAAAAAACCGAACCGTTTTTTTAGTTCAAATATTGATACATTCAGATGGTTTTTTTAATTGTTTAAAATTCACATTTAAATTTACACATAACGTATTATCCTTTCATTTTATGCTGTATATAAGTCTGTGTCTGCGTATGTGCGGACACGCACACAGGCACACTGTCACTGTTGAGTTAAATGGAGCTTATTTTTCAGTAGATATTTATAAGATTGCACTGTCAGTCTTTAAGGCATCCCATGATTCTTTGTTAATGATGTAGCAATTAGCAATAAACCAGCATGATTATTTTGCATTATCTGACAACTATTCTGAATTTACACTTCAGCACAGGACTTGCTTTGCAGAGAAATGGGACAAATGCTGGAATGAATTTGAAACTCTCTACAGCAGTGATGTTACATTGGTTACGTAATACAGTCGTACCTATATACAATAATGTAATATGGTATGTAAGGGTAAATGTTAATGTACCACCGTATGATAAGTAGCTGAATATAAATAAACAGAATATCATATTGTGATGAAGAGCCAATGTAGTGTTATGGCTTAGTGTTGGACTAGGGCTCTGGGAGATCAAGATTTGAATCCCCACTTTGTCATGGAAACCCACACTGGGTGATCCTTGGCAAGTCCTATTCTCTCAGTCTAAGACAAGAGTGGGCAAAATTCAGACCATTTTTGTGCTTTAAATGTTTTCTGTTTCGTGCTTCAAAATGCCCTATAGAAGGCATGCAGATCATCTCCACATTTAGAGGCCCCTAGGGGTGAAAAAATGCTTCCCATTTTTAAAATCTAAAATGACATCTAGGGCATGTAGAGGGCATTACCAGCATGCTTTGGAGGGCAGGCCTCTTTGAAACAGGTAGTGATTGCCATTCATTTCCTGCTATTAATAAGGCCTTTCCTGGTCTTAAGATATCCCAAGAAGGTCCAAAAACATGGTGAAAATCCTAGAAACCATTTGAATGTGCTAGACCTGGGGTTTTAGTAAAAGTATGGTTTAGGCTTCAGCAGCATGATAGGCTTTGTGTATCCTATGGAGAATGGATCAAAGAAAGTTCTCCCTTGCAGTGAGATGGTACAGGAGCTGGAAGAATGGCATTCCAGTGCCAAGAGATAAGATGCTAGCCCATCCTGGCATCTGGAGATTGTATAAAGAATTTGGTAGTTGGCATGGGAACCTTTTCCCCCTTTCCCTGGGCCCAGCCTCTATAGGGTAGATGATGTGATGCTTTTAGAAGCTTTGTAGGGAAGGGTATATAAGATAGTAGAGAACAAAGGCTCTTTGTTCTCTACTATCTTATATACCCTTCCCTACAAAGACAAACCCTGCGTGGACAATGTGTGTGTGTGTGTGTGTGTGTGTGTGCACAATTACATGGTGTGTAGCCAGAGACACTGTGTGTTTTGTTTCTTTCCTTTTGATGTGTTTTTATTCTTCTCACTTTCTTAAATAAAACAACCTTCTCAAACCCAGGACTGAGTGATCATAACTGTGAGTGTTACATTCAGCAGCCAGAGTCAGGCTATGGGTGTTGCATTTGACAGCCCTCCAATGTTTTCTGGGCAGTGGAACAAGAGTATATCTAAGGTAGTAATCAAAAGTAGGATTTCCACAGACACCAATTATTTACTTGTAGCCAACAACTAGCGAAAATTAAGATTATTGTCCCAGTCAAGAGGCATGTTACAGAGAACAATGTCAATGTTTCATTATTATTATATAGCTCTAAAGACAGATGAAGGGCCCTGGCCTCAGCAGGAGAGAAGAATCACTGGACTTGATTCTTTCCCCACTGCCATTCCCTTCTCCTTTTGTGTCATGTCTTTTTAGATTGTAAGCCTGAGGGCAGGGACCTGTCTAATTAGGAATTTGTAAGCTGCTCTGAGAGTAAAAACTAAAAAGGCACAGGTAGTCCCTTGACATGAATGTTTAGTTGTAACCAACTGTAAGAGTTGGTGCTCATCTCTGTTACTAAGCCAAAGAGCCAACTTTGTCTGAGGACTACTCTAGTGGTCATGTGGCCAGCATCACTGCACCAAACACTGTTACCTTCCCATCAAAGTGGTACCTATTTATCTACTTGCATTTGCATGTTTTCAAACTGCTAGGTTGGCAGAGACTAGGACTAGTGACATGGAACTCACCCCATCATGCAGCACTCTGGCCTCAAACTGCCAACCTTCCGATCTTCCAATCATCAGAATTGGCACCTTAACCACTAAGCTACAGCATCCCTTTCTAAAGAGCAGGGTATAAACATAACAAATAAATAAAATAAAGAGTCGCCACCTTTCCTCCTAAGTTTGTATTTCTTCCCATGTAGTCAAAGTTTCTTAAATAATTTTCAGTATGAGTTGTTCAGTTATTGCAGATGTAAAAAAAAAAAGCCATTTCTATAATCTTACAGTTTTGCTTGGGTCTTTGGCAGATTTTCCACTAGATGGTTTCCTCAAGTTTTTTGACGTGGATCTCATTTGCCTCTTAGGTGTACAAAACACCTTTCTATCTTCTTCATCACTGCTACTAGAGTCAGAACTTTCTGAAGTAGAAATGAAATCCTCTTCCTCCCCATCTGTTTCCAAGACACTACAGCAGGAAAATTTCATCAGTCATATCTTGTATTTTCAATAAAAATAACTTAACAATAGTCACTACTTTGGTGGGCCTCTTGTCAGCTAAACAAAAATTAAGAAGTTAAGCGTACCAAAGCACATTACATTTATTGTGGTGACATCAAGATAACTGATTAAGAAAGCCTGTTCGCTAGAGAACAAAGTGACTTTAAGATTAAGGTCTTTCAATCAGTTTTTGAAATCTACAGATTAAACAAAACAACATCTCTTGTTCACAGGGGCATTTGAAATCTGAAGTCTGTCCAGGGATACTATAATTCTAAAATTATCACAAAGATCATTCTAGAAATATGCAGTGACAATTTCAATAAATATTTATTTGATTTATGTTGTTACAATGCACAATTCAACTTAATTCCCCATATAGACTTTTGATTTCAATAGGGACCTTCTTAAAAATATTGTTTTTTTAAAAAAAAAACAACTTCAGCATATAAAATGTCCTGCTGAATGTCCAAAGACCTATCTAATCTTCCATTGTGAGCAACCAGATGGTAAAGGGAAGCCCATAAATAGGACATGAGTGCGGTTTTTTGTTCTCTAGCATCTAATATTGATTTTATATCTGTAACCAACATGACAAATGGACAGCGGTGACCGTTTCCTCCATTAAAGTCAGGTCAGCACTGGTCTGCTTTGTTAAATAAAAATGCTCTAACACAGTAAAGGTCTCAAAATCTTCTCCTTGCTTCATAGAACAAAGAATGATGAAGGAGATTTCTCAAGTGGCACTACTAAGCTTGGAAAAGGCATACAGCAAATCAACACCCCCTTGTTCCAAAGTACAGCACATAAATGCAAAACACCTCCTTCTTTACTCTGGGATCTAGCACATTTTGATAGCGGGGAGAAAGGGAAGAGCCCAGGGCTGAGCAAAAATACCTGTCAGCAAGGATGTTGTCAGCAGATCAATAAGTGGCATATTTCCACCCACCACCACCACAGTTACTTCCTAATGTTCATCTCTTTGAATTATAAAGGAAAATATTTTGTGGAAGAATTGTAGAGAAATATGTAAAGGAATATATTCTGGAAGTAAAACAGATTGGCCCAATTTGATTGGCTTTAATTGGTAGAGAACACAATTAGTTTTGGATCAGCTTCTTTTAAAAAAGTCTTCCTATGAAACATAGCTTAATACATTTGTATGTGCTTATTGCTGCATGCAAGGACAAATATCTTTACCCAAATAATTATTTTACATGTATCTCTGTAACATACCACACACTTCTGGGCTCTGAGCTGCATGCTGCAAAAGTAAGATTCTATAAAGAAGATATTCTTACCCAAGTTGTTCTGCAACTCGAATAGTAGTTTTCTGTGCACATTTCCTGCGTAACCGTGGAGTTAGTGCTGGACCTTCAGATTTTAATTCTTCACATAAACTACATAAAAAGAATGACACAGGTTTTTCTGAGTTCCTTGACCGACTACCTGATTTCTAATCAGTGTGTCAGTGGGAGAATACATGGATAAAAGGGACTGGATATACAATCTCTCAAAATCGTAGAGAAAATTATTACAAGATGTACTTTCAATGGTGTATGACTCCAGACAAAATATTATGAATTTACACAATCAAAGACAACTTGTATTGGAAGTATAGGGAAGAACCCAGAATTTTTTTTCATTATTAGTGGTCTTGTAAATATGCAAATGTTGGAAAAGAGCAAATGATACAGTAAGCATCATCTTAAATGTTAAATTACAAATGCTAAATTACAAATTAAACAAATGTTAAATTTAACAAATGTTAAATTACAAATTTTATCTACTACATATGTCTGAAGCAAAATGAGAGAAAGATTTTAGTAAGATCTTATATTATTGGATTTCACATTTGCACAAAAATGGAAATAAAAACAGATTCCAAACCAAAAGGAATGGTTATTGAAATTGTTGTTAGAAATGGATAAACTTACACAATTATTCAAATACAACTCTCTACAAAAATTAATGAAGAATGGGATTTAATACTTAAGTTTCTGAAAGATAAATTCACTGTAAAATTTTGATTAATAAAAAGGGAAGTGAGATACACTATTTAGTGAAGATAACTGAAGGCTGTGAAGGGGGGGGAATGGGTAGAAAGAAAACGTAAATAAAATGAAGATTGATGACCCACTAAGGGCATCACTGAACAAATGATAAAAAATGAACAAGTAGAGGTTCAAAAAAAAAAATCATACTTCAACAAAAATTGAGCCAGTATGGACAGGAAGAAAGTGTGGAAGATTATGTGTTTTTAAGAATGTTTTAAGTAGGTAAGGATGAAGGTTAGAGTAAGTGAGAGAAGGAATAAAGGAGGGATGAGAAAGGAAAGAAAAAGGATGGTTATTCCCTATATGGAAAATGGCTGTGAGAATTGGAGAGACGAGTAAGAAGAATGAAAAGAAAAATGAAAGGAAGGTTCAAGAGTGAGGATTATAAAAAGGAATCTGAAAGAAAACATTACAGATGAAAGTATATGAGTGGATGTATTGGTTTAGAGTCTGATGGAATACCAGTATCAGAAGGTAAATATGTTTATGTATATTTATATGTGTATGTTTCTGGTTTGTAAGATGTGTTGTTGTTGCTGTTCTTGTATAAGCATATTTAATAAAAATATTTTTAAAACCTGAACATAATTGATCATATTACCAGGGCAATAAGAATTTCAGATTCAGACTTCAAATACAATAAAGGACAATGGCCAAGAGGCTAAAAATAATGTAAAATAAATAAAAATAAATTTTAAAAAAGAAGATACTTACTCAAGTTGTTCTGCAACATGGATAGCAGTTCTCTGTACACATTTCCTGCGTGACCGTGGAGTTAGTGCTGGGCCTCCAGATTTCAATTCTTGTTCTTCACATATACTATACAGAAAGAACGACACAGGTTTTTTCTGAGTTCCCTGAATGACTGCCTGATTTCTAACTCCAGCATCTTTCTGAAAAGTTTAGCACCCCAAGCAAGTCTGATATAGCAGGGACGAGCAGAGTTTAAGTGTGTGCAGCTGACTTAAACAAAACAAAACACTCAAAAACAAACTAGAATCCTACTTCTACCAAACAGAACCAGGCACAAAATAGTAACTCCAACTGGCAGACACAGAATTTCAAAACCAGATGCCTCTGAACAAATAGTTCAGGCATGTCTTCCATAACAAGACTGTGAGTGCTCAAACAAATCTATTCATACACAATTTACTATGCCTGCCCTGTCTTCATCCAAGCAAGCTCTTTTTGATTTCTGCAGCCTAATTTAGGAAGGGAAATGTCTTGTTCTTACTACTACTGTTAAACCATTAGGAGTCAAAATCTCATGCTGATTTATTGCCAGAGATCTATCAACAGATCCAGGATAAACCCTGGATATAGAATTTGCACAACAAAGCCAGTGTTCCTCATTCACATAACCTGTCAGAGCTCTTCAACTGTATGTAATTTGGAAATCAATTATCAATCTATATGGGATAAATGAACATAAATGAATGTTTATATTATCATACTTTACATGTAATATAAAAATTCATGATGCCATGCAAAACTCTAAACTCCATACGGTCCTAGACATGGACCTACCAAGAATAACATTGAACAAATGATTAAAAATTAGGTATAATTTTAAAACTTAAAGTTTAATTTGAACTGAATAGCTCATCCAGATAAGCCTTCCTTGCAACATACATATATACATAAAGTCCACATGGAGTTGCTGAAGATTACTCACCTTTGCTGATTCTTGAAATTCCTTGTAAGAATTCCTGCTTGTTTCTCTGAGTCTTTCAGCTCTATTGTCTTGTTCATCTTATCCTGTTTGCCCACACCACTTGAATTAACAGGAAGAAAAAAGAAAAGCATTATATAAAGTTTAATATAATTCTACATTTCTATATATGTATTTATAGAAATTGAATTAAATGTGATTGACATTGAGTAGACATCAGCAGAACTGCATTCTCAGTCTCTTAATGCTCTTACCATTCTTACTGTTAACAGTCTTTGAAGAACTACATGAGAATAAACATCATATCATGAAGTTGGAAGATAGCTCAAGGTCCATCCACTCCAACCTCCTTCTGCCATGCAGGAACACACAATCAAACCACTCCCAACAGATGGCCATCTAGCTTCTGTTTTAAAAAACCCAAAGGAGGCTCCACCACTCCCATATTCCACTGTCAAACAGCTCTTATTATCAGGAAGTTCTTCTTCCTAACTTTGAGGTGGAATCTCTCCCTGTAGTTTGTATCTATTGCTCCAAGACCTATTCCCTGGAGCAGCAGAAAACAAACTTGCTCCATCTTCAGTATGAAGATACTGAATCACACTCAGACCAGAGCCTCTGATGCCAGTTGATGTGAAAGACTGACTCCCCCACCCCAAATGTGTGAAGGACCAGACCGTATTTGTTCCTTTTCTCCCTATAAACTCTCAGTGCACTGGCAGCCAATAGTTCACAAATTAACACTGGTTCAGGGACCATCATTGAGTAGAACTGCCACAACTAGTTGTACAGACCATAAAGAGCAGGCTGGGCTTAGGGGCCACAAAGACTTGAAATCAGTGCTTTTCTTATGTTCTTAGAACTGGTAGTAAAAGGAACATGAGAGAATGCCCAGTAAGAGTTCTAAATTTTCCATACTGACCTGCATGGCAGATCACAAACTGGTCTGAATGCATTTTACTGCATTGAATTTCAGAGTTTCTTAGTTCAAGGAAAAAAGCACAAAACACACATACTGCTTTATCACACTAGGGGGCAAATGGGATTTAAATGAGAGCTAAATTAAAGAAAACCAGGAAATGTTGTGTGATAAACATCAGGTATTTCCTGGTTTTCTCTGGCTTAACTCTCATTTAAATCCCATTTGCCCCCTAAAGCAGATAGACAAGACACTCCCAGCAATAATGTCACTTTCATCTTCCATGGGGGAAACTCTGTCAGAAAAACTCATACAGGCTGAGTTCCCTTATCAGTAAATCTGAAATCCAAAATATTCCAAAATGTTCCATGTACACACACTGTGGCTGCAGCCGCACTGCAGAAATAATCTGGTGTGACACCACTTTAACTGCCATGGCTCAGTGTTATGGAATTCTGGGAACTGTAGTTTGTTGTGGCATAAGACTGTGTATAAACTGTGCATAAAACATAGCTGAATTTCATGTTTAGATTTCAGATTCTGTGTTATTACATTTTAGTTCTTTTCTAATTGTTATAGAATTTCTATATGAATTTATAGTGTGTTTTACTTGTTTTAGTGTTATTTTGTGTTATTTTGAAATGGCCTAAGGGCTATTCAATAAACATTTCTTCTTCTTCATGTTTAGACTTCGGTCCCATTTCCAAGATATCTCATTATGTACAGTATATGCAAATATTCCAAAATCAAAAAAACCTTCTAATCTTAAAACACATCTGGTCGCAAGCATTTCAGGTAAGGGAGAATCAATCTGTATTAAAATAATGTCTACTGAAAATAAAATTATGTCCCGTTACAGACCGCCCAAAAGGGGCGGTCTTGGGCCGCTGCCGATTGCAGCGCGGGGAAGCCGCTGCAGCCAAAGCGCGCGACTCCCCCGTGCTGTAAAAAGGAGCGCAAAAATCGCGCTCCTTCCAGCAACCCGGAAGAGACATCGCAAGTGCCAAAGCACGCACTTACAACGCCTCTTCCGGGTTTAGACGTCCGGCCGCTGCGCGTCCGTTATGTCAAGATGGCCGTGCCCGTCTGTATAGGGCGTCACCATCTTGCTGTACGGAATACGCGCGAGGGGCAAGGCGCGTCCAGAAGCGCCGCCCCTCACGCGTATTCCTGGCGCAATGACACTTAGGCCCGTCTATAAGGCGCCTTAGAAAGCTTTTTCTTCTCTCTTAGTCCTCATTCAAGATCTCATAGTCTGAAGCTTGAGAACAAAGCATTCTAAACTTTCTTTAAAAAAACACATTAATGTTGTAAAAAGACACTATATTCTGGTATAGTTATAATTCGTATCCTATCTATTTTCTCTATTAACAGGTATTTTTGAATGCAAAAAATCGATTACAAAAGATAAAACCATCTTACTGCTTGCACTCATAAAGCATGCATCCGGGATTTCTGCTTCTTCCTTTAACGTAAATTATTTGTTAGAATAGAGTGAATAAGTATATGTTCTCTAAAGAATTTTAGAGAAAATGTTATCTATCACTTACTCTGTGGCACACTCTTTCACAACAGAACGCCTGGTTTTTGGACCACATTCTTTGTTCCTCTGGCAAGGAGACGATAGGCTTCCATTAATTCTTTCAGATGAGTCCCTCAATGGCTTAATGTCTGCAAATGTATCTCCTTCATCAGTAGCACAAGATATTTTTGAGGGAGACCCTTTGAAGCCAGTGAAAGTCACTTTTCGTTTCATAGCCGATCTCTCCAAAGGCTCAATGAAATCGGAGTCTAGCTCAATTATGTCTCGTTCTGCAAATTTGCTTCTGGGTGATTTTAAAGGACCTAAAAACCAAAAAGCTGAGTTTATCATACTTTGCACATATCATAAGATGACATGGACATATTAGAAAAGACAATAATGCTTGGTAAAGTAGAAAGCTGTAGGAAAAGAAGACCTCAGTGTAGAGAAAAGACAGATGTGGGTTAGGCTAGCAAGAGCCAATTAACCAATGAAATGCTGGTTGGGAGGAGATAAAAACCCCATCAGTGACTGTTCGAAGGTTAGATAGGGTTTGGTTTTCAGAGTGTTAGGGTCTTGCTATGTCCAGAGAGGGACAGATTTTGATGGTTCCAGGGTAGGACTCTTAGGGCTAGTCAGAGAAGAAGGACTTAGCTCCTTCTAAGTGAAGGAGTTTTAGTGAAGAGATATCATGAGGGATATAGTTAGCCTGAGTGGCTATAATATTAATTTGGGTTAAGAAAATATTTTATATAAGGACGGTGTGAGTATCTTTAAAAACTAGAACACTGAGATTCTGTGCAGATTTGCATATAAGGAAACCATTATTATAACATTCATAACTAAGAAAGAAACCTTACCATCTGAAATAAGAAGCACAAGTGCCTGTTATAACAATTGTTCCTGTATATTTATTCAAGTAACTTTTGTTAGAAACATCTATATAATAGTTTTGGTCTTGTTTTGGGAAATGTTTGTCTGCATCTTGAATTATATCCATACCATTACAAACCCTTTTAACAGATAATTTTAAAAGGTCCTGTTTTAGTTTGTGGACAGCAGTGGGGAAAAGAAGACCCAGGGTGTTGTAATCCAGAATAGTATAGCAGTTATGAGAGGAGTGTGTCACACTCGGTCCAAAACACACTGCAGAAATCATTCAGTTTGAGACTGCATTAACATCCCTAACTCAGTGCTAGAGAATCCTGGGAACTGTAGTTTATTGGTGGCACCAGAGCTCTCTGACAGAGAAGGCTAAATGTCTCACAAAACTACCGTATATTTCCCAAGAATTCCCCAGTATTGAGTCAGGGCAGTTAAAGCCATCTCAAACTGGATGATTTCTGCAGTTTTGGACCAGTGTTACAGATGTTTACAGCCCTGAGTTTGCAAGACCTGACCAGGCTTATTGACGACTGGGGTTTTGGGAGGTCTGTCATTCACAAGTTTGCCATAAGCAAGCTCAACATCAGTTAACAACAAAAGCTAAATACATCAATATGAGAATGTGTATTTTTTTTTTAGCAAGGTTCATTTGGTTAGTTCTGAATTCACTTGGCCAAGAAAAAGGACTGACCAGGGAGTCTAGAAGGGCTAAAGGTCATACAATGAGCCTTGTATATGCATATGAAAGCACTCTCTACTTTATGAGGTGCGTCTAGATCAAAGGTAGAAAACTTGTGCCTGTACAAATATGGTTGTATCCCTAGCCAGCATAGCCAATGGTGAAGTATCATGGAAGTTCAGTCCAACATCTGGAGGGCCACAATTGTCCACTCCTATGCTACATTCAGGAGCAAAAAGGAGTCTAAGGGGCTATATAGATGGTCAGCTAAATGCCGCCCGTTTGCCCCGAATCAGTGCCACAGCAGCCGCATGTTGTGGCACCAATCTGCACCCCAAAAGAAGCTGCTCTGGACAGCTTCTTGGAAGGGATGCCATAACCGCTGCAGTGCAGCGTTATGATGCCCTTTGTGTGGAGCTCTGTTTGGAGCTGCGCACAAAGGACATCATTGTGGCAAACCCTGTGTAAACAGGTGCGCGCCAAGATGGTACCCCGGCAGAGGAACAAGGGCTTGGAGTGGGTGAACGCACAGCCCTTCTTCACCCCTAGTACACAGTCAGGCTGCCACAAAGTGCTGGTCTGTACTGCCTCTGAGTCACAAAATTCATGGCAGTAGCAACACCAAGAGAGCCAGAAAATATCCCTGTATTTGTTCCCTGAAGCTAACAGCAAGGAAACAACATTTTGTCACTAAAATACCTCCACGATCATTGTTCCAGAGAATCTACATAAAAGGAAAAAGGATTACACAGAGTAGTTCACATTAGGAAAAAATCCCTACAAATTAGTACCACGGAGCAAAAAAGCTACAGTCACAAGATTGCAGCACTGGAAAGTAGACAGTATTTCAAGAATTATTCACAGAATTCTCTGTCTTGATATATTTTATGTCTTTAATCATCCGTTTTACTTATTGGCTGTTCATTCAGCTTGTTAATATTTTTTAATGATTAATTACTGTTTTTGTTTAATTTTAAGTCAGTTGGAAGAATTCCTCTTTTTGGGAGAGGAAAAGAGAGCCGGGGGGTGGGGGGGTGGAGTAAGTAAATATAGGCCAAAACACACTGTAGAAATAATCCACCTTGAGACTGTTTTAACTGCCCTGGCTCAATCCTAGGGAATGCTGGGAACTGTAGTTTTGTGAGACATTTAGCCTTCTCTGTCAGAGAGCTCTGGTACCACAATAAATAAACTATAATTCCCAGTATTCCCAAACACTGAGCCAGGGCAGTTAAAGCAGTTTCAAGATGGATTATTTCTGCAGTCTGTTTTAACCCTAAGTAACACATCTGTCAGCTTCCTCAACTATTGTATCAGCACATGGTATTTTGAAAGACTGTAATGTTTATATATAAAATCATCTGTAAACATACTATTCAGCTGCAATTTCTTCTTTGCTCCTGGGGTATGAATGCCATTGGCTATTCTCTGGGAATGCTTCTGCTTAGCCAGTGAAGACTTAGAAACTGAGTATCTTGATTCTCTGTCTGCAGTACTCTTCAGGTCTTCTCTGGCATTCCAAGTGGCATGTTCAGGTTCCACTCTCAGAGAGCAAACAGTCCGTGAGGGAGTCTGGTGGTATTCAGTAGCAAAATCTATGTCTTTACTCTTTATTTTCACAGAGCCCTTCAACTCTGCCAGCAACTCAGGTGGTAATGGCTTAAACCTTCTTCCATCCCAACTTTTTCTTATGAAAAAGATTTTTTCATCCTTTGACCCAACAGGCAACACTTCCCATGGGGACAACGGAATAACCTAGAAAGGGATCAAAATAGAATTGTTTAATCCTTTTTTAAGGGGGGGGGTTGTATATATTGTGTTTTTTTAAAGGTTGTACGCTGCTTTGATTGTGGTAACAAAAAGCAGGATATAAATTAAAGTTTTATTATTTTATTTATTTGTGTACATATGGCTCTTTCTATTAATCAGATCTATTTTTTAATTGTATACGGCTTGATCAAATTTGCATAGAATAGCTCAGTTAGGAAAGCTTACTTTATTATAGTCTAATCCATCCAGATATGTTAAGACTACAACTCTCATCATCCTCAGGCTCCACAATGATTGGTTAGAATTGATGTATATTATAATCCAATATATCTGGAGAGCAGATAAGGGAAGGATAATATAAATGATTAGGCCAACATAGTTGATCTTGGGCAGCTGTTCATAAAAGAAGTTTCAACAGCTGCTGAGTTGTAGGAAAGTCAAGTTGCAATGCCACTGAAAGGGGACTAATTAAATTGGAATTTTGAAATCCATTACTATAAATTGCCAGGGAGAAACTAAGGCTTGTGACAGAACATTATCTGGATTAAAATAATATTGAACTTTTTTAAGGAAAGAGGATCAATTGCAGTGGTACTTCCCATATTACAGACCCATGCAGAACTTTCAGGCCAACATCAAAAACTAACACCTTTGGCAAAAAAAGCATTCCAATAATTAGAAAATCTCCAGAGAGTAAAGTATCTTTACAAACTGAGGAAAATTCTCCTCTCCTGCCATCCAACCAGAGTTTGGAAAAATTATTTTGGACTACAATTCCTTGCATCCTCTAAGCAGATACTGTACTTTCCCAAATTGTTCTCCCACCATATGAAAAGTCAGTATACACACCGTGACATTACTAATAATAGATGTAACAAGTATGTTGGGATCCAATTCAACATTTTCATTAAAAAATATCTCCTGAGAAGACTCTTGTCCCAAAGATACTCGCTGACTGAAAGGTATATCCACAATACTAGAGAACCACTCTACAACTGCATGCTTTTGCTGAGCACCTGGGACAGGAGAAAAAATGAAGGTTAGTGTGAGCACTTGGAGCATTTCAGTTGCACGATTATTTTATTGTCCTATTACATTTGCTTTTGCTGGACAATAACAGTTGTTTTCAGGCCTCCAAAGTATCCAAGGTAGTTTACCAAGGAAAGTTTATGCATTTGTCAAACTGCTGCAGGGAATTCCGAGACAATTCCTTACAGTATACACTCATTTTTAAAGAGCTGACCTTTGGTGTTCAATTTAGACATGTTTGAACTAAAGGTACACCACTGGGCTGTACTGTAAAAAAAGAAAACATACAGGTTGAAGCTCCCTAATCCGAAATGCTTGGGACTCAAGTTTAAATATAATATTCAATTATGTTTTATATACACTTTATATACATAGGCTGAAGGTAATTTTATACGATACTTTTAATAATTTTGTGCATGAAACAAAGTTTATGTATACTGATCTACTGAGGTTTGTGTACACCTCAGAAAGCAAACTCACCATCTTCATATAATTTTCTAAGTCTTGCCACGAACTGCTGATCAGTATCCTCAGCTTCCACTAAAATAAATTCTCCAAGGAAAATGACACTCTCATCAACACTTTTCCCTGACTTAACGGTTACTCCCCTAGAAAATGAAACGCACAATTATGTTATATATTCTTTGCAATTCACGTTACAGACACTGACGTTGAGCTCATTTTCTATTCTCACATATCCCTCCCTAAAATCTTCAACTTTCAGAAGGTCCCTTAAATGATTCTGCTCTTTCTGTTGCCTCCATTACTTGAAATCCCTCCCAGAATATCTAAATGATTATCTTGTTCTCTTGCTTAATCATATCCCCCTTTAGGTTAAAAACAAAACCAATTCTGTGAGGCCTAACAGACATCCACTACTGAAATTAAATGTGAACAGAATACACATCCTTTCCCTGCTAATTCTGAACTTTATTTTCTTCACTTTGCCGTGTTGCCACCCCTTATTAAACTTGAGATTGTTAACTCAGCCAAATACATACCTATAATGGGAGATCTGCCATTGTTTGTCTGTGCAGAAGCCTCTCCCAATCCATGTGTAGCTGCGCTTCCTTTGGCTTCTTGTATTCATGATTTCTGTGAAGTAAAATATTGGATCATTCTTATGTGGATACACACACATATATAAACTTGAAGACATTATACCCATCTTCTCCCCAAACTTGCCACCTACTAATGCATTTAAAAGTGTGGGGGGTGAGGTGGGGTAACATGGCAGGTGGATGTGTCTGTAGTCTACCTGCAGTGCTCTCCAGACACATTGCATACATGAGCCACTGAGTCACAACATGAAAAACTTTGCTCTAGAGTTCTCTCAATTCCCCAGCAAAGACAGTAAATGCCCAAGCTGGCTGAGACAATCTGTGAAATGTGCTCCCCAAAACTAACTTTTCCAAGCTCTACGTTTATTACAAGGATAAATGAGAGCCAAGAGGGCCAGTGTGTGTGAGTGGTTTGTGTGTTGGACTCAGACTCTGGAGAAACCAGGGTTTGATTTCCTGCTGGACCCTGAAACCCACCAGGTGACCTTGGGCAAGTCCCATGCTCTCAGCCTCAGGAGAAGACAATGGCAGACCCCTCTGAACAAATCTTGCCAAGAAAAGCCCATGACAGGTTTGCCTTAGGGTTACCTCAAGTTGGAAACAACTTGAAGGCACACAAAAGGAAGACGTGTCTGACAGTAAGAGTTGTTCAACAGTGGGACACACTCTCTCAGAGTGTGGTGGTGTCTCCTTCTTTGGAGGTTTTTAAACTGAGCCTGGATGACCATCTGTCGGTGGTGCTTTGATTGTGAGTTCCTGCATGGTAGAATGGGGTTAGACTGGATGGCCCTTGGGGTCTCTTCCAACTCTATTCTATGAACAACAACAAAGATGAGAGCCAGTGTGGTGTAGTAGTGGTCTATGACCCTGGAGAGCATGGCTTGAATCCCCAGCTTAGCCATGGAAACCCACAGGGTGACCTTAGACATACAGTATTACACTCTCTCAGCCTCAGAAGAATGCAAATGCAAAACAACCTCTGAACAAATCTTGCCAAGAAAACCCCATGACAGGTTTGCTTTAGGTTCGCCATAAGTTGCAAAGGTCTTGAAGAGCACACAAGGCGTATCATACCTAAGTGAACATCATGTCCTCACTGCAAAGGAGGATCAGGCACCGCAAAACGTATGACATTGAAGAAAAAGTGTAGGACACAACCAAAGAAAAGCTAAAAACACTCAAAGGACTGCAGAATTGGAAGAGATGGTCCAGTCCAACCCCCTTCCATGCAGGAACTCACCATCAAAGCACCCCCTTTTGCTTGCATCCATTGCTCTGGGTCCTATTCTCTGGAGCAGCAGAAAACAAGCTTGCTCCATCTTCAATATGACACCGTTTCAAATGTTTAAACAGGGCCATCATGTCACCTCTTAACCTTCTCTTCTCCAGGCTAAACATCCCCAGCCCCCTAAGTCTCTCCTCATGGTTTCCTGACTCATATCAATCTAAACCCCTGCTCAAAATGGAGGACATTTTGGAATTCCTCCTGGACAGAAGGCCATGGAATGGAGGGCATGTCCTGGAAAAGGAGGACGCCTGGTCACCCTGCCCAAAACACTTCAGCCTCTTAGGAAGTCCCACCACTCCAGCCTTTCACACACAAACACACAAGGTTTCCAAAACAGACACTTTATGGCTGCGCCAAATCTCGCAATGCTCAAAATGGAGGACAGAAGGCGCCGAGAGGCACGAGGCGACTAGACCTGGGTGAGCAAATGCCCTCTAAAGGAGGGCGAGGCACCACAAAATGTAGGACACTCAAGGGGAAAAATGGAAGATAGGGCATGACTAAATTAAATATGGCACAAACACTCATCATATAAAGCTAAGTTCCATGCAAGTTTATGGCGCTCTATAAATAAACATTAATAACAACAATAATAACATTATTATCATAATTCTTATTAATATCCCATACTTCCTTGGTCATCGAGGTGAAAACACTCATAGAAGGTTATATAAATATGAACTAATAATAATAATAATAATAATAATGATATAACTCCATGCTTTCTCAGCCTTGCTCAAAATGGAGGACATTTTAGAAACCCACCCCCCGCCTTGGATACAAAGCCATGAAATGGAGGACGCGCCCGGGAAATGGAGGACGCGCCTGGTCCCCATGCCTGACCTTCTCCTGCTCTTCCAGAAGAGGAAGATTCTGAGGAGAAACGCGGCCGCGACGCGAAACAGACAGAGCGAAATAACTCCTTCCTTCTTGTCCTTCCTCTCTTCCCTTCCTTCCTTCCTTCCTTCGGATGAAACTTCGCGCCAAACCAAGGTCGCCCCGCCCCTGAAAAGTACGAACGAGACGGTTTCCTAGAGCGACCGCCCCGCCCCTGAAGAGCACCAACGAGACGCTTCCTAGAGCGACCGAGAGTTTCGCCCCGGAAAATATGGCAAGTGCTAAAATGGCGGCCGGAAGTGAGCCCTTTTTTACCGGAAGTGGGGAAGATTTTTTTTTAACCTCAGTGTCTGAGGCCCAGAAGAAGGAGGAGGAGGAGAGCGATGGCGAACCGGACGGTGAAGGACGCGCACAGCATCCACGGCACCAACCCGCAGTACCTGGTGGAGAAGATCATCCGCACCCGCATCTATGAGTCCAAGTACTGGAAGGAGGAGTGCTTCGGACTCACAGGTGCGGTTCCTGGGGGCGTTGGTTTGGGTGGAGAAGTGGTAACCTGGTTTGGCATCGCTTTAACTCTTTGGCTCAAGTGCTCCGCTCTGCGCCCACAACAAACTCCAACTCCCAGAATTCCATAGCACTTGAGCCAGAGGGCAGTTAAAGCGGTGCCAAACCGGGTTATCTCTCTCGTTAAAAAATCTTCTCATTCACCGCAAGCAGCACCTGAATGCCTTTCCCTTTTGTTCTTGTTGCAGCTGAACTGGTTGTGGACAAAGCCATGGAACTGCGCTACACGGGTGGCGTTTACGGCGGAAACATTAAGCCCACACCGTTCCTGTGTCTGACTTTGAAAATGCTGCAGATACAGCCTGAAAAGGACATCATCGTCGAGTTTATCAAAAACGAAGACTTCAAGTAAGAGAGAAGCAACCGCCTCATGGGACGGAGCTCCAAATGTTTAAATATTACAAGGTCTTTTTGGGTAGTGATTTTGTCAGCGTTCTGATTCACAGCAGAATCTCGTACGATTTCTACATGTATTGTTGCTATTTTGCTAAGCCATTTTTCTTTACATAGACTTTACTAGGGAGCAAAGGCCCAGTTGTTACAGTAATGAAAAATATGATGACAGTTTCAGTTTAGAGTCTAAGGCTTTCATGGCTGGCATCCATACTTTTTTGTGGGTTTTTCAGGCAATGTGGCCATGTTCTAGAAAAATTTCTTCCTGTCATTTCAGTATCTGTGGCTGGCATCTTCAGAGAATGCTTTCCTGGAGAAGTTGGGAATGTGTATATGTTTATACACACACACACACACTGTGTGAGCCTGGGAATGCAGGAGTGATTTGCATGTGTATTGTTCTGTTGCTGATGGCAGGCCTCAGGCTGGGAGGCTAATGCAAAAGAGGATTAATGTCTGCTAATTGGTGATCATTATCTGCTAGGAAAGTCCCTGACTCTGAGGAAAGAAGAAACCCTTAAAGTGAACAAAATTTGGCTACCAGTCCTGAGGAATTGCAAAATGAGGACTCAGCAAATGCAAATGGGAAACCATTCAGAGTCAGGGGCTTTCCTAGCAGATAATGATCACCAATTAGCAGACACTAATCCTCTTTTGCATTAGCCTCTAGCCTGAGGCCTGCCAAGAGCAACAGAACAATACACATGCAAATCACTCCTGCTTTCCCAGACTCACACAATATATATAGATCCAGTTTTTCCAGGCAAGCATTCTCCGAAGATGCCAGCCACAGATGCTGGCGAAACATCAGGAAGAAACTGCTAGAACATGGCCACATAGCCCAAAAACCCACAAAAACCCTAGTTTCAATTCCTGATCTGATACTTGAAATCTAATATTTTCAGATTTGATTGAGAAACATTCTAAACAACTGTTTTTGTATTTGCTACTTTTCAGGTATGTGAGGTTGCTGGGAGCTTTGTATATGAGACTAACTGGAACTGCTATAGATTGCTACAAATACCTTGAACCACTGTACAATGATTATCGAAAAATAAAAAGCCAAAATAGAAATGGAGGTACTGTAAGTGTATTGACTTCATATCTTAACTAATTGGCTCTTTCCTCCTTTCAGAATATTTATGAAATTTGCTGTTGCAGCAATATTATCAAAGCCAAAGCACATTTAGAATAAATTATGTATTGTTCCTGCTGTGAGTGTTGTAATTTTGTCCCATTAAATAAGCTGTTTGGTTTTGAACACTTTTTACAGTACTAACTGAAAACAAGTATGGGATTTTAAAGAGGAGAAATATGATAATAGCAAATTATTGAGAAGTGCATTATTTCTCCTCCTGTGACAAAACAGGATGAAGTTTGCTCAGTGCATTGTACAACCTTATCATTAATACTTTGTATTACTATTGATATTAATCATAGTTCTACCTCTTAAACTGTGGTCACTTGTTTTCCAGAATTCGAGCTAATGCACGTGGATGAATTTATTGATCAACTGCTTCATGATGAACGTGTGTGTGATATCATTTTACCTAGACTACAGGTGTGTAATTGCTACACTGATAAAAATATAAACTGACTCTCAAATCCTGGACATTAAAGCATTGCAGTAGTTGTTATGTAAAACAGGAACTCCAGTTCAAATGGCTGGAGAAGGCAAAATCCTCTTGACGTGAACAGTGGGATTACACTTGCGTGATTCAGCCTTTTGTCAACTTGAGTACTGCCTATACTGAGAAAATATTGGTCTTCTTTAGAAACGGTATGTCCTTGAAGAGGCTGAACAACTGGAACCACGGATTAGTGCTTTGGAAGAGGATATGGATGATGTAGAGTCTAGTGAAGATGAGGAAGAGGAGGATGAAAAGGTTTGAATATTTATCTGCTACTTACCATTCTCGTCTTTGAGTTTGTATAGTGCAGCACCTGGCCTTAGCTACAGATGACATTTACATCTCAAATTGTTACATCTGTTGTTTTTCATAAAAGGAATAACAAGTACTATAGAAATTGTTTTATTGCTATGGTAGAAGATTATTATTGCATCTAGCTAATGCCTTGTTCAGAGATGGCATTGCTTTTAGATATTTTTTTCAGAATGATCCTTTTGTCAATATTTTCAGCTGGAGAGAGCTCCCTCACCTGATCACAGGCGAAGAGGCTACAGAGATCTAGACAAACCCCGCAGATCTCCAACTATGCGTTACAGGAGAAGCCGAAGTAGATCTCCTAGAAGGTAACATTTGGGGCGTTAACAAAATATTTTTAGAAGAGTGTAATGCTGAACTTAAAAATAGTACAGAATAACATTTGTGGGTTTCCCTCCTGTTCTGTTTTTAGGCGAAGCCGCTCTCCAAAGAGGAGAAGGTAGGAAACCTATCATGTCAGTTTGATTTTTAAAAATTATGTGTAAGCCTTTTACTAATAGTCTGACTTTGCAGTCCATCACCACGTCGGGAAAGGCATCGCAGTAAGAGCCCAAGGCGACATCGAAGTAGATCTAGGGAAAGACGCCACAGATCAAGATCTAAATCTCCAGGTAACTGTTTTGCAACAAGTTATGAGTGGTTTCTAAGGCATTTTCTCAATCTACATCTGGTATCTAATTAAGGAGATCAGTCAAAATACTCCAATACCAGCTTTTTACCATTCTGATTTAATTTTCTTGTTTCTTGAATCACTGTGAAGAGAGTTATATTATTTTATACCTTCTCAACAGGGCATCACCGTAGCCACAGACACCGCAGCCATTCCAAGTCCCCAGAAAGGTACTTGCTTCATATATTTCTTTGTAATGAAGATAAGGAAGATAATTTCTTCCTTACTCCCATAGCTAGTCTTTATACCTTTACATGACTTTCAAGACAGATTTTATGTATGTGGTAGATAATAAAATAAAATAATAAAATTTTTATTTATATGCTGCCCTTCCTCCGATCAGGGCGGCTCACAACATAATTAAAATACAAACAATTCCAATAAAAACATACAGTGGTACCCCGGGTTACGAAATTAATTCGTTCCGCCGCCGCTTTCGTAACCCGGAATACTTTGTAAGCCGAAAAAGCCATAGGCGCTAATGGGGAAAAGCCGCGATTTCGTGTGAAATAGCGCCGAAAAGCACCAAAAACCCGAAAAAACCTTCGTAACCCGGAACAGTTTTTTTAAAGGGATTTTTTTCGTAACCCGGAAATTTCGTAAGGCGGCGCATTCGTATCCCGGGGTAACACTGTATTTAAAAACAAACCAACAGTAAAGCCCCAAAGCCCAACCTCTTGGCCACGAAAGAGAGGAGGGAGGCCCACAGGATATTTACTCGGGGAATGCCTGTTGGAATAGGAAGGTTTTGAGGTCCTTCCTAAATTGGGCCAGGGTGGTTTGGTTTTCATAAATCTCCAGTTACTAATTTAATGGCTAAAGGTGAATTACTACTGCAGGACAGTGCAATTTTCATTACATTCAACCATTAACTGAACAATGGTAAGCTTTTCTTCTTATTTCAGATCCAAGAAGAGTCATAAAAAGAGTCGTCGAGGAAATGAATAACCTTAAGTACTTCATGAATCTCAACCAGGTTGCTTTGGTAGCTAATCCTTTTTGTATTAGTTTTTTGTTTTTTGTGGGGTTTTTTTGCAGAACATGGTGTTATTCAATGTTTTGTTTTAAGTTAAGGGGAATGTGTATGTTCTGGTCATATTGAGAGTTTGGAAATGCTATAAAATGCAGAATCCCTCAGCCAGCAGGGTTATAGTAGCTGAGACATTCTAGAAGTTACAGGTGAGAAAAGTACAATTTCCAAGCTCCAATCACATCTATGCCTCCTAAAACATAATTGTGTTATGCTAAGAGGTATGAAGTTTAAAATTTCTTTGAACCTCAGTGCTTACTTACTATACTATCAAGATAAAGCACTGTTTAAATTTATTTCAAAACCTATTAAAGTTTTGTCTATCTGAAATTTGTAAAAAAAAGTCTTGATTTGTATGTAATTTTAACAGAGCAACAAGCTGTCAGAAGTTAATTCTGCAGTTATTTTTAATCGCTGGGGGAAAATACTACTGTTGTGATTTCTTTATTAAAAATGTTTGATAAAAAAGCTACAGTATGTCCTGTATGTATTTCAGCTCCACCAGAGGGGATTGATTTAAATGAGGAAATTTTTACAAAAGAGGAGAATGAACTGTTAGAGAAAAGAATTACAAATAGTTTTGACTATTTTTAATATGTATCATTTGTATGCCTATACAAATATAGGCAGGCAGAACCTATGAATTTAACAAGTTATGTTTCAGAATAGGTTTGTAGACTTGTAAACATGGCCAAGTTTAGACTTATCTCATGGCTAAGCGATATAATTGGGTTGTATGCCTAGACCCTCCAGTTGTCTACTAATCAGGCAAGTTGTACCATCAGACACGTACAAAATCCTAAACAAGAACACAGTATATGGCATTCAGAAATATTGAAGTAGGAAATTGTCTGGATTTTCTAAGTATATTTGCATTTCGCTTTTGCTTTTACTGTTGTAAACCAATGAAACACCGCATAACCATTTCTGGCAAGTTTGCATACTCAGTTGCCAACCTAGGTTGACCCAGAAAATAATAGGTCACCTAGTTTGCAGTAGTAAAAAGGTCAACATCAAAACCACATATACAGAAAAAGTAATCTTTATTTTGATTTCTAATTTTGCAATTTATTTTTTTTTCTTTTTAAAAAGTTTTTGGCACTACATTGTTCTGTAAAGAAATGACAATCTTTAACAGATGAAATCCCTTTCTAATTTCTTTTAGAACAATAGATATAAAGTCTGAACCAAAGTATGAATAAAGCTAATAGAAAATAAACAACTTAATTTTAAAAACTCTCTTTACAGTTTACCAAGGTAAAATAAAACACAGTTCCCCTTAAAAATAGGGTAATAAAATAGATGACATTTATCACTTATTCTTGTGATATTGGTAAAAACTATATTTTATATCTATGTACAAATGATACAATTAAAAACAATTTTAAATAATCTCTTATCTAAGCATGTTGCAATAAGATTTTAATCCATAACCTGATTTTTCCCATCCCACTTATACAAACTTCATTTTTTCTGTTGAATAAAATTCACGTTCAAGTGTGGATGTCCTTGAGACAGAAGTGAAAAGCGCTGGTTATTCTGCATCAGTAAGCCAGCTAGAGAAAAAAAAGTTTATAATTATTTTAGCAAGTATCACTTAATGTCGCTGAATTTAACAAACTGATGCAAAAGCAAGTTTTAAGCTCCCCGTAGCGGGTGATGTGTTCATTCTGCCCCTGTTGATGCTAGCTGAATTTTTTTATCAGATTTTTAAAAAAACAATTCTACCTTCTACTGTCAGTGGCTGAACAGAATGATACTCCTAAGAAGTACATATGAGACGTCATTAAAGGTAGAACTTGCATGAAGTAGGTTCATGCCGTTTTTTCCCCTATGAGCAAAGACATTCCTTTATTCACAGAAAGAAAACCTGCAGTGAGCAGGCAGTACACAACAAAGAGGGAGGTGTCTGCTGTAGATCAGCAATATCAGCCAAAATTTCTTCCCACAGGAGGAAGGGATGTCATTTCAAGATATAATTGAAAATCATCCCAAATCTGTAAAAAGTAGTGTTAGAAATATGATTTTTTTTTTAAAAAAAAAAAACATCTTATTATGGGCTCATTTTCAAACTGCTGACTTCTGTTTCATTAATTCCAATCAGATTATTTCAGGAGAAATGGTTTAAGCGCTGCTACCTACAAAAACAGGGAAGAAAATAGTAAAAGGTGCCACAATCACTTCATGTAGTTATTCCTAGTACCTTGGGGGTAGAAAGGTTTGTTCAATGGATAGCTGGCATTTCCCTGCTGCACGTAGTTCGGAGACATATTGTAAGGCCACGTCCCTCGCAGGAGAGGAAAATGGGCAGGGGCTCCATGGTCCCAAGGAACAGCAGGAGGAGGAGGGGGATTCGTTTTACCAAACTGTCCTTGGAAGCCCTGATCTAGATTTCATTCAAAAGGGGAAAATTGTATATTGAATTAAAAGTCATTTGCAACACAACAAAGCACTTCAAGTTAAGAGTATCCATCTGTCCAAAATTAATGGTTATGTTTAAATGCATAATGAAATCTATATTGCTTAGTATTTTATCATAATTATTTTGAACACACATTAGTGTTGAAAAGAGGATGTAAATAAACCTAAATAGTGGAAAACAATTCATAAATGCTATGTTGAAGAGAAACACTAAAAATAGCTACTTGTTGTTTACATCAAGGGAGAATATTTTTCACAGTTTTAATAAAAACACTAAAATAATCTCACATTAAAGTTAAACTAAAGATCAGCCTTTGGATGAGAAGAGGTCTAGCTCCAAAGAAGGCTTCTCAGTGGGCCGCCCTTTAAGGCACTCAGAGGCAAAAATGTATTTGAAAATTTTTGAAAAATTGATTTTTTTGCTCCCAGGGTACCAAGAGGATCTAAAGATACTGTAGTGGAAATGTCCTGCACACATTCCTATATCATGTTTTGGAGAGGAAAATATATTTTGGATAAAAAAATTACCCATAAGTGTACACCTTTTCATTAAAGTGTTGTAAAACTTTGAGACAATCAGACAGTAAGAGCTGTTTGACAGTGGAATATCATCCCTTGGAATGTGGTGTAGTCTCCTTTGGAGGTTTTTAAACAGAGGCTAGATCAATTGCCCCCAAACTGTGCTCTTTAGGGGATTTTGCACTTCAGCACCTAGAATCCCAGACTATTGACCATCATGGCTGAGGCTTATGCGAGCTGAAGTCCAAATTCTCTTAAAGGGCACAGTTTGGGGACCACGGGGTAGATGATCCTTGCGGTCTCTTCCAACTCTATATTCTGATTCTATGGCGGGGTACACACCGCCAAAAAGAGGTGCCTCCCCAGCACCTGTCTTTGCTCTGCAGGAGCACTGCAACAACCAAATTGTGTGGTGCTGCTGCGGAGCAAAAAAGGAGCACCTGGAAGCGGCTCCTTTTTGCGGCGATGCTGGAAAGTGCCAGAGACGGCACGGTGACGTTGCAGCTGCGCCGCCCCGTTTGGAGGTGGCGCAGCTGCGATGTCACCGTAACGTGCTGTATCCCTCATCACATACGAGGGTTGCCGGGCGTTTGGGCGCTCTGCTCACCAGGCAACCCTCACACGTGACGATGGTGCCTCAAAGGCCCTTCTGTTCCAGGCCTGTATTACATGAATCACTAAAAGTGATGGAAGTAGAGCATAAGTGGTTCTTTTTAAGAAAGGGAGCAAGATTCATGCTTGTGTGAAGAAAAGGTACCCTGCATATGTTCAGATATGCTTTTAGTGTTTATTTTTTAAATATTTGTCTCCATTTCAAGACTGTTTCACATTTTAAAAGGAAGATGTTACAAGCTTTCACACAGCTTGGATGGAATCTAATAGGCTGTATGCCATGTTCTGGTGAAACATGGGATGCACTAAAAAAGGAAAATGGATACAGTTTTCTGGGAAGGCATATAGTCAGCCCTCCATATGCAAAGATTTAAGTGTCCACGGCTTGAATTTTTTTTAAAAAAAAAATACATAAATTCTAAAAAGCAAACCTTGGTTTTGTTATTTTATATAAGGGAAACTATTTTATTACACCACTGTATTTAATAGGACCTGCTCATGGACAGGGGGTCCTGGAACCAACCCCCAGTGGATACCAAGGTCCCACTGTACCTGTGTACATAGCAATTCTACTTAAATAAGTTATTCAGGACTCAAGAGTTGGGATCTCTGTTTCTCTGCAAAAAACCTAAATCTCTTCTCTTTAAAAATGTTTCAAGATCTACCAAGTACCCTTCCAAAGGCTACTATTCTAGGAACTATTCTACATACCATCTTGCCCTAACAAATCAAAAATTTTTTTCTTAAGGCATTAATTCTTATGTGCACCCCCAAAAAGCACCACAGTGAGAATGAATCAATTAAGGAACGTTGAAGAAAGACACCAGCAATATTGGTACAAAACAGGAAACAACAGAGGAGAGTTACCTGAATTCCCCACCGTGCCATTGTTCACCAGTGAGCTTAGAGTCATAGAGTTGTGCCAGTGTCCCTCGTGAGAATTGCTGGGGATTCCTACCGGCCTAGCAGCAGGCTGTGCAAAGATGATACTGGGATCATTCAAGCTTACGCTGTTCTGATTATTGGGTGGGTTGCTGCTGCCAGCCCTCACAGAAAATGGAACGTTTGTAGCGTGAGAAGGATTACCCGGTGCAGAGTGAATAACAGGCCACGAGGTGTTAGGAAGTTGAATTTGGTGGTGATGCATCTGAAATAGTCCCAGGTTAGGCAAGGTGGAGTACTGACCTGGGGGAGATTGGGCAAAGTTAAACAAAGGCAGCTGGACCTGGTGGGGTGGCTGTGTCCCCTGCTGGGGTTGAAGAACATGCTTAGACTGAGATATTGGTTGTGGTTGAGTCTGGTTAATGGAGGCTGGTGGAGAAGAATTCTGGGGAAATTGCTGAGGCTGTGGAGAGTAAGATGACTGTCGAGAATCAGACTAGAAAAGGAGGAAAAGGATGTAGTTTGGATTAGTTCATCAGTTATTAAATTTTGTTTTGTGCATTTGATGCACAAAAACATGGCACAAAATGAACTTTTCTTTCCCAGTTTGCTACACTTCAACTCAAGAACAGTTAAACTAAAATCATTTATAAAGATTTCACTGATGGGCGATTCATTAATAAGAACTATCACTCAAAAACAGCAGTCTGCATTACTACTAAAACAAAACATACACAAAGAAATTTTCACTCACTAACTGTATCTTAATTCATTTGGTCTTCCACTTCCTCAAAATTGATGCTTCAACTTGCAGTTTCTTCAGTGCAATCAGTAAAGAATCACAGTTTAATTACAACATTGAAATATCTTGGAATAGATAAAAAATACCGCTAAAGTGTACAAATGCTTACTTATAGCAAGAATGTTACGTTTTTCATACTTAACATGTATACTGTTATATGACATATATTTTTCATGTAGTATTATTCATATTAAAGGCAACTTACACATTCTGATGGCTGTCTAGTGCGCAAAGGTCTTTCCACCTGCTGCGGAATTGATCCAGTTACTGGCTGTGAGTTTACAAGGCTTCGGACTAATGGAGCAGCTAAATAAAATATACAGAACATGTGTTTTGAATATAGACAAAGCAGCCAAGTATGTTGTGGTCCAAAGCAATGATTTATGCACAGCTAGAATTTTATTTACTCAGGTTTTTTTGCAACAATGCCCTCTGTCAGAGATAAGCTATTTTTTATAACTCAGTATTTTTTTTCTACAGTAGTAACTGTAGTACCAAAACCAGGAACAGTTCACTTATGTTTATAGCTCTGAAGTAATACCTGTTCTTCTCTTTAGATCTTAGCTAGAGATCACTCATAATTTAGCAGAGAAATGAATGCCTTATTTTCTTAGTTTGACTATAATGGGAGGTTTTCTTGCAATAAAGTGCTATTCAAAGTAGATGTCCCTTTTTATTTTATTGACTGAAGAAAGAAAACTTCTGAAAATACCAGTTATAACATGAGTTGCTTGAGTGAGGCACATCATAGTATTCCGGGGTGGGGGGTGCATAAGTACTGGGTGTGGCCAGGAATTGGTGCCAGAGAGCGTGCAAGGATGCTTAGGGGAAAGGGGCTAAAAATATAAGGAAAAAGTTAGTAGCTAAATTATATAATTAAAGTTCTAAAGAGCATAGGATTAGGGCCCATGAAAAGCAGGATTTGCTTCTGTGTGTCTGGTAATAAAGGACTAACAGTAATAAAAATAAATAAAACAATGATTGGATCATTGGTAATAAAAATGAAAGGAAAGATTAACAATTAAATTCTTTGCATTTTTACTCAGAAATAAGGTCCATTATTTTCAGCGGTGCCTAATCCACTGGTTTGGATTACAGTATGCAATGAATAAACTGACATTTGTTTTTGAAAATTTTGTAAGACTCAAACCAATACAATATAAAATAATTACTTTAACTTCTAACAGAACTATCACTTGGACTGAAGGCAAATACTCTTAAAACAAAGGAGGGGACACTCTCCTCTCAATAGCATAATCCAGACCACCACAGCCTATAGGGATTTGCAGACTAAGGAAGGAAAAAGAGGTAAGCACAGGATCTATGGGGTCTAGTCACACTTCCCACTTGCCTTCAGGATACCCAGCTTCATTCCTCTCTCAACTTCTTTATAACTTAAAGGTGAGAGGAAGGTGCACTGGCACATTCAGCCAGCCTTCCAAGACCCCCAACCTCATCAATCATCCAGTTTACAAGTGTGACTGCCTTCATTTCTCCCTTACTTTCCCTATGTGGAGAAGGAAAAGGAAGAGCAAAGTACAGTGAGCCAGCTCCCAACTAACTTTTTCCATGCAAAAAAGATAAGGAGGTACCTACTCAAGTTAGGGAGCATGGCCATACCACTACCAAAAAGTCTTAGCTTTTTGAAAGATCTTACATTAAGCCTAGGGTTTAAAAATTCTGCTAGACCTCAAGATGACAAGATACTGAGAGTGGTTAATAAGAAAATGCCTCTTTGAGTAGCTTCACTGATGCTTCTAGGTGAATAGGGAAGCACTAAAGTGAAGGTGTTCCAAACTGAACAGATTAAGATCCAACAGTAGGGGGTGAGGCAATTCTTCCAAAATGGGAGAGGGATGTTGCATCTTTTTTCTATCAAAGGCCACTGCTTCACTGGAAAAAAAAACCCAGGGTCAAATAAAATTAAAGTATTGCATTATATGGTTTTCAATATATTATAAATACTACAAATAAATACAAATACTGCAATGTCCAGGAAGATGGTACTGTATACTTTCCAAATCCACTGATAAATGAGGAGGAATATTGTGATTATCCCTTGAAAAGGGCAGCAGGTGAAGTTCGATGCCTGTTCCTTCTGTCAGGGAAGGCTGACAGGGTACTGGGTGTTGAAAGTACTGAACAGGCCACACTCCCACCTAGGCCTTCTGGAGAAAGGTGGAACTGTAAAAATACAAAGGGGCCTTATGAAATTAAATAGTAGGAAGCTCCATCTGGCCTTTGGACAGAAGATTTCCCCACTCTGTTTTTAAAGCAGGTAGACAAGAAGAATTTAGGCCATTTTCGACCCCAAATGAATTCTCTAGTAAAAAAAAAAAAGATTCAACTCTGAGCATCTTATTTCATATTTGGATGCCACTATAAAACTGTCTAAAAATGATAAAGTACCAGGTTACAAAGGGGGGGGGGGCTGGTAGAGTATTGTTTTAGTTTTTTACCTTGAACACCATTACTTCTTTGTCTAGTCTGTTTGAATTCAGGACAATCCCTTCGAACATGTCCCACGTCACCACAGATAAAACATCTCTTTTCTCTGGTCTCCCTATCTTCCTCCTTTACTTCTTTTTCGTCTTCTCTCTCATTCTCCTTTTTCTTCAATCTAAATGTGAGAAAGTATTAAAACAATCCTTTTAATATGTTCTCAAAATTGTCTGATTATTACAGAAACGGCAAACAGAGAGGAAAAGAAAAAAACATTGAAAATTAAATTTGTTTCTAATTGGTGGACAAAAAAACAAAAAACCAGGAGGAAATCAAATGGGACAGATTTGAGGTGCAGCTGAATCTCATTTCAAAGTGACTGTAAAATAACCGAGGTGTTTATCACATGGAGCTTTTTGGAGATTTTGCAGCTCAGATCCAGGGTGACTGTTGGTCCAACGATGCGGATTCACATTATAATGTGAATGTGTTATCAGACGAGATTCCTTTCTATGTGCGCTCCTTCCGTGGCGCTTCCACAGTGATTCCAAAGTGACCCCTCATTTTGGTGAAATCGGAAAAAAAGATGAATTCACAGAATTCGCTTTCAAGTTCACTTCGCTTTCACTTCAAATTGGTCTGGTGTGGAAGATCACTCCGATGTTGCCCCCCTTGGCCCCCTGCGTCCTGCTCCTTCATCCCCCTCCTCCTCCATGCCATCTCATACTCTCTGCCATCCTGTGACCTATCTCATCATCCCGACTGCTCCTTCAGTCCGAACCTGGCTCCAGTGACTCCCTGCAACCTATTCCATCATCCCCTGCCTGCCTCCTTGAGCCCGATCCTGGCTCCAGTGACCCCCTAGACTATCCCATCCTCCTTTCCTGCTCTCTTCAGTCCACTCCTGGCTCCCGTGACCCCTGCGACCTATCCCCTCCTCCCTGGCCTGCTCCTTTAGTCCAATCCTGGCTCCCTTGACCCCCTACGACCTTATCCCATCACCCGCCGCTCCTTGAGCCTGATCTGGCCTCCGTGCCCCCCTGCGACCTATCTCATCAACCCCTGCCTGCTCTTCAGTCCGATCCTGGCTCCAGTGACTCCCTGCACCCTATTCCCTCATCCCCCGCCTGCTCCTTTTGCGTCCCCTCCTGGCCCAGTTGACCCCCCTTGCGACCTTCCCATCTCCCCTGCCATGCATGCTCCTTTAGTCCGATCCTTGGCCCCAGTGACTCCCTGCAAACCTATTTCCATACCCCTGCCTGCTCCTTCTTTAGTCCGATCCTGGGCCCCAGGGACTCCTGCCGGACCTATCCCTTCCTCCCTGCCTGCTCCCCTTCAGTCCGATCCTGGCTCCAGTGACCCCGCTGCAACCTATCCCATATCCCTGCCTGCTCCTTTCGTCCAATCCTGGCGCCAGTGACCCCCGCGACCCGTATTCCCATCATCCCCTGCCTGCTCCTTGAGCCTGGATCCTGGATCCAGTGACCCCCTGCGGACTATCCCATTCATCCCCTGCCTGTCCTGAGCCTGTGATCCTGGCTCCAGTGGACCCCCTGGACCTCTCTCATCACCCCCTGAGCTCCTTCAGTTCCGTCCTGCTCCAGTGGCTAACTGAACCCTTCCATCATCCCCTGCTTGCTTCCCTTTAGTCCAATCTGGCTCCAGTGGACCCCTGAGGACCTATCTCATCACCCATGCCTGATCCTTTTCAGTCCTGACCTGGCTTCCAGTGACTCCCTGCAACCTATTCCATCATCCCTGCCTGTCCTTTAGTCCAATCCTGGCCCCAGTGACCCCCTCGAACCTATCCATCATCCCCGCTGCTCAGTCGACTGGCCCAGTGATCCCGCAACCTATTCCATCATCCCCTGCTGCTCTTAGTCCGATCCTGGCCCCAGTGACTCCCTGCGACCTATTCCATCATACCTGCCTGCTCTTAGTCGATCCTGGCTCCAGTGACTCCCTGCAACTATTCCATCATCCCCTGCCTGCTCCTTCAGCCCATCTGGCTCCAGTGACCCCTTCGACCCATCCATCCCCCTGCCTGCTCCTTTAGCCCCACTCTGGCTCCAGTGACCCCTGCGACCCTATCCCATCATCCCCTGCCTGCTCCTGAGCCGTATCCCCCTGGCTCCAGTGACCCCTGCGACTTCATCACCCGCTGCTCCTTAGTCCATTGGCTCCGTGACCCCCTGCAACTATCCTCACCCCTGCCTGCTCTTAGTCCATCCTGGCCCAGTACTCCCCCTGCGACCTATCCCATCACCCCTGCCTGCTCCTTTAGTCCAATCCTGGCCCCAGTGACCCCCTGCGACCTATCCCATCATCCCCTGCCTGCTCCTTTAGTCCGATCCTGGCCCCAGTGACTCCCTGTGACCTATCCCATCATCCCTTGCCTGCTCCTTTCGCCCGATGAAAGATGACAGCTAAGGAAGGGGCAGGGAAGGAGGACAGCGTCCAGAGCCCCACTGAGCATGTGCCAGGGTCTCAATTCGAATAGTTGAATCTGCATGGTATGCACCAGTGTAGTAATATAATGTGCACTCGCTCCACTTTGCGTGAATCCGCATCACGTGACTTGCCTTTGATTCTATTCCCTCTCGATTCAGAAGGGCAATCAGGTGTGAAAAAACATTCACGTTATGACGTCAATTCGCATAGCTGAACCAGGAGTCACCCGAGATCTGAGCTGCAAAAAGCCTTGTGGTAAACTTCCTAATCTCTGAAGTACCATTAAGTGGTTTGCCCCCTTTCTCAGAGGCTAATGAAGTCAGAAATAATAAAAAGGAAGTCAATGTTAGGTTATCACCAAGAAAATCTTTCAAAATGATTCCAAATGACTTTCTGATCCATTACCACATTTAACCCTTCCAGGCAGAGGGCAGATATAGCACTTAAAAAAGATAATAACAAAGCATTTAGGTAATTTATTACAATATTTACCACTATTTTATCCCAACTTTTATGCACAGCCAAAGTTATTTGGGGGGAAAGACTGAACATGAAACTTTAAAAAAACAAAACAGTTTTTAGAAGTTAAAAAACCCAAAAGTTTTCAGCAGTACAAATGTAAGATTCAGGCTTGCAATGAAAAAGAACATGAAAACAGGATGTGAAGACTTCCCCTACAAAATATTTTATTTTATATTCAACATGAATTTGTTTTAAATGAGTGGGTGTATATATTTTCCTAACCTCCTCCTTTTGGGGCAGTCCTTCATGTAGTGACCAATTTTGCCACAGACACGGCAACATCTGTCATTAGGTGCTAGTTCTCCATCAGTCAGTACTTTAGAATTGAAAAAGTACTCCTGAAAAAGAAAACAACAACAATCATTTTTACCTACAAGTTCTCTGCGTTTACTTTCAACAGTGAGAAAATAGGAACCAGGAAAAACAGAGAGAAACATATCCTGGGGTAGCCATGTTGGCCATATAGGAAAGCACAGTAACATCCAAAATTCACTACACAGTGATACCTTTATTGGGCCAACATACATATAATAAGCTTTCAAAGATCCACTGGCTTCTTCATTAGGCAATGGTATTAAAAATAATATACAGGAGGAAAAAAACTAGCAATGTTAGTCAAAGGCCTGTATTTTGTCAAGATGTTGGTGGTGCTGGTTTCAATATGGAGGGGTATCTATTCAGGCAGGCATAGATGCCCCTTTTGTTTGAAGCAAAACAAAAAGTTACTTCCTGTGAGATCAAGGATCTCTCAGTCCTTTTTTGAGGCCATACAGTTTGAACAGCATATTAAGCAAAACATTCATTAATATGGGAAGAGGAAAGGTGAGTCCCATTGCTAGTACTTGAAAAGTAAAAAAGGAAAGGCAGTCAGAATCAGTGCAAACCTAGGCTTTTCTGCTCAGAGACAAGCAACATTCAGTTCAGTGGGGCATACAGTGGTGCCTCGGGATACGAAATGATCGGGTTACGAAATTTCCGGGATACGAAAAAGTTGGATTGGCAGAAACTGTTTCGGGTTACGAAATATTTTTCGGGTTACGAAATCATTTCGGCGCGAAATTCAAATGCTGCAAAGTGCAGTTATAGGCTTTCCAGTGCTAACGGAAAAAGTGTTTCGGGTTACGAAATTTTCGGGTTACGAAAGGAATGGCGGAACGAATTAATTTCGTAACCCGAGGCACCACTGTACTCTTAGATTAGCTCGTATAGGATTGAAGATGATATCTTTTACAGGGCATTAGGCAATCTAAAAGAGAAAGCTTTCAACAGGAGTTGGGATGTTTTGGACTACTATTGGCCATACTCCAGATGTTTTGGACTACTATTGGTCGTACTGGCTGGGATTAATGGGATTTGTAGACCATATTAAAACATCTGGAGGCCCCAAGGTTCCCATCCTGAGGAAAGTAGTAAATCCTGGGAATGTGTGAAGGAGAAAAAGTTGTGAGGAAGCAAGTCATATGTTTTGATAAAAAAAAGTAAGTGCCAAAAAGTGCTTGATTAAGTTCTACCAACTTTATTCTCCTCATTTATCAAATTATTTGTTAACTGCCATCGTCAACTTCAACTAATGGTGATCTCATGAATGAGAGACCTTCATCGCCCTATTATCAACAGCCCTACTCAGGGTCATGGCTTCCTTGATTGAGTCTATCCATTTGTAATGCAGTCTTCCTCTTTTAATTTTCCTATTGCCTTCTACCTTATCAAGCATTATTGTCTTTTCTAGTGAGTCCTGTCTTTTCATGATATATCTGAAGTACGACAGACTCTGTTTAGTTATTTTGGCTTCTAGGGAGAGTTCAGGCTAGATTTGCTTTAGGATTCAAATATTTGTCTTTTTAGCAATCCACCCTATCCATAGAAGTTTTCTCCAGGGCCACATTTCAAATGAAATTATTTTCTTTCTATTAGCTTTCTACACTGTCCAGCTTTCATAATCATACATAGAAATGGGAAATACAATGGCATGGATAATCTTAACCTTATATCTTTACACTTGCCTAATTCCTTCATAGCTGCTCTTCCAAGTCCTAGTCTTCCAAATACCAGTCTAGAATTGCATGAGTGTTAGCTACTTGTTTAAAGCACCATACACACATACATAAATATCCCAGCATTTATGTTTACAGCAAAAGAGTGTAAGTTACAAGATGAGAGAACTTACAGCTTCTCTTCCCAAGACTGGACAGAAAGGAGTACCAAATAGTTTTCTCCCATTGATTAATGCCTTCATTATGAAATTGGTCACTATGAAAGAAAAGACAAATATGTGTATGTGTGTATGCAAACGAACATGTATATGAAGATAGAAAGAAATAGGCACACTAAAGAAGACATACTGCCTTAGAAATGTATTACTGCTAAGTAGTAGTTTTCAACTCTTACTTTTTCTGGAAACTCCTGCACCCAGGTTATGATTCAAGTCAAAAGGATCTAAGGAAAGGTAATAAAAAACATATTTAACAGGCAGGTATGAAATTTAAGTAGCATATGTTTCCTATTAAGCTGCTATTAAATGCTATTTCTGTAGTTTCTGCTATAACAACATTCTCTCACAGGAGAGTTATGGACACAGGATGTTTTTAAAAGCAGCCTCCTATTAACAAATGGTGTTGAGTGTAGGAAATGCAAGACAAATTTTCACTAAATTAATCTAATAATTCCTCTACAGAAATGTATTACATTTTTTATTTAATAGGTATTTCATAAATACCTTCAATAGCAATGCATTTGGATGTCCACTGTTTCTCAAATGTAGTTAACAGTTTCTTCTGCCGAATGCTGATGACATATTCCTTGAAGTCAAATTCTTCAGTGTAAAATCGCAGTAACCCTAACCAAAGTTCTCCCAGTGATTCTGTGTTTTTCCCAAGAGAGGGTAATCGTTTTCTCTGTATAAAAATTATAACAGTATATATGAAGTAAACAGAGAGTCTTCTTCTAATCATAATATTTTACTTTGGGGGTGGCTATGAAATAATGCATTATGAAGTACTTGATATGAATCTAGTGTGAAAGTATATTGCCCACAATCTATATCTGCAGAGTAGCAGAAGAAAATAATTCAAGTATTTTTTGTGTTCTTGGAAAATTATCTACTTGTGCAAGCTCAAAATGAGCGCATCTTCCTCTTAACAACTTTAGCATGGAGATAGGTTAGACCTGAAAAGTTGAATTCTACCAAAACTGTACAGATCATCTCCTTCCTTTCTGGACTATTTGTTAATTACTACCATTATTACTGTGATCCTGCTCAGGCAGACTTAAATGTTCTAAAGTCTATAGCAGGGGTAGGCAACTGTTTTGAGCCGGGGGCCAGGTTGCTGTCCCTCAGACAACTGGGGGGCCGAAGCCAAAACAAAAATAATTAAATAATTTTTTAAATTTTAAATAAATAAATAAACCGGGACAAATGTAGGACAGCATTTTCAAATGGTGGACACTTTTTTTAAAAAAATAGTGGAGGACACACAAAAAAAATTGCTGATTTTTAAAAAAATGTTAATATAAATGCATGTTTCTGAGGTGTCTATAGACAATTGCCCCCCTTGCCCCAGCACATCGAGAGGCCAAAGGCCCCGGTGGCAATCGGTGGCAGGACCGGTCTGGGGCCAGTCCCAAGGCCTCGCCGGGCCGCATCTGGCCCGTGGGCCGCAGGTTGCCTACCCCTGGTCTATAGGATGGGAGAGGAGATAAAAGGGACAAAAGGAATGAAAAGGTTGCTGAAATTGCCATGTTGCTTCCTTTCTTTACTGTGACAACATAGCCTTCTTATCTTTGGTTTCTATAAGAGTATCTTTAAGAGCACCAAAAGAGGGCTGAGGCTAGATTTGCTCTGGATTTTTGCATGTCACTATTCCAATGTTTGAGCCAGACTAACCTTGCTACTGTGGAAGCAGAGATACAGCAAGCTGAGTATCTCAATAATCTTTTAACACCAGGCTGTATTTTCTATCTAAAACGAGGATTGTGGAACTACTATGCTGCCAGGTCCATATAGACGGCTTGGACAAGGAACCTGAAGGACTGCTTTAATTCTGCCAGGAGGATAAGCAATGCAGAGGACAGGGCAAGGAAGTCTTTCACATGCAAACTCTCTGAACAGCCTAGGCTACTGGCAAATTGTACTACATTCGTCCCTCCACATTTGCTGAGGTTGGGGGCACAGGACCCCCCGTGAATGTGGGAAAACCACAAATAACAAAAATACTATGCTTCTACCTGAGAGAACACCTCTCTAGGAATCTCTAGGTCCTCCAGTGCAACATCTGCCAGACATGAATCGCAGAATTATGCTGGAGGAGCTACAAAAGCCTAGTGGAGTGTTCGTTCTAGGAATCTCTAGGTCCTTCAATGTGACTTCTGGTTAAAGTTGACCATAGAGTTGCGCTGGAGGACCTAGACATTCCTAGAGAGAACATATTAATAAAATCTATAAATAATCAAATCCACAAAAGTCAAAGCCGCAAATGTGGAAGGACAAGTGTATTCCTACATGGGTCAAATCACCAGAAGTGTATGAGCTTCTTACCTGTTCTTGCAATCATTAAAAAAAATCTAAAGTGTCAGAAAACACAGCTTAGATATACAATTTTTTCCTCATGTCTGTACCCCAAATATGTTATGTCAGCTTCTATCTGCCAATATGCAAAGACCTCTTCTCTAAATAGATGCTTAGTATATACAGATAATTTGTCCTTTTAAAACCTTTGTCTTATTTTAACGACATTTAACTGGCTGACCTTATTTGATTTTAGATGTCTTATTATTTCTTGTTATTTTGCTTTCTAACTGCCAGTTTCCTTACTATTATACTTTAGGCAAATTTTACGGAAAAACAGGCATAAAAGAGCTAAATACAGGGGAAACATACAAGTAGAAAATCTTTCCCAGTAAGGGAAAACAAATTACTGAATCTTGTATATCAACTGAACATGTCCTTTGAACTTGTTCTTTAAAAACCAAGCATGTGAGATCTAGAAGATTTACTGGCCAACAGGGAAAACATGAGATAGTTCAAAAGATATGATTTTTTAAATTCTAAATTACTTGAGGTCACCTGCTGGAATGTTACCATTTTCCAGAATGACTTCCATTTTTCCCTTCTATGTTTGCACTTCCTTTGTCCAATAGATTGTGCAAAAAGCTGGGGAGGGGGTTGTTTAGGGAATACAAGACATAAATATTTAAGAATTGTTGTTGTTGTATGCCTTCAAGTCATTTCCAACTTATGGTGACCCTAAGGCGAACTTATCATGTTGTTTTTTTGGGAACATTTGCTCAGAGGCATGCCATAATAATAATAATAATAATTTGTTTTTTTTATATACCGCTATTCCAAAGATCATAGCGGTGAACAGCAAGTAAGCTAATTAGCAAGTAAGCTAATTTGCCCCCAACAGTCTGGGTACTCATTTTAGCGACCTCGGAAGGATGCAAGCCTGAGTCAAGCTTGGGCCCTTTTGCTGGTCTTGAACTCGCAACCTTGTGGTTTTGAATGAATGGCTGCAGTACAGGCATTTAACCACTGAGCCACCAGGGCTTTGCCATTGCCTTGCCCTGAGGCAGAGAGCATGTGATTTGTCCAAGGTCACCCAGTGATTTCATGGCCAAGTAGGTAATTGAACTCTGGTCTCCAGAGTCATAGTCCAATCCTCAAACCACTACACCACACTTAATT
The DNA here is from genome assembly GCF_019175285.1 of Sceloporus undulatus. Lineage (NCBI taxonomy): Eukaryota > Metazoa > Chordata > Lepidosauria > Squamata > Phrynosomatidae > Sceloporus > Sceloporus undulatus. Next base: position 81,775,701 of record NC_056525.1, read on the forward strand.
AAGAATAAATGTAATATAATAAATCAAGACTTAAGAACTTATTGATTATTCTAGAGTTAAAGCATTACCAGTTCTTCAGTATCATCAAAGAAGAAAGCATTCCACCCATCAACCATTCTCTGAGGGATCTGTTGTCCATCAAATATCTAGAGGCAGAAATGGAAAAAACCAAATAAATACAAAATTCAAAGCTGTTCTTTCTTCTGAAAACAACAAAAACATATCTGAAAATGTTAACAGGAGCCCATGTGGATCTTTCCATATGTAACAGTGATTTTTAAAAAATGGAATATGATGTTATAGGTTAAACTTTCCACAAATGATACCTTTTGATCTTGAATGCAAGATGTGGGGGCAGGGAGCAGATAAGAGGATGAGTGTGTTACCCCAGGCTAGGTTATGCCCAAGGATAACATGAAATACAATAATTGTGTTTACAGAATTTTCACTATGTAAGAAGCAAGTATGATGTTCTAAAGGTCTACATTAATTCAGTGCTTTCTCATGATGTGTGAAGCAAACAAAAGACAAGCTCACAGTGACAATGCTGAGAACACCTAGAATGTTTAGGAAAATACCCAATTCTGAACTCAACAACGCTTTAAAAAGAACCACATCCAACACCAGTACCCTATGGAAAGTCAATTGAGAATAAACAAGAATTCTTAATGTTTTACATGGCATCATCTCACTAAACTTACCTCTTGAAGAACTGGGATTACTGGTGGTTCTCTTTGTTGTAGGAAATATAACACCATAAGGATATAGGCATATGAAGAGAGACTCCCTCTGGATGCATCTCCAATATCACAGCGCTGGTTAGATACATTTTGAATAAAACGAATATATGACAAGACATTTAGCTCTCACAATATGATATTGGGGGGAAATACTATTTGTTAATATAAAAAGGTATTTTGTGAGACTGCCACAAAACCTGAGCCTAAATGTCAGCCTCTATCTTGAATGAAATCCAAAGTAAAATGTACGCATGTAGACTAATAATACAGAAAGCTGTTGTATCTCTAGGAAGACAACAAAAAGGTTCAAGATCCAGACTGTACAAACTAGTTTCACAGACCATCATGAATCTTGACTCATGTTTCTTAAGCAGCAGCTTTCATGTCACACATTTGAAACTGATAGGTGTTCAAAACATATTTATCCCAGTGAGCCAGTGGACTAGGACCTTCAACTAAGGTAAAACAACCCCCGCCCCCTCAAATTTGGACTGGATTGGCATGTTTTACCTCTACATCTACCAAAATGTTCCTGATGCAAAAACATGGAGACTTCTTGAGGAATCCATTATCCTCTGCCTACAAAGAGGTCTGTGGCCTCACAAGAATGGTGACATATTGGATTGCAAAAGAGGAGTCCTTGTTGATATGCAAATGAACTTTAAATGTCCTAGCCTTTGAAAATCTCCCTATTGCCACATGGCCAGAAGAGGGGGCCAGCCTGCTAAAGATACCCTTCCCATCCCATCATAACTAAGGACAGAAACAACAAAATGCAGGTGTCTTACTAACATCTCCATTTTTTCTCCTGTTTGATATGTAACATCTTGCCTGATGAAAAAGCCAGTGGAGTTTCAAAAGCTTGCAACAAGTATATTTTGCATTTTGGTTGGCCAATAAAGGTATCACTTTTGTGGATTTTTGTTTGAATTTACTAAATGGTCAACACAGCTACCCGTGCATGTTTTCTACATTTATGATACATTATGGATGTCTCTTCTTCCAAAAAATCAAAAATCTAACTGGTGACTTCATAAATGTGTTTAAAATGCTGCTCTGGATCCTGGCTGGAATTTCATTCACATTTTAATTAATGAGACACTGACAAGAAAAACATTAGATGTAAAGCCTAAATATACAGATATAGTACTGGTTTCTTTTTTTGGAACATACTTCAAATTGCAAATGAAAGGGAAATCAACAATAAATCCACATATCTATCTTATATGGATTAGCAATCTATAGGTTAGCACTAGAAAACAAAGAATATAGTATCAGACAAGCAAGAAAACAATGTTGATGTTCAATATGACTTGTGAGTCAAATTTTTAAAAAGACATCTACTTGAATAAGTACTAACTATTCCAAAAAAAATCACTGAACAGAAACAACACATCTACTGATCATATCTATAATCTATACTTACCTTTGCAAAAACTTTCATTGTATATCCTAAGTATTGCACTCTTGGATCAATGGCGGCATATGTTGCAAGCATCCTTGTATTGTGTTGTGCCTTGAAAACAAGTCAAGGATTTAGCTATCAGGCTATGATTCAGTACTTACATTGTTTATAGTTTAAATTAGGCATGGGCAAAGTACAGCCCTCAAGATGCTGTTGGACTACAATGTCTAGCATTTCTCATTGTTGGCAGTAAACCTGATAGCTGATTTTAAAAAAATGCCCTTTCCTGATGTGTATGTTAGCTTGAGAAAATTACCTAAGTATTTTTATACTGAATCAAGACTGTTACCATGTATACTCGACTATAAGTCAACTTCATCTATAAGCCAACGGCAGGTTTTGGAGAGAAAATTATGGAATTTGGCATGACCTGTGGGGCTCAGCACACACCTGCTTCATCGCACATCCTTCATAGCAAACGTTCGCTTCTCTTCCTCATCTAGTGTCTAGCCTTCTCCGCAGGAGAAAGCCCGACAGTGACAGAGGATTTTACCATACTGACCCATGTATAAGTCAAATTTTTTGTGTAAATGTTTCAATTTATACATGAGTATATACAGTACTTTTTTTAAAAGTGGCTGGCAGTACCTGATAATACAAAGAAAGGTAACCGTGAAGGGCTATGGAGGAGCAATCAACATGCTTCAATGAGTTCAAAGTCCCTTTGTTATACTTTTGACCTTTCTATACAGGAAGGTTTCAAAAAGGAGCTACACGTGGCTCAGAGAGTTGTACTTTGCCCTCTTCTGGCCTAAAAGGCCAAATGTTACTTTCAATTTTTAGGTTTTAAAGAATTAACAACTTGGAACAGCATTCTGACTTTTTCTGTAATAGATACTTGCCAGTGTATTGTATAAACTGATATCTCCTTCTAAACCACTTCGTCTGTGCTCAAATTTTACTATAGGCACTTTGGCTGTAGTTATAGGCAGGATGTTTCTTAAACCTGAGAAGGTAAGATTTCTGTATGTAAAACCAAAAAGTATACATAAATGCAAATATTAAGCAACATACATTACAATATGCATACCTGGATGCTTCTTAAGAACCTTTGCCAAATTTTCAATAATTTCCTTACAATTTAATTTCTAGAGAAAAAAATAAATGAATAAAAAATTTGTGTTACTACCTACATAAATTCAAGAACAATTTATAGAACAGCAAGGATACATGTATAGCATGTCTGAATACATGTATAACATTAGAATAAATCTTCCTTTGACTATATAAAATTTATTTTTTTAAAAAAATGAATTACCTCTGCATTTTCATGGCCCTCCAGTGTCATGCAAATATCCAGGTCACTGTCACGGAATCCAAATCCATTTTTTGAAGAACCAAACAGGCATAGCCTGGCCTTGTCTAATCAAAAAAGCAGGGTTTAACAAATATTTAAAATTAATTTTTGACACACTCACAGTAGAAGAATTGCTAGCAGATCATATTATAATATGCTTCACAAAGAAACCATTATAATTCATATTTTTGAAGGCCCAATGCAATTTCTGCTGGTGGTCCCACCACACTTTTCAAGAATATATTTATCCAATGCCTAGATGTTCTTCAGTGTCCAAAAATATTTGTCAAGGAACTGAAACATGTACTGTTTTAAAAGAAATTTTCCTTTATAATACTTTTAAAACTCATGCAATTCTACCTTAGTTTTTAATGAATACATTCAAAGTAAGTTTTTTTAAAAAACTTGTCCCATAGGAACACTGTTTCAGTTAATTTTCCCCGAGAATACATGTTACATCCAAATTCCTAACTTTCTCCTATTGAGTACACAAATCCCACTTTTGGGAGAAAGATTAGTTATAAATAAAATAAAATCAACCTCTCCCTCCAAAGTATAACACAAACCAAACTACATTCTCCTTGGCTACCATCCCCTTGCGACTAGAGATATTACTTCATAAGATATCTGACCTAGAAAGATTCAAATTTATTCTTGCCAATATGCACACCAGCACAATTTTTAAAAAAGAATACAGTTGCATACTTTGTATGCTATTAATTTGATGTTACTATTGACTTCAGATGCTTTTTGTGAATCTCGCTTAAAGCTTAAAGTTATGTGATACTAAAACTAAGCTAGTCTTACATTTGATACATTTTTCTAATATTAGTACAATCTACTGATTTTGATCTGAAAGTACTGGAAATAGACATAATTACAATAGATCATTTGAAGCCAATAGGAATTATACCAGTCATAACTAATTTAAATCTAAATAATTTCAGTAATTTCAGTGGGACTATACAAAATGTAATTAGGTTTGAATCACCACTATATATTCAATGTTTTGTTACAAACCAGTTCCCATTTTAGAAGAGGTATGTATATGTGTAATAAATAAATCTGATTTGTAAAGAATAGGCTATGTTGCAAAAAAGTACTTTTATTTATAAAAACAAAATGTCTTTAATGTTTCCTATTGCATACCATTATATTCTTTTCGAATAAATCTTTCCAAACTTGCCAAAATCTGCTCTCGATTTTGTTGCTCTGAGAAAGGAGGTGATAATTCATCTAAAGAAATAAAAGTTAATAAAGGAATTTATCAGTACCTAATAATCAAACTGTAGATAATATGGCTGCATTCTATAATTGAAAAATGCTGGCTCTAGATGGCCCCAGCAAATTATGGGGATTAGTAAAGCATTCAGTGAGTGAAATATCAGCAGATATTTGAGCATCAGAAAAATCCCTGAAGAAAAAAAACAAGATCCTGTACTGTTCTCAAAAGGTACCAGGATTGCTGAAGTTAATTCCCCTCACCAAATCCTGTTGCCTTTAAAAGAGGAGTAAAACTCCTGTGCCTATCTAAAATTTTGCTTAGCCACAAGCCACAGCAACTCTAGCCCCCTCAGCCAACAGTAGAGAAAAGCAGTAATTATATATAATTCTACAACATCTAAAGAGTCACAAAATTCCCACCCAAGCCTTATAGTGAACTACAAAAGAAGTTTGTTCTAGTGTCCGAAATATCTTTATTTTCCACTTCCATAGCAGAAGAAATCCTATCTTAGTGTGAGCCGAATATGTTTTCTGTTTCAGTTTTTAACTGAGAACTACCCACTTGGTCAAAACAGCAAAATTGTACTTACCAAAGCACCTTTTACACACTAGATCAAGTATTTCTCTAAATCTACTTGTCATTGGTGGTAGTGGTTTTAGGTCAATTTTCTTAAAATCTTCCGGGCAGTCATTTTTGGAATGGCCATCTCTTTTGCAGATACTGCATACTATTGTTGGAGGCTACAGCAGAAAAAAACACAATATTTTATATTAAAAATGTTTAAATAAGCTGTCTCTTTTCCCTTAAAGAAAGCAAGTATGTTCCAATGAAAAGTGTTGGATTCAAGTACTAGTTCAGTTCACTGTAATCAAGCGATCTTGTAGCACCTTTAAGACTGTCACAATATCCCTTTGCATACTGATCAAGACTAACATGGTTATGTCTTTGAATTCACTGTATAGTTTTGGGAATCTGCTATCTTCTCATAGTTGCTTATTTGTTAGCTATAGGTTGAGTCTTGCTAATCCAAAATGCTTGTGACTAAAAGTATTTTGGATTTCAGATTTTTGGGGATTTTCATACACATCACAAAATATCTTGGGACCTAAGTCTAAACATGAAATTCATTCATGTTTTGTGTACACTTTATACACATAGACTCGTGGTAGTTTTATACATAATATTTTTAACAACTGTGTGCATGAAACAAAGTTTGTATACACTAAATCAACGGAAAGCAAAGTTGTCACTGTGTCAGCCACCCATGTAGACAATTATTTTGGAGTATTTCAGATTTTGGGATTCTGGATAAGGAATACTCAACCTGTAATAGCATAATCACATTTCCCCAAAGTGGTCCCCATGCCAGAAAACTATATACAGTGGTACCCCGGGATACGAAATCACCGCGTTACGAAATTTCCGGGATACGAAAAAAATAAATAGGAAAAAACTGTTTCGGGTTACGTTTTTTTTTCCGGCTTACGAAAAAATTTTTGGTGCTTTTCGGCGCTTTTTCACACGAAATCGCGGCTTTCAGCGCTAGCGGCTATGGCTTTTTCGGCTAGCGAAATTTTTCGGGTTACGAACGGCGCCGCGGAACGAATTACATTCGTAACCCGGGGTACCACTGTACAGACAGATGTAATTAGTGCTTAATTCCCTACCCACTTCAAAGGCAACAACATAAATATTCCTAGTACTTGATACCTCCTACAATCAACTGGCCTAACTTCAAACCAAAGAAAGGATGGGGATGGGAAAAATCAACACTGAAGATTGACGGTGGAATGGGGAAAAATACACAGCACATTCAACTACTTTTAGAAAACCATAACTTTCTCTCTGCACCATATGAATAGTGGAAAGCAGTGGTCTGTTGCTGGAAGGGACAACTATACAAGGGAATTAAATATTCCTCAACTAGCAACATGCTTGGAAAGAATAAGAAAACAGAAAGGGCCCTACATTACAGAAACCTTTAGAATTATGCAGTGCATTTTGTTGTACAATTAAGCAGAGAAATCATGGTTGTGAAGGATATACCAAGAAACAAAATGGAAGGTGAAATATTAGGTGCTGAGAAAATAAGCACAGGTATTGGCAAGTATGGTGCCTCATATGCAGCCTGAACAATTCTGTTAGTGGGAGAAAAGAAACAACTTTAGAGTAAGATGCTGTTTCTTTGTTTTTGCATTGGTGTTTTAGATGCCCTTCAAAGACTTAGATCTAGAATTCTTTCCCTTGTTCAAAATTTGAAGGTAGAATACTGAGCTAATATTACTAAACAAGAAATTCTGTAATAGAGCCGAAACAGCTGCCCCTTTGAGCACTGGATTGGGGCCGTGGCAACTGCACATCATGGCCCCAATCTGGATTTTTTCCTGTGCAAAATAAATGCCGCACTGTCAGAGACCGAAAAGCTGCCACCGTGTAAACAGCTGGACAGCTCCACGGTGGCTTCCTGCTGGCTTGGGGGTGTGCATAGTGCATAAGTCACATCCCCAAGCCACCGGGCAGCCAGCTTTTTTTGCCTGTCTGTTCCAGCCCATAGTTTCTTTAGTATGAAATTTGAATTCAGTAGGAGCTGGAACTCTGCCTTATCCTTTCCATAATGAACCTGAGAAATTAATTAATTAATTAATTAAATACATACATACATACATACCAAGCAAACTATGACCTGGCTTGTTGGGAGAAAAACCAGTGTCCTGACTTCTATCGTGTTCAGATATTATACTGAACAAAGCACAGAGAGTTTGTGGTTTGCTCATATTCCACTGCAAGTGCAAGCAGCAACAAACAAATAAATAAAAATCACACTGCTTGGCAAATCTAAACCAGGTTTCCGTTGAAACTAGGCTTTATTATGGCCAGACAATTATACTTCTTGTTTTTATTGTTATGTGCCTTCAAGCGGTTTCCAACTTATGGCAACCCTATCATAGGGTTTTCTTGACAAGATTTATTCAAGGGAGGTTTGCCGTTGCCTTCCCCTGAGGCTGACAGAGTGTGATTTGCCCACCGTCACCCAGTGGGTTTCCATGGCAGATTTCCATGGTGGGGACCTGAACCCTTGTCTTCAGATTCTATCTTGTTTTAACCTTGTTGAAATCTCCCTTGGATCTCATGTTTAGAACAACAGGTGATATAAATAAAATAAGGATCAGGAAATCTATATCTATGAAAATGCAGATGAACTCTACAAACTTTCTAAACCTTTCTTTAGTTTGGTGGGTAATACGTGGCCCTCCAGATGTAGATGCAACTATCAATAGCTCTAGCCAGCACAGACAATGAACTAGCCGTTGCAGTTCAAATAACATATGGTTGCCCACCTAGTTGTTCTGTATATTTTATCAACTCTGCTATGATGTATCAGCTCTGCTATGGTGTATTTTATTTCAGATATTTCCAAAGTTTACATAATAAAAGTGCTGAGAATGCTTTTATGTGCATCATGACAAGTTTGATTAATGAAAATGCTACTAAAACTATGACACTAGAGGATGTCAAAAGCAGATACTGTGAAATAAATCTTCAAGAACAAAGAGAAAACAAACAAAATGATAAATAATCTATTATTTATATTTACAATAGAAGGGCTTGTGTAATGGCCTAGCAATATGAATATGTTGGAATCAGATGCATTAGATCCAAAGAAGAGTGCCAAATCTGTACTGTGATATGGAGTCAAAGTCTGATATCTTCTGCTGTACTGCCTGCATTTTTGCTTTATATGTCATGCAGTTATTCACTTTGAAAAATGATTAAATATATTGAACTTTAGTTGATTTGCCAGATGCTACCTGAAATCTGTTCCAGAGGACTGATGAATTCTTTAGTACTTTACTTAACCTTTATGGATAATTATATGGACTTAGAAGATGCCATAATGCATAAAGGCTTTCTCTATTCCATTTGTTCCTAGTTTAGAAATAAAAACTTGCACTAAAGTGAGAAGACTTCAAAGATATATTGTATCAGCCTTGAACATATGTATTTTTGAGGTAGGGGGACAGTCCTTAGTCACAGCACTATAATTATTCCCTCATAAGAAAAAAAAGGACACTAGTGCTCTGGTCAGAATGTTAATTCCTTCTAAAATGTTTGGCTTTTAGAAGATTCCTTGAAAGCAGCTATCTAGCTCAGTGGTTTCCAAACTTTGGTCCTTTAAGTATTTTGGACTTCAACTCCCAGAATCCCCAGCCAGCTTGGCCAACAGTCAGGAATTCTGAGAGTTGAAATCCAAAAGGACCAAACTGAGAATCACTGATCTAGCTCATAAGACCTACACTTCAATGCACTGGTGGGAAAGTCTTGATGGAAAAAGGATGAAGCCTCGTGAATCCTGCATAGGACACATTTATTTTTTCTTTCCTGGAGGAAAACTGATACAAAGTCATGAATCAACAAAATTGTCCATTAGGGTGTGGTGAAGCATTTAAAGTCTAAAAAAGTGTTAAAAACTCTGCATTCAGCAGATTTATTCCAGGCTTGAAGAATGTTAAAGAAAACAATCTAATGAAGGCACTATGGTCAAATGGCTAAAAGAATATGCTGCTTCATTCTGGTAATGGAGTCTGGTAAAATAAGACTAGCCTTGTTTTATTTAACAAACATCTGGGAAAAACACTTTATGAAAATAAAAAAAATGAAAATAAATATTTTAAAGGATTTTTGAATTCATTTTACCTTTCCAGAAGTCAAAATAAATTTATCAAACACATAATGCATATCTTCTGTGGCAATTTCATCTTTAGTGTCTTGAATTTCTCCTACTGCTTTGCAGTTGTGCGAGGTAGCTGATGTGCTAGTGCCTGAGCACATATTCTTTTGTGGATATTCCATTACCGAATGTCTACTTTCAGTGTCAGATAATTCACTAACAGAATCTGCATCAAGGGACCTATCTTCACTAAAAACACAATTTTCTTCAGTTGCAGGCTCTTGATCATCCATTGCCTTAAGTGACTTGTGTTCTAATTCACAGCATTCATTAGCAATATGGGATACAGTTTCCTCTCTGCTGTCACAGTTTGCATTTAGAATTTCTGGTGTTTTTACCAGAGAGCTTTTTAGGTTCTCAGAAGTACATCTCCTGGATGTAGATTCCATTTCACTACATTCATTTAACTCATACTCTTGTATATTACATGCACAGCCTGCGCTCTGCTTCTCTGTAATATTATCCTGCTGTGAAAGGCAACAATTGGTTGCAGGTTCTCCAGGGTTTTTGCTACCAATTTTTCCTTTTTCTTTTTTCCTGGTGTCTGGTTTGGGCTTACTCCCATCTTTTTTCTGTGGACGCGCAAAATACTTATATGCTGTCCTGAACCTCTCAAGTATGTACTCAAACACCATCTGGCTGTTCAGGCTCCGTGCAACATTTCTTTTTAGTGCAAAAGGATCTAGAAGAAATAACACAGACCAGTTTTAAGTTTCCTTATTTTTGGTTAGGGCCTTCAAATATGGTCTCAAACTATTTCATGTTAAATTGAATAGGTAAGTATAACTAAAGAAAATATTTTAATACCTTTTTAGCAAAAAAAATTTAATGTAATTATTTCTAATACAGTGGTACCCCGGGATACGAAATGACCGCGTTACGAAATTTCTGGGATACGAAAAAATTAGATAGGAAAAAACTGTTCCGGGTTACGTTTTTTTTTTCGGCTTACGAAAAATTTTTTGGTGCTTTTCGGCGCTTTTTCGCACGAAATCGCGGCTTTCCAGCGCTAGCAGCTATGGCTTTTTCGGGTTGCGAAATCTTTCGGGTTACGAACGGCGCCGCGGAACGAATTAAATTCGTAACCCGGGGTACCACTGTACAAGTATTCTAAAAAACTGCAGCTAGCAACTGCCATCTTGAAAGATGTATCATTCCTTTATATGTAAACAAGAATACTGAATCCACCCCCCCCCCTTGGACTGCATTATCTATTTTTGTTTCCTTCAAGTCTGTATGTCACACACTTTTAAGCTTAACTTTAAAAAAAATCAAACTTTCAATTTCTTTAATCAGATAATGGTCATAATTCTAAATGATACAAATCCTATACTATTATTGAGAAATTTTATATGCATACACACACCTATCTTCATCTGTTTCTACCATGTTTTTATTAGAAGGCTGAATGGTAGTTTAACAAAAAAAGAGCATATTTGCCATTTCCATTCCTGTAACTACTCAACAGCTAATTTCTCTTTACTAGTGAGCTGTTTCAGACTTGTTTTATTTGTGAGGACAATGAAATAACAGTCAATTTAATATAAAAGTAAAAAAAGGGCAACAGCATGCAACTTGCCACATTAATGAATTATTATTTACAGTTCAAAACAAACAACTTAAGACCATTACTTTCTAGAGAAACAATGTACTAAATTTTATCTACTTAATACCCATAGATTCTCCCATATGGGACTCAAACTGGATTTATACTGTATGCTAAAACAAAATAGCTAGAATTTAAATTTAAAAATTTAAAAAGTAAGGCAAAGATATTGCATTCCCAAAGCATTATCACAAAACACAGTTCCCCTTACCTTCAATGGCTATTCGCCTTTTAGGCCAGATTTTGTTCTCTCTGGTTAAAAGTTCTTGTACCCGTATGCTGATAACATATTCTTCCAAAGCAAATTCCAGTGTATAAAACTTCAACAATTCTAGCCACAGCTTTCCCAATGATATCTGGTGTGGTGTTTCCAATGCTAACGGAGACTGAAAGATACAAAAAAGGGGAACTTTTTTTTTTTTGGTCATTAAATTGTTTCATTTGAAGAAGAAATTCAAGAAAAGTCTATTTTTATTTAAAGAAAATAACTTACACTGCCATTTTTCTCCTTTGCATTATGCTGGGTGTCTGTTTCTACGGCTGTTGCACTCTTATTACCTCTGTTCTGTTCACCTTTAGCTTTTCCTTCTGCAGCACTAGCATTTTTCCCTCCTCCACTGTTTGATTGTTTGTACTCCCACACTACAAATTTTTCATCTTTTATTCCTTTCAACTGGTAATCATCAGCCTTCTTAGAATCAAAGCCTTCAATCTAAAGAAACACAAGAAAAAGTTTTTCAATGAACAAGATCATAAAAGGGCTGAATCCAACATGACCCTGGCACACATCACAAAACCTCTTTCCCCCAACTGTTCCAAGAAGCTCCCAGAATATAGTGCTAAGGGTTTCCCTGTCCCACCCCCTCCCCCCACAAGTGCAGGCTGGGAGGTATTGAGAGGTTTCAAGTAGGGAACCCCCCATTCCGCTATTGTATGATGAGACATGCAGCACTTTATTCAAACCAAAGAAACTGAAACATATAAGCATTTATTTTATATCATAGATTATGGCTAGAAATAAATTCCAAGTAGAAATGTAAAGCAATTTTATGGCCAATTGAATTTATTTTCTCTTCTAGGTCTATGGAACTAATTACCTGTTTCTTGTAAACCAGACCTTTCTATTTTAATTTTTAAAACTTACCCAATTGCCTAAATATGATGGTAGTATGCGTGGTTCTCTTTGTTGAAGAAAAAATATCACCATTAAGGCAAAGGAATATGAAGGGATGCCACCTTCTGCTTGGCAGTCAATATGACACAACTACAAAGTAGGAAATAAAAATTCTTAGTTCTCCAATATACTTTTTCTTCTTTTTTAAAAGTGAAACTTAGCATATCTTGAATTAAGCCATCATTTTCTAGT
>NC_056525.1:81788138-81879675 GCF_019175285.1 Sceloporus undulatus
AACAAATAAAGCCTACATAAACCAGAGCACAGTTGCAAGGCACATACACTCGTCCCCCGGGTTACGAAATTAATTCGTTCCGGCGCCATTTTCGTAACCCGGAAGTTTTTCGTTAGCCGAATCCCCATAGGCGCTAATGGGGAAAAGCCGCGGCTCCGCCGCGGCTCCATTTTAAAAAGCGCCAGCGTTTTTTCGTAACCCGGGTAAACCTTCGTAACCCAGAAATAATTAATTAATATTTTTTTTTTCGTAACCCGGAAATTTCGTATCGCGGCGCGTTCGTATCCCGGGGTACCAGTGTACTGTCAAAATCCTCTTCACTCCAGATGGGAGGCCATGCCTGGCAAACCCATGTCATATATCCTTAGTTCATGTTGGAAGAAAGCCACAATATAACTTAATATACAGTCAGCCCTCTATATCTACGAATTCAACCATTCACAATGTGAAAGTATTCAAAAGAAAATAAATCCAAAAAACCAAACCTTAATTTTGCTGTTTTATAAAAGGGACACCATTCCACTATGCCACTGTATTTAATGGGACTTGAGCATATACAAATTTTGGTATTCCTGGGAAGTCCTGGAACCAAACTCCAGTAGATACCAAGGAACCACAGTGCAGAGATATAATAATAATAATAATAATAATTATTATTATTATTATTATTATTATTATTATTATTATTATTATTATTATTTGTATACCGCCCTCTGGCAAACCAATCCGGGCAGTTAACAACAGTAAAATATAAAATATGACAATTAAAAACACTTTATCCCTCCCCCCCTTAAGACAGTATTAAACAGTATAACATATTAAAAACACAATATCAAGCATAAAAACAGCAGTTAAAACTAAAAACCCTGATATCCCTCTGTTGATCCTCAACCATCACTAAGATGGGGCCACGGGAGGAATGAGGGAATCAGGGAACCTGGGAACCTGGGCCGGGATGGTTAATCTGGAAAAGCCTGCTGGAAGAGATCCGTCTTGACCGCTTTTTTAAAGCTGTCTAATGATGTTATCTGACGGATCTCATCCGGCAGGTCGTTCCAGAGTTTGGGGGCGACAGCAGAAAACGCCCTCTGGGAGGTCGCCGCAAGCCTAGATTTTAGAGGCTGCAGTAAGTTCCTCCCAGAGGACCAGAGAGCGCGGGGAGGATTATACTGGAGGAGGCGGTCCCTGAGATAGCTTGGACCCAAGCCATTTAGGGCTTTAAAGGTGATAACCAACACCTTGTACTGGGCCCGGAAGCTGATATACCTGTCATCTCTAAACTAATCTGCCAAAGATACTTTTGTGCTAGACTTTGATATGTTACCTCTTTGTATTATTAATGGGTTTTTTAAGTTGTCTCAAATGATTTTAATTATATGTTTAATTTAATTTGTATTTTCATAATATCTTTTTAGCTATGGAAACTACTTTGGATTAGGAAAAAGTTGGGATATAAATCAAATATTTAAATAAATGCTCTATATCCTACAGTTCATCCCCTCTAAAATAAAATCAAGCTCTAATGGTCCAGTGGACCTGCATCAACTAGAATTAACAATATATACAGTAATTAATACTCACAGCACACATTCACATATTTAAATAGCCATGGAAACACTGAAGCACTTGAGTAGAGAAGAGTTTGGATAAAACATGCTGTTTACATAAATAAGGGTTACATGGAAGACACCCACTAAATCCAGATATTCACAAGATTTTGTTAAGACATTCATCAGAGCTAAGAAAAACACCTGTGCACGCAATAATAAGCACGCATGCACTGCTGCATGGTCAGTTTGTACATGATATCAAATAGAATGCAGATATCTCCCCCAGACTATAAACTAGATCCAAAACCCCTCCCAGATGATAAACCAGAATCTGAAAAAAAAACCCTCTTACGAACATATCACTATGTTATTCTTTTATCATTTGTGAATTTCCATCAGTTCAATACTGAGGCTTAGGTAACTAGCTCATCTTTTGTACCCTTAATATTCAAATTTTCCTCTCTCCTCTTCTGTACCTATATGAGTAAAAATCTAAGTTATTTACATAGACAAAAGATGCAACAGAATGGACCAAGACTCTAAGATTCCTCTCTACTCATCCATCATAACACACATAGAAGATCATTCCATGTCTAACTACACTTCCTTACATGGTGCTGAAGGCCAGTGAAAACGGTCCTCTGAGAGTCTTTCAGGATGTGCAAGGACTTCAGTGGAAGAGGCACAAAAAGCCTCAATGCACATCCAAGAAGCCTCAGTCTGTGCATGGATACATTGTGTTAGCCTTTTGGATTTAATCCAAATACTTTCTATTTCAGAAAACAGAAATAGATATTGAAAAAAGATTTTCTTCTTACTATATATAAGTTGTATAAATGTTGTGAAACTCTTTTTGTACTTCAATATGTAAATATTAACATGCTCTTATTAGTGCATTTTTATATTCATATACAGTATGTGATTATTTAAAAACTTACTTTAGCCCAGTAGCGAAAAGCCAACACCAAAGGAACAAGGACTGGCTCTAGTTTGCCGAGCGCTGCTAGAAGGTCAGTTGTAAGACAGGCCACATCATTTCCAGCACTTACTTTGCAAGTTAAACCACTGACATTGAAAAAAAAGTAAGACAAGTTGTAAGTCACATCAGTGTCTCCCAGTAAGTGAAGTTTGAGGAAAACTAAACAAAGAACATGCAGTTTTCACCATATATGAAGCCTGCACTAATTTCTTTCCACATGTTGGTTTCTTCCCCAGTACTATTAAACCATAGTCAAACATTACACATTTCATGTCTTCAGCATGAATGAAGGACATGCCTAACTCTACCTATCTTGGTTATCCCTTTCCTCCGATGGAAAGTGAGATATATGAAAAAGAGGTTTATTTATTTTTTATTTTTTTTATTTTATGCCAGGTTCATGTCTTAAGGGGGGATATCTATGTAAGTAAAAACAAAACAAAACAAAACAAAACAAAAAACTAGAAAATTCAGGATCTTACTCATATGGAAAACCTCCATATGAATACCAACCTCTCCACCTCAAATGCATCCATTTCCAAGCAAAAAAAGGTAAAACAAAACGGGGTGGCAGCCAAGTTGAGCAACACTTAAACACAATTTTACTTTATTAAGTATGTTTAAGTCTCTGTAATTCAATAAAGATTACAAACATGCTCAAATTTCTGTCACTGAAATCAATGGGACAAAAGAATGCTTAACTTTTAGCTAGACTCTACTGGCCCTAAATAACTTAAAGGCACCAGATCCCATCTGATCTTCAAAGCCAAGCAGGGCCAGCCCTATTCAGAACTTGCACAGACAATGCCAATGAATATCAGGTGCTGTGGGTGTTATTTTAAAGGAAGGAACTGGCAAAACCACTTCTGAGCATCTGTTGCCTAAGAAAACCCTATGAAATTCATGAGGTTCCTGTTAGGTTACAGGTGACATAAAGGCACATACATGGAGACTGTGCTTTGCTGTTTTATAGGTATTTCTGAGATCTTTCTACTCCTTGAGAAACTGAGGAAATAGTCCTAAAGTTGGCTCCAAAGTAAAGAACTGTTTTGTCTTTTGCATTCTAAAATGGATTGTAATATCAAAAATAAAATGATATCTCGACTCGATTATATGTTACATGAACATACAATACACAAACCTTTTAATATCTTTACAAAAAACAACAGGAACTTTGGCATGGAAATCTGATTCCACATCAGAGTAAGAAGCTGAAGGAAAGAAAAAACAGAACGGTACATCAGGAAACAAAAACATCTCGCACAGTTCTGCCAATTCAATTGTCACAAGTGTACTATATATGATCCATATATGTTCCCAGCATCAATCGGAATATGGAATATGAAAATGAAAAACAAAAAGCTAGAAAACGTACCATTATTCTTCAAAATTTCAAGCACTTGAATCAGAACATCTGGGTGACTCATCTAAACAACAAACAAGAAAGTTATTTTACACTCACTTTGATTTTATCAACATAAACCAACACAATACAATACAATCCAGACCCCCACTTATCTCCACAAAGAGCAGAGAGCAGTCTTCTGCATGCAGAAACAGTACCTAAAGAGAATCTCTGGAATCTTGAGTCCAGCCCCAGGTGCTGTGCACAATTAATGTTTTCTTTCCTCCATGACCAGGCATAGGAAAAGAGGCAAAGCATCTAGAATCCTGGAGTGAGTTCAGTTAAGTATGCCAGCTACTGTACTCTCATCTGAAGCATGCATATTGACACAATGTCTCACACACCCCAGGGCTTAAAGGGAATTGTAAGGCACTAGGATGACAGATCTCTTTGCTTCTACAATCTTGACCTGGTTATCAGATTTAATACACCTGCAACACCTACTATTCTGGTTCTGTCCAGTTCCCTTTAAATCTTCAGAATGGAACATGGGGTGCAAACTGCTCAACAAAGCTGGCAGAACACCTTTTCAGTCCTGGTAACCTACAGCAGTTGTGATACTATTAGTAACAAACAGTTTACTGGCAGTTCTCATCTTCTTCATGCAAATACTGGATCAGACCTTTGATTAGACAAACAGTCAGTGTCAGATCAAATCAGTCCAAGCTCACATATTTGTTAAAACCTCCAGAACAATTGCCATGCTGGTCTTTAACAGCACAAGGGAAAAAGTATCTTGTAGCACCTTGAAAGGTAGAATATTTAATATGGCACTAGCATTCATAAACTAAGGTGTATCAGATGCACAACATGTAGAGTAGACCCTTCCCATTTTTCTCATAACAAATGCATACCTCCACCCTAAAGGCAATTTTTCAGATGTAAGTTTCAACTTTTTCAACAGAATGTATTTTAGGTCAGTATGCTTTGTATTAGTCCTTTCTTCTGTCATCTTATATGCAAATTAAGCATAAAATTATCACATCCAATATTCCAACTATATACGAGATAAACTCTTGTTTTAAAAGGAAGCTTTGGCAGTCCTAATATTAATTACAGTGGTACCCCGGGATACGAATGCGCCGCCTTACGAAATTTCTGGGTTACGAAAAAAATCCATTGAAAAAAACTGTTCCGGGTTACGAAGGTTATTTCGGGTTACGAAAAATTTTTTGGTGCTTTTCGGCGCTTTTTCGCACGAAATCGCGGCTTTCGCTATTAGCGCCTATGGCTTTTTTGGCTTACGAAGATTTTCGGGTTACGAACGCGGCGGCGGAACGAATTAAATTCGTAACCCGGGGTACCACTGTACTCTATTTTCTGGCTTATAAGACTACTTTTTAACCCAGGAAAATCTTCTCAAAAGTCGGGGGCTGTCTTTTACGCTGGTTGTTGTCTTATAGGACGGGTGCTGAAACTTTAGAGCTGGATTGGAGAATCTGCGGTCGCTGCTTATGGTGGGGGGAGCTCAAAATCTGCATCCCCACTGTATGCAGTGACCCTATGAAAGCAGCAAGGGTGGCGCTGTACAAGTACGGTAGAAGAAAATCCATTTGTGGAAAGGAGTGACTTAACGTGGTCCTGATGACGAGGTGAGGGGACGCCTCTCATCGGGAAGGGCAGACCAAGCTGCAGGCATCCGGGACGCCCGGGGTATGGAAAAAAGAGCCATGTTTGCACTATCGCTCTGATAGTCTTGGAGACAGGGAGGGCTGGGCAGGCAGGGAGAGCTGACCAATCCAAGCAGGCTTTGTATACAAGTTTTCCTGCTAAGTACCTGCATGTCATAAGCATTTGAATTACAATTACCATATTGAAATCAAATCTGATTTTTTTAAATTTTTATTTGGTATGCGTTGGAAAAGGAATAGTCTTATCTGGCGAGTATATCCCAAGCTCTATATTTTAACTGGAAAATTTGGGGGTCGTCTTATACACCCAGTCATCTTATACGCCAGAAAATACAGTACTCTGAGGCAAACAGACTGGACTGAATTAAGCTGTTCAAGCTTATTTATAGTAATTCTGGTAGAACATTCTAAGAATGCTTACTTATAAATCAAATATCTCACAGGTGATACAAAACATTTTAATACTACTACTAAAAAAAATTATTTATATCTCACCCCTTTAAGACCAGAGCTATAAAATATTTCTGTTTGTATAACATCACTAGTATCTCCTCAACTTACCGTGGAGGGAAATTTTATATCAATATTAACATCACTGGTTTTAAAAGCAAATCTAGTTAGGCAGGATCCATACATCCTCAATGAACATTCTGAAAGTAAACAAAGAATTCTGTAAGTTATCAAGGGTGTCTCATAACTTCTTGTATTACTCTGATAACAGGTACCATGGCTTCACTCTTAAAGCAAACAAACTGAAACTGATTACACTATACTACATACAAATTTATTATTTTACTTTCAAGTTATAAAGTATTTTATGGTTCAAAAAGCAGAAACTGAATAGTTTATTCGTACTGGTGAACAACAGTGTTAACTGACACAGCATTAATTCACTTGCTTTTGCAGGTCAACCTCATACCTCAGAGGTACAACAGACAAAGATACAGGCTTTATTCTATACTGTTTCTCTTCAACAAAAGTAGAATTCTCTTAAAATTGGACATTAGCATTATGTGTATGTGTGGGACTATAAGAAAAACATGTATTTCATACCAGGCACTAATAAGCACAAACTCCATGCTACTTGACAACACATGCATCTTAGATATATCCTGATTTATGGTAAATACAGATCTATTTAATTAACTGTAAATGGATTTTGTGAGATTCTCAGCCTGGAACCCATCATGTGGCAAAACAGAAAAGCATGCATTCATCATATATGATCTCCATATATTAATTTTTTTTATAGTTTAGCGTATTAATTCAGTATATGAATAAGTTGTTGTACAGTTAGGCTATTTCAGTTTATATATATTTGCATGGATGGATATCTTTTCCTTTTCTTCTTTCTACTTTTTCTAGATTTTTTTCAGATTTATAAAAATCTGACTTTCAGATTGAAATCTCTTATCAAATAAATAAATAAATAAATCAGATAGCAACAACTGCAATTGCTTATCCAGTATAGAAGCATTCTAAAACTGTGTATTTGTACAGTTGAATACGTACAGGTCAAGCTAATAAAATATTATTATTTCCTTTTAAAAATATTGATCACTTTACATCAATCACCTGGCAAGTGTTGCTGTATTATGGTCTCCATATCACATACAATTTCTTGACGGATTCTGAAATCATCATTCGATATGCCTTGCTCCTTTGCTGCCTCCATCAGCATAAAACTCAAGGCAGCCACTTGTGCAGGGGAAGGGGGAGGGAGAGCACGTAGTTCATTTTCTTCTTGCTTTTCCTGAAGAATATTATGGTAGAGGTTAGGGTTACTAAGTAAAAAGGTAAAGGTTTCCCCATTAACAAGGTTGTCAAGTCATGTCCAACTTTAGGAGGCAGTACTCATCTCTGTTACTAAGCCGAAGAGCCAGCACTGTCAAAGATGACTCTATGATCATGTGGCCAGCATGACTGCACAGAACACTGTTACCTTCCCACCAAAGTGATACCTATTTATCTACTTGCACTTTTACATGCTTTCGAACTACTAGATTGGCAGGAGCTGGGACTAGTGATGGAAGCTCCATCACATGGCACTTGAGCCTTGAACTGCCAACCTGCCAATCTTGCAATCGTCACAGTTAGCGTCTTAACCACTGAGCCACCGCATTCCTATTTAGGGTTCCTAAAGAAGACGAAAAAAGCCTCAAATCCCACTGAAAATAACAATACATTTTCAATATAAGGGCATTATTATTATTACTATTTTCAACCAATCAATGCATATGTCATTCTAATAAAAATAATAAGAGACAGACTGTCCTGCCTAAGGTATACCATTTAATATTTTTAAAACATAAATAAATGGAAAGGAAGTGGCTAATAAAAGAATAAAACCAAAGAATAAGACCAACTTATTACAAAAATAAGCTTTCCAAATACATATTATCTAAATATACAAAATTATCTAAATATACAAAATACCCACGACTTCATAGAAATATATCCTTTAGCAGTGGTGAGGCGAGATGAAGCTCTAAAGATTGAGGGAGGGCTAGTCCACATATAACTTTAAAAGTTAAAACTATAATATTTTATTGGATCCTAAAAGAAATACGAAACATGGTCATCAGAAGTATACTCATCCCACCACATTTGCTGGAGTTAGGTGCATAGGACCACCGTGAATGTGGAAAAACTGCAAATAAAAATAACACTATGTTTTTACCTGAGAGAATAACTCTCTAGGAATCTCTAAGTTCTCCACAGCAACTCTGCGGTCAAAATCTGTGAGATACTGACCATAGAATTGTGTTGGAGGAGATACAAATGCCTAGTGGAGTGTTCTCTCTAGGTCCTTCAGTGCGACATTTGGTTAAAGCTGCGCTGGAGGATCTAGATATTCCTAGAGAGAACATATTAATATAGGTGCTCTTGGTGGCCTGTTCTTGCTTTACGTTTGACACACATTTCATCTTTCTATTTTTGAATTTAAGTTTTCTGTCTAAGGTGAAGTCTTCTTTTCACCTTTCCCAGCATCTACTGCTTCCTGCCTTTTGTCGACATCTTACTCATACCTTGGAGAAAGTGTGCCACAAACTGGATATCCAGATAGTTTTAAAGATTTACATCAGGTTCACTAGCCCATTTTGAAGGTCTGAAGTTCTCGTTACCACCTTTCTATTAAATCTGCTGGAGGAAAAGGTCTGAACTTTATGATCACTAGATGGCTTAGTCTTAAGTCATGCATTTTCATTACAAATCGCTTGAACTTCTGAGGGACTCCTGAGGGAGTTACAGCACATGCAAATATATCTGCTCCTATGGGACCATCTCCTCCCATTTACATTAGGCCCAATTTGCATCACAAGCCCAGAAAAGCAACTCCGATGTACAGACTCATATTTATTCCCTAAACTAAGGCAAGTTATATTGCTCTTAATTGCTCTGGGGATACTCTTATTTAATTGTAGTATTGTTGTTTATACTTTGTGTTTTAACTGAATAGCATTTTTATTTTTTTATATGCAAGATTTTTATGCTATTTATTTTAAGTAATACTTTTATATTGTTGCTCTTTCATGTGCCACAGGGTTCTGTCCTGGGCCCAGTGCTATTCAACATCTTTATCAATGACTTAGATGAAAGAATAGGGAACATGCTTATCAAATTTGCAGAGAACACCAAATTAGGAGGAACAGCTCAGAGGACAGGATCAAAATTCAAAATGACCTTAATAGATTAGAAAGCTGGGCGAAAGCTAACAAAATGAATTTCAACACAGAGAAATGTAAGGTACTGCATTTAGGGCAAAAAATGAAATGCATAGATACAGGATGGGGAATACCTGGCTTAATGAGACTATGTATGAAAGGGATCTAGGAATCCTAATAAATCACAAGTTGAACATGAGTCAACAGTGCAGCAGCTAAGAAGGCCAATGTGATTCTAGGCTGTATCAATAGAAGTATAGTGTCTAGATCAAGGGAAATAACAGTGCCATTCTATTCTGCCTTGGTCAGACCCCAACTGGAATACTTTGTCCAGTTCTGGGCACCACAACTCAAAAAGGATGTTGACAAGCTGGAGCATGTCCAGAGAAGGGCAACCAAAATGGCGAAGGGTCTGGAAACCATGCCTTATGAGGAGAGACTTAGATAGCTAGGTATATTTAGCCTGAAGAAGGTAAGGTTAAGAGGTGATATGATAGTTTTGTTTAAATATTTGAAGGGATGTCATATTGAGGATGAAGCAAGCTTGTTTTCTGTGGTTCCAGAGAACAGGATCCAGAACAACGGATGCAAGCTACAAGAGATTCCTGACAGTAAGAGCTGTTCGGCAGTACAACACACTCCCTCTCCTTCTTTGGAGGTCTTTAAACAGAGGCTGGATAGCTATCTGTCAGGGGTGTTTTGGTTTTTAGTTCCTGCATAGCAGGGAATTGGACTGGATTGCCCTTGTGGTCTCTTCTAAATCTATGATTCTATTATTCTATGACTCTATGATCTTACTAGACTACAGCCCTGTAAATATTTAATGTAGTTTCAGTTAGGCAATTTTTATGATTTCTTTCAAAATTTCTAATCAGAAATACCAAGCTTGGTTTCAACACTTACCATGATATTCTTTTTGTGACGTTTTTCTTTAATATGTTTATGAGCTCCTTGGATATTTTCAATGTGAACTAAGCATAGCTTGCATAGGTACTGACAGTTAGCATACTCTGGAGAGCGCTGTGGAAAAAGCATACAATGGTAAGAACACATGCACTACAGAAAAACATGGTGGAAAAAGACTGTCCCTATGGAGAAACAAAGGGTTTATTCACACAGTACTTTTTTAAAAAGTGAGATCCATTGTTTTCATCTATCTATAAACTCACTATTTAAGATCTTCTGATTGCCAAAACACCATACTATTTTATCATATTACTACAAGAATCTGAACGTATTCTCAAATCCATGATTACATATTTATTTTGCTCACATTTTTGTGTGTGTATGTGGGGGAAGCAGGACTAATACTGGCAAAATTTGAAATGAGACAAAAGAAAACTATGACATTGAGAATGCAGAGATATATATGGAAAGTTAAGTATAAAGATGTGGAATCATGAATAGTTGGAGAGATCAGTGATTTCAACATTTCACAAAAATGAGGCCCACCTCAAGGAAAGAAAATTATTTGACTCATGAAAAATAAATACTAGAAAAGCAGAAGATTACAGGGGACCAGGACATCAAACAGAATGTGAATGTTTTTATGGCCCTGGCAGTGTCAATCAGAGCTTAATCTTTTGTTCGCTAGACACACATGGTAGCAAAAAGACTGCACATTTTGATTCTTAGTTCATATTAAGCTTGTCATGTACATTCGCTAAATGTGCAAGGTTTGATTATTTTTCACACATTTACCTCAAATATTCAGAGCTAAACGTACATGGAGGCAATCCAAAAATGCCAGCTTGTTATGAACTAGGAGACAATATGAACCTGCTTCACTCGTGGTTACTATACACCCTTGTGAAGAGATCCTTTATTAAAGGGACAGATATATTGCACCAATGGTAAAAGCACACAATGCAAATCAGCAATAGCCACACCAAATAGCAAACACAATCGAAAAGGAGATCTTCCAGTAAGAATCAACCCGCATTCCAAAACACTATTATAGAGAATGCTATAGACAGTTACAGTAATTTTTTCTTTTTGCTCTTATTGTGGTTAAACGAGTTATAATGCAATACTGGAAAGAAGAAGTCCAAAGAAAAGAATATAAACTGAACCCCTTGCTTACTTTTTCCAAGCGGATAATATAATCTCTTTCCAGTCGTTCCTCCGCTTGTTTCAAACCAAGTTCCTGTTCTGCCATTAGTGTTGATTCACCAGTTATAGCAACATTTTCTAAATACTTAGCCTCTGAATTAGCTTCTTTAGCAGAATCAGAATGCTTTGTTTTACCTGGGAGGAGAAGGAGGAAAATCTATGAAGAACCTATACCTCTATAAGCAATTAAGCAAAACTGCTACTGTAATTAAACAAATGCAGTGTGTTATTAATTGAAATAATGAATAATGTGCACACTCCTTTTCTCAGTCAAACTCACAACAAATTCATAAACAAATTATTATTTCCATTTTATAGATTAAGATCTAAGACTATAATAGCCTTATCGCATGAGAAAACAAAGAAGAAATGGAGCCAGAGAATAGCAGTTTTCTCTGTGCCTTATTGCATGATGTCATAGAATTTCAGTTCTCTTCCTGTGGGAGACCATCATCAAAGTGAGTCACTTTTTCTAGCTAGAAAAATCCATCCAACAAAAGACAAAAGCTTTTACAACTGTCTCCTGCAGGAACAGAACTGAAGAACTAGAACATTTTATGTTAAGGCACAGAGAAAGCTGCTACTCTCCAGTTCCACTTCTACCTTGTTTTCTTGTGTGATAATGCTCTAAATGACCATGCTTTATCATTCTTTTGTCACACATGAGTAACTGTGTCGGTAATAGAGTGGGCCTTCCACATCTCCTGGGGTTTAGTTCCAGGATCCCTTGTGGATGTGAAAAAACATGAATGATCGTACCTCATATTATTCAGTGGTGGTAATATGAACATGAACACTTCAGCATGTGCACATTCACATCATTGCCACTGAATAATTTGAGCCATGGCAACCCACGGTCAAAATTCCAGATCAGAGACACACTGATATGGCAGGCCCACTTATTTGATTGGATGTACCAGATATATTGTAATATTGGAGTGTTTTCCAATGGACATTGTGCCACATACAAATAAAATTAACTGACATAGCTAACTAAAAGGCTTGTCCTATACCACCCACTGAGCATCCGTGAGTAGAATTATCTTTGTAACTGTGTTCATCTCTGTCTTCTCAAACCAAAAATTTACCCAGCAAGTCCTTGAAGACTATGGCACATGTGGGCAATGGGACATCAATTGTATTCATATAAGCCACATACTTCTACATGGAGCAAACCAGGCTGATTGGAGAGTGGATTGAATTATGTTTGCCATTGCTTTAACTCTTTTCAAACTAAGAACTAGCATATCAGAAAGAAAGTAGTTAGTTTAGGTCTTTTCCTGATGTGCTGGTGTTCTGCATCAATAAAAGTATAGTGTCTAGATCAAGAGAAGTAGTAGTGCCACTGTATTCTGCTCTGGTCAGGCCCCACCTGGAACATTCTGTCCAGTTCTAGGCGCCACAATTCAAAAAGGACATTGAGAAACTGGAGCGTGTCCAGAGGAGGGCGACTAAAATGGTGAAAGGTCTGGAAACCTTGCCCTATGAGGAACGACTCAGGGAGCTGGGGATGTTTAGCCTGGAGAAGAGAAGGTTAAGAGATGATATGATAACCCTGTTTAAATATTTGAAAGGATGTCATATTGAGGAGGGAGCAAGCTTGTTTTCTGCTGCTCCAGAGAACAGGACCCGGAACAATGGATGCAAGTTATAGGAAAAGAGATTCCACCTCAACATTAGGAAGAACTTCCTGACAGTAAGGGCTGTTCGACAGTGGAACACACTCCCTTGGAGTGTAGTGGAGTCTCCTTCCTTGGAGTTCTTTAAGCAGAGGCTAGATTGCCATCTGCTGGGGATGCTTTGATTTGGATTTCCTGCATGGCAGGGGGTTGGACTGGATGGCCCATGCGGTTTCTTCCAACTCTAAGATTCTATGATTCTATTTACATGGAATTTCTATGTACAGAAACATTCAAGACTGATTCCCATACCTGAAATCTGATTGTAGTAGTTTAGGAAGTTCAAGTAGGAGGATAAAGGTGGGGAGGAAACCCTAGTTTAAGCTAAAGGCTATTCAAAATAGCTGATTTTATAAGTAGTCAATTTGTATGCAAAGTCATCACAGCATGGGAAGGGGCAAAATGCAAAAAGAAAATACAGCACGCCCACGCTGTATGCAGGCTCACCATATGCAGACATGAGGTCACATGGACGGTGAGCCCTAATACGGTGAATAGGTTGTGCGCCGTGGAGGGGGCATGCCATTCAAAAGAATGAGCCTTGAGCATATGCTTAATTTGCCTTACGCAGGGGGGTGGTGGTCCAGAACAGATCCCCCACATAAGGCAAGGGCAGACTGTACAGTCGCCTCCACCCTCACGAAAATGGAGTTTCACATATATTCAAGCCCCATTGGCTTGAATATTGGTGCAGGTGGATGCCGTGGGGAGCACCCCATTCATTCTCCCTCCATTCATCCCTCGCACTTAAGCGAGGGACGCGAGTCCGAAGGCCACGAGAACGGAGTTAAGACTGTATATACATTTCAAGACTCTAATGACTGATAATATTGTAATGGATGCAATACACAGAAGATTTTATATATATATATATATGTGTGTGTGTTTGTGTGTGTGTGTGATGGAAAAAAATGAATGACACATGGAAGGATGAACCATGCAAGGGTGAACCCCAAATTTTGGAAAATGAGGTAGAAGCTGCAATAAGAGAAATTAGGAAGAATCACCAGGAACAGATGATATTCCAATTAAATTGCTTCAGACCACACAGACAGAATCAGCTCTAATGATAACTAAAATATGCTAACAAATATGGAAAACAAAAAGGTGGCCAACAGACTGGAAACAATCAATATACATTCCCATTCACAAAAAAAGGAGACAGAAAAGACTGTAGCAACAATTAGGACCACAGAATTAATCTCTCATGTAAGCAAAATTATGCTCAAAATTCAGCTGCATAGCATCCAATCATATATGGAGAGAGAAATCCCAGAAGTGCAAGTGTGATTCAGGAAAGGAAGACCACTAGGGACCACATTGCATATACTGTATACAATGACTAATGAGAGTGCACCAAGGAATTCCAGAAACAAATCAGCATGTGCTTTATAGACTACATCAAAGCCTTTGATTCCATAGATCATGAACAGTTAAGAATTGCTTTCAAAAACATGGCCATACCACTACATATGATAGTCTTGATGAAAAATCTGTACTTTGGACAAGGAGCTACTGTTCAAAGAGAATACGGAGAGGCAGAATGGTTCCCAACTGGCATGAGGGACAGGCAAGGCTGCATTTTATCACCCTACTTGTTCAACTTGCATGCAAAATTTTGAAGAGCAGGTTTACGAGTAGATTCCAAACTCAACTGACAGTGCCAAGAGGATTTGATGAAGCTGGCGAAGGAAGGCTGTGTGTGCTAGCTGCTCCCCGTGTGGCTATTTTTCTTGATACACTGTTTATTTTTATATTTTTTATCTTAACCTTGGAAACTTTGGAAAAGCAAACAGCTATAGCCTTGTTGGAAAGAGAAGCATATTTAGAATTTCAAGACTTGTATGATATCAACCCTTCTGTGCCTTACTCTAGAATTATAATGGCAGACACCATGGTATTTAAACTTACAAACAACTGAATGCTGGAAGCTAAATCAACTTGTGGCTAATTGCTTGTGATAGCTACTTTAGTGTCTGCAGGAAATTTTTCTTGGTTTTGCTACTATTTTTGCTACCTACAACATTACAACTAAGAGGGGGGAAAGACCTGCCTCACCTTTATCATCTGATAAGCACCTTAACCCTGTCCTGAGTTTTAAAAAAAGTTTTCTAAGGACACAAACATAGATAAGATAGAAGGGTTTGTTATGACACAAACCATCCCCATTGCTGAGATACCTACCTCTAACAGCTTTACTCCTTTAAGTAAAGGCAATACAAATATAAATGAGGTTGTTGGATCAAACTTGATGAATTACAGTACACTGGGAGATGCAACTACAGCTCTAGTGGGTAATACTATTCCTTCAGGGTCTTGTACTATTTTTTTAGCTGAACAGTGCATGCTAACAGCCCAAACTTTGGAGCTTATTAGCTCTAAATTAATAGAAGTTTTAAGCATGTTGACTCAGCTGACCCTAACGTTTGCACAAGGACAACTCTAAAACTCTGAGTAAATCTCAATTGCACCATGCAACTAATTTGAGTTCTAATCAGAAAATCCAGTGTCATTGCAAAGATCTGAGTATGTCAATATCTAATGAAAGAGACTATTGCTTATCTCTACAATCCTCGAAGAGCCAAAACAGATGGTCCTGAAGGGGTGGCTTCCAGCTGCCCTGGAGAAAGCTGGATCAGGGTCGCAGCAACCACATGCCACAGCCCCAATCCAGCTTTTTGCTGGCTCAAAAAGAGGTGGCAAAATGCCACTTCTTTTTGAGCCGGCAAAAAGCCGGCTTTTCCGCTGCTGCCGCAGCTTTACAACACTCCTGCATTGTGCAGTGTATAAACGGCATGCTGTGGAAGAGCTGCAATGCTGCCTGCCATCTGGACAGGCAAGCAGCATGACAACGGCTTGGGGCAGTGTCGGGGCATACATCATCTAAATACCACATCCTCAAGCTGATGCTTACTGCTGGTCAGTTTTGGATCAAAGATAGTTAACAGATGTCTACACCTCTACAAATTTATCATCAGTAGTGTTGCTTTTTACTTATGATCATTACACAAGAATACTAACTACTCAGTTTTACTAACCCATTCATCCCAAATCTTATGATGAGGAAAAGACTGTACAGTAAGCCCTTGCTATCTGCATGAGATCCATTCCAGTCCCCCTGCGGATAGCAAAAAACATGGGACCTTAAGTCCCGTTCTTTTCAATGGGTGGGCACTCCAGCACGCACCAGCTTGTGTGCACACACCCATTAAAAAAGCAGGGGCTTGCCGTCCACAAAAGCTCATACTGCAGATGGCAAGCCCACAGTTGACACAGGTGTGCTATACAAGTGCGCCGTATTTGAATGCTCTGGCATCTTTTCAGGGCGTTTATTTAAAAACTCATCTATTAAGCCCCTATTGCAAGAAAAGGAAAGCTTTCCACCAATTATCTACTTATTAAATAATATAAGGCTTTAGCTTGCAGAGGATAAGAGAGAGGCTAAAACACAAAAAAGATCTCTGAACTGGAGGAATTTATTAATAGGCAATAATTAGAGGAATCTCAAGGAATACTAAACAACACACAGAATATACAGGGAAGAAAAAAGACTGGTTAGACCAAGTAATGTCAAATTTAATTGACCTGATATCTAAAAGAGCTGCAAAAAGGTAACATCAACCTAGAATTTCCCCTTTAAAGAATATTAACTGCAGGCAAGAAGTAGAAGTGGAGATAAATCTAATTTCTAACAGCAAATCAATCTCAACATCAACCGATCCTGTGAATATGGGGGATCCATAGAATCTAGCAGAATATCTTAAAGTAGAATCATTTGCAAAATCAGCTATAAATGGATGTATTCAGATTTATACTGATTCTATTGCTGATCTGATCGACCTTGATAACTGACAAATAGATGCCAAGGAACTCATTTGTAAAAAGAAACCATTCTCTTCTATTTTATCACAATGTGAACTGTCTATCATAAACATGTTTGAATTAATAGTTGTTTTCTTTCTTGAAAGGTCTTGGTTCTGTAATTAACAGACATAAAATTCTACAGCAACTGAATAATCTTAAACCAAGTATTCTATTTTTACAGGAGACACATTGTAGAGGCCCCAAACCTGTTTTGAAAGCTCCCCAAACTGAAAGCTCCCCAATTTGGAGATCAGTATAATGTAGGAGGTACAGTGGTGCCCCGGGATACGAAATGATCGCGTTACGAAATTTCCGGGGTACGAAAAAGTTAGATTGGAAAAAACTGTTCCGGGTTACGATATTTTTTTCGGGTTACGAAATTTATTTCGGCGCAAAATTCAAACGCAAAGCGCGGCTAGCGGCTTTCCAGCGCTAACGGAAAGCCTTTTCGGGTTGCGAAATTATCGGGTTACGAACGGAACGGCGGAACGAATTAATTTCGTAACCCGAGGTAGCACTGTAATGGTAAATCACATAGGGTAGCCATAATCTTTAATAAAGATAACATTGGCAAATTCTAGAGAAGATACTGAAGGCAGATTTCTAACCCTCCAAGGAAAACCTTTCTATATCCCAATTACATTTGGTATGTTTTATTCCCCCAACATTAAACAAGCTGAATTTATGAATAATTTTCTAAACAACATCTCAGAAACAGCAGCAGATGAAGTTATTATAGGTGGAGATGCTAATCATGTGTTGGATATATATCTTGATAAATCCTGTACTTCACATTTTATTTCTGATAATTCCCTCACACCACTTAAGAATTCTATTGTACTACAAGCAGGATTGCTTGACTTTTGGCAAGCCGTTCACCATCGCCAGCAAGATTATGCTTATTATTCCATGATTCAAATTCCTGAATTGATTATTTTTTCATTAATAAATTATCACTTACAAAAGTAAAAGATATTACTATTTACACTCCACGACACTCTGACCATTTTCCTATTGTTTTGTCGTGGTCCCTGCCTGAAGGATATCCAGCCAACTGGATTTGGAGATACAGTTCACGACTAATGGAGATAGTTCTTTTGTAATTAAATTAAGAAAATAACCCAATTTTATAGGGAAAATAAATCTTTAGTAACTTCCAATTCATTGTTGTGGGATACTCTTAAGGCTTCTAAGCGATCAAAACTCTGATTAAAAATTACAGATTTAATGCATTCACATCAATCCACTTGTGATCCCAATACTCTCTTGCAGCTAAATAAATTAAAATCTGAACTGGAAGAATTAGATCTTCATAAAAGTCACACCTCCATGATTTACACCTGGATCCATTATTATGTTAAGTTAAATAAAAATTCTAAATTATTAATGAATTTGGTCAAGCGTAAGGCTTTGAAAAGGAAGATTTCTAATATTAAAGGTAGAGATAACCAAATTAAGACAAAGACCACTGAAATTTTACATGAATTTAATGCCTTCTAGATGGATCTTTATGCTGCTGACAAAATAAAAGATGATACTCTGAAAACATTTGTTAATTCTTTAGATCTTAAACCTTGAATTGCTGATAATCATTCTTTACTAAATAGCACCATTACTGAGTCAGAAGTCAAACTGGCTATAAAGAATTTAAAACTTGGGAGAACACCAGGAATGGATGGATAGACTGCCAAATACTAAAAAGTTTTAATGGATGATCTGACTACAGCCAGCCCTCCTTATCCACGGATCTTTTATCCATGGATTCAAGCATCCATGGCTTGAAAATATTCAAAAAAATTATACAGTCCGCTCTCTCTATATGCAGGGGATCCGTTCTGGACTCCCCACGTATGGGAAAAATAGCATATGCTCAAGCCCCAAAGGAAAGAATTAGGCACATGCACGCGGCGATGCACAAGGCGCATGGCGCGGGTACACGCCTCATTACTTCTAATGGGGCTTGCCTTACGGGTATTTATTTATAATTTGTACAGTGATTCTCAAGTAGTAATTCAAATTAATAGTTTATCTTTATAGGGGAATTAAACAAGGGTGTCCTTTGTCATCCTTACTATTTGCTATTGCTATTGAACCCCTGGCCAACCGCATTAGACAGAACCAAAATATAAAAGGGATAGTCCATAAAACGCTTGAATATAAAGGGACTCTTTATGCAGATGATAGGCTTATTTTCTTATCATGCTCGGAGTACTCCCTCCCTATTCTTACATTTTTGTTAAGTAAATTTGATAACTATGCAGGTACAGATGCTCAAGCCCCATACAAACGAATGGGGCTCATGCCAGTGGCGGCATGCAGGGCGCACGCCACGGAAGTGCTCCCCATTCATGCGAATGGGATGCGCCGCCCCATGTGCTCCTGCGCAGCTTTGAGCATATGCTCAAAGTCATGTATAACGCGGGCGCACTGTATTAGAGTAAATTTTAATAAATCCAAACTGCTTTGCTGAAATACTCCACATGAACATCAACAATACTGATAACCCTTATCAGGGTGCCAATTAATACCTTACATATCTAGGAATATTAATCTCTATTACAAATTGTTCCCGATAATAATAAACCTATTACAAAGTGGATGATCTCATGGGAAAAATTGCAATTATTGGGACGTATAGCTTCAACAACTCCTTTTTTTTAAATTTCAATTTATCCCTTTATTCCCCTTTTGTCATGTTTCTATGACTCCCATAGGAATCTGACAACAAAATGTGGTAGAGGGGGGAAATCAAAGGAAATTGTAGATTGGGGCAGATGGCTGCAGCCTGAAAACTGAACTGTTTATGACCATTTATGAGGTGCTTTCCTTTCCTGGGAAATGGTGAGGAGACAGAAATTGAGAAGGTGCAAACTTCAAAGCACACCTCTGAAATGGGCAAATGGTGCTGGCTACAAGCATGGGGAGGGGGCTGGACAAAGGACTTTTAAAGTGTTTTTTAACTTGAGAAAACTCAAGAGTTGATTCTAACTGTTGTGGGATAGTTTTGTTTGTCTTAGAATCCAGAATAAAGCAATAGTTCATTTTCATTACAATGCTGTCCTGCTTCTTTGAGTCTCCAACTGCCAAACATGACACCATCCCATATTAGACTATTTTCAAAAATGGCAAAAACTTATTAACTCCTTTGTGTTCCAAAATAAAAATGCAAGATTCTCCACATTTTCTAGATTTATAGACTTCAAACAAGGGGCTGTGGCAATTCCCCACATATAATACAGTGGGCTCTTGGTATTCACAGGGGTTTGGTTCCAGGATCCCCCATGGATATCAAAATCTATGGATGTTCAAATCCCATTAAACACAATGGCATAGTTAAATAGTGTCTCTTATATAAAATGACAAAATCATGGTTTGCTGTAGGAATTTATATTTTTCTGGAATATTTTCAAACCGTGAATGGTTGAATCTGTGGATAAAGACTCCGTGGATATGGAGGGCCAACTGTATTATTTTCATGCTACTTCATTTGCTCAAATAATCCAAATTATTCATGGGGATGATATGGTTCTTAGTCTTGGGTACCTTTAAAAACTGATAATATCTCTTCTCCTGTAAGGACCTCTATATTTGCTTCTGGAAACCCAAGAATTCCATCCCTTATTAATAAACCCTGTATATACAGTTCACTTAAAATTTGGAGCATATGGAAATATATGTTAGCTCCTAGGCTCTCTCCCATTCAGCCATTGTTACTGCATCCTTTATTCCAGTGTGAAGAAAAATCTTATTCTGAAACATGGAAAGGGAAGGGGCTATATACGGTTAGAGATTTTTTATATGGGCCCAACCCAAAATCTGAGAGTCTATTCTTGAGATTTTGTCTCCTATTATATTCACTTGGTTTATGTGAGTGCAAATTTCCACTCTGTTAAATAAGATAGCTAGAACAGAGAAACCTATGAGAACTCAACCCCTTTTGAACATCTTTGTATATCTTCAAATAAACCTCTCAAGAGAACTACTAGGTAAATTTACAAAGCACACATGGAAGAGTTTTACGGTAATGGGTTAGAAGTTAAACGGAACTGGGAATTAGAACTTAACATCTCAATATCAGATTCTGCATGGCAACACATTAGGAATCACCCTCCATCTAGTTCTAAAACTGATCTATCAATAGTACATGGCCCCTGTTCTCTTGACTTATTTTAGTAAAAACTCCTCCATATGTGGTTTTATTGTACTCAAATTTTTAACTTTTGGGAACAGGTTCTCTATAATCTCTCAGATTACTAATAAAATTTTTATTTGTGTCCTGTTTTAGTACTTCTGTTAATTTTTATTGATTATAAGAAAAACCTTAAATATAAACATTTAATATTTTTTATTGCTTTAACAAGCATACAGATTGCTCAGAAGTGGAAATCCAGACAATTAAATCTGGAGGGCTGGTGGTGAAGAATATGGGACTCCTTTTTAAAGGAAAAACTTTCTGATAGAATGAAATTCCCCCAATGGATGTGATATATCATATAAGGAAAAATGGTCTGACTTTCTAAATTTTGTAAATTCCATTTCGTATTTAATTCTGTTAGCAGGAAACCATGTACACCTCTGGGGCATGTGTTATAGGAAAAATAAATTTGTTTGAACTTTGTAATCTGTAAACTGTTCTTGAATTGATCTTGTTATTTGACTTTAATCTTAATGCATTAATGTATATTTTTTAAATAAACAATTTTTTAAAAAAGAAAAGCAGGTTTAGACTTAAAAGATGTAGGAGTCAAGATAGGAGGAAGAAACATCAGCAATCTTAAAATATGCAGATGACACTACACTACTAGCAGAAAACATTATAAACTTGGAACAATGACTAAGGAAGGTCAAAGAAGAAAGTGCAAAGGCAGACTTGCAGCTGAATATAAAAAAAAAATGAACACAGAGGATCTACATAAATTCAACAAAGACGATGAGGAAATTGAAATAGTTAAAGATTTCCCATACCTTGGATCAAACATTGATCAGAATGGAGACTGCACCCAAGAAATAAGATGACTAGGAATGGGAAGGGCAGCTATGAAAAAACTAGAAAAGATCATAATGAGTAAAGACATATAACTGAGCACTAATGTTAGAATTGTCCAAGCCACTGTATTCCCCATTACCATGTAACGATGTGAGAGCTGGACAGTGAAGAAGGCAGACAGGAGGGAAATTAACTCATTTGAGATGTGGTGCTGGAGAAGAGTGCTGAAGATACCACAGACAGCCAAAAAGACAAGCAAATAGGTCCTTAAACAGATCTAACCCAAATTCTCCCTGGATGCCAAAATGATCAAACTGAGGGAGACGTACTTTGGGCACATCGTGAGAATTCACGACTCATTAGAAAAAACAATAATGCTGGGAAAGGCAGAGAGGGCGGCTGAAAGAGGAAGACCACATGCCAAATGAATAGACTCAATCAGGGAGGCCATGGGCCTGAATCTTCAGGATCTAAGCAGAGCAGTGAAGAACAGGGAGGCTTGGAGATGTCTCATCCACAGGGTTGCCATCAAGTGGGGTTGACTCAAGGGCAGTTAACAACAAACAACAACAACGATTCCTGCCATGATACACAGAAATTATGTATTTTTAAAAATTCTCAAATACCTTAAGCCATTCTTTCTGCCATGCCTGGTAATATATATACAACATGCAGAATGCAAAGGCTGTTCTAAACGTATTTCAGACTTAATTATTTTTTTGAAAAATAGAAACTGAATACATCACTCACAGGAGTCTTCTGGTTGCTGTGCCACTGCTTTCAAATCCAAACTGGTTTTGTCTGAATCACTAGGCCTGTTAATTTTGGATATATCTTTTAGCACATTTTCTAGTTCAGAACTTTCTCTTTGGGCAGTTGGTAAGGTTTCTGTGCTGGCATCATTCTCTGAAACATGGGAGCTTGGAGGGTTTTCATCTATAAACTGAACTTTTAGCTGCTGCTGATTTTCTGTGGCTGCTGGTACATTTGGTACTTTTTTTGCTTTGCTACAACTTTGATCCTGAAGACTTGATCCCATTTCTTTACATCCAGGAGTAAAACTGTCTGTCTTACATGATTTATTTTCTTCTGACTTCTCAAGACAAACATCATTTTGTTTATTCTTTTTTAAACTGCTCCCACTTGAAGAACTTTTTCCAGATTCTTTTCCAGATCTGTCATTTTTCTTAGTTTTATAATTCTGATTGGTTGCAACTCTGACAGCTTTGTTTTGTTCACAGGTAGTATGGACAGATTTTCTTGTATCATGATTCCCACTTTTTGAGCTCTTGCCCTCTTCCATTATTGAGAAGACCTGCTTCGTCTATTGCTTCAGACTACTTGGATTGTAATTTTGCAACAATCTGAGTGGAGCAGAATCCTCTGTTCAAGCAAGGCGCCTGGCTGATTGTCTGAAGGGGGAAAAAAAGATCAAACATCTGCACATGTTACAAAAACACAAAGTAGTTCTAGCATTGTTAGCCTTTGAAAAACACAATGCATAATCCCCCACGTAAGGGAAATTCTGCATATGCTCGAGCCCCATTAAAGATAATAGGGCTGGTACCCATGGTAGTGTGCGGTGGCATTCGATGCGCACACCATGTGTGCCATTGCTTTTCCCAGTGCACAGTGCTGCTTCTTCTAGCACGGCTTCCAGCGTATTATCTGAAACAGTGGTTACACTGTGTTCTGTAAATATAATAAAGCCCTATAACATTGGCTCAAACCAAATTAAAAATTATTTTTATGTTGCCTATTGGAAAACATTCTAATTTAACAATGTAAAACTATATTTTACAACCCTCAGCGTGTGTAAAATAATGAATGCAACTCTAAGCAATTAAAAAGCTGCCACCTGTACTTTATATCTGAAACTTAAGTTGATTTATGTTCTATTAATAAAATAGTTTCAATTTGGCTCAGTCAACTGAAGAACCTGTTGAATTTTAGGTTTCACATCTCTGTGTTATTTTCCACCAACATTATGAATGGATGTAATATCATGATGTAAGGTACTGCAAAACAGCCTCACCACAGAAATACAAACAGGGCAAAAAGCTTAATAAATAATATAAAACAAAGAACTGTACACTGCAGAGTTGTCAACCATTTTAAGATATTAGTTCAGTAAAAGGCTGATTAAAAATTAACAAATTCAATCCAAATAATTTGCTTAGGCTGTATTTCTGAGACAATGGGGGGGACACACACACTTCAAATTTGCAGCCCAATACTATGCATATTAATCTTGAAGGTAGTCCCCTGATTCAATGACGTTCATATACAATTAAGTGTGAACAACTTTCAGAAAGAAAGATACTACCTCTATGATCAGAGGCGGGAATCTTTAATATTTCCTTTCTTTCCCCTCTCCGAGATATTAAATAAAGAATTAAAATAGCCTCAAAGGATAAACAGATAACACTCAACTCAATTACAAATTGTCCTTGCTAGTTAAAACTGCCCACTGCCAATTAATCTATCTAAGTATTTGTTGATTAGTTCTCTATTAAAGTGCTAGCATTATAATAATGTCCAGAATAACATGAAAGTTGAAAAGGTGAGACTCTTTCCTGGGAAGGAAAATATAAATCTATGACACTCTAGTCCCTGCCCCCAACCCTCCCAATTTGGACATCTGAGGATTATGCACTGAGAAGAGGATTCTTTTGGTAACAGCATGAACTCTCTTCACTGCTCCAAGAGTCAAGGAAGGGATAGCCATGAGAAGGAGAAAAACTGGTAATTGCACACACTTATTCCGAGACACACTTTTTCTGCACTCTGTACCATATGAATTTCACAGGTCTGAAACATAGGTCTCCAGATTCGTTTCCTGGTTTAAATCTCTCTTCCCAGTGACAGAAAAGCATAATTGTATTTTCATTCCACTGCATAAATATCAGTGAGAAGGAAGGACACCTAGGAAAAAAAGCTCAGAGCCACAGTGGATATTTAAATTAAAATATACATTGAATGTTTAAAAGGGAACATTTCATGTCCGGGACTGTTTGTGAAAGGGCTGAAAATAAACTGACATCATATTAACATTGTTACATAAGTCTTTAATGTGGCCACATTTGGAAAACTGCTCAATTCTGATCATCCTATCAACTCTGCTCAATTCTGATCATCCTATCTCAAAGAGAGTATCACAGAATTGGAAATATTATAGAACATGCCCCAGCAATAAAATATTAGAGTACATCTGCTAAAAGCAAACATAATTTGCTTTTGAGAATTCCATTAGAATGAAAAAAAAACAAAGGTATCATCAAAAATAACTGAATTATCTATATATGCTGGTTATGAATTTAAACAAAATCTTGTTCAGGATCTTGCTATGGCGAATCTTCAGGTGATTCTGCAATCTGTTGTTGGTCCCTCTAAATCATAATTTATGGCGTCCGTAAGGTGAACCTATCACAGGGTTTTCTAGGTAAGATTTGTTCAGAGGAGGTTTGTCTTTCCCTTGAATCTGAGTGTGATTTGCCCAAGGTCATGCAGTGGATTTGGATTAGGAGATTCAAACCCTGGTCTCTAGAGTCATAGTCCAATGCTCAAGCCACTTTACCACATTAGCACTCAAATCTGCAATATGTTGATATAATTGCCTAAATTAGTTTGGGAGCAAAATATCTGGATATTCAGGTAAGAAAAAGAAAGGTGTAGTGAAAAACAAAATATACTGAAAAGGACAGGATCACACCACACAAGCTACTAACAACGTTGTACATATCACAGAGAAAGTGAGAAAGTTTTTTGAAAGCAAAAGCGTATGCAGTAGATAAATTTGAGACCCTTACCTCACTGCAGAGTCTCTTCTTAATGAAGCTTCAATATTGCAAGTGATCTCAGCTGAGAGAACAAGCCCTGCAGCAGAGAGATAAGATGTAGATGAGGAAGGACTATGTACTTTTCCTATCTCCCCCCTTCCCTTTTCTTTTAAAATCAGTGCCCTACATTGTTTTTTATGTGTTCAAACTCCTATTTTAAGCTCTGCACCTCTACACTTTGCCACGGCTCCTCTGTTTTGAAACCTGAGAAAAGCTCCTCACTTATTTTAATTTTTTACCTAAACAGACTAAGAGTTACTGTTATCATTTATTTCACGAACACAGAAACTTGCAACCATACCAATTTAAAAAAATTATTTAGTTAATTTATAACCTATCAGATATGGTAAGATGTTTGGATCTTCTCAGATATTACCTATTTGGTTCATAATTTAATTGGGATGCTTCTGTTTTATTTTTATTGCTCTACACTAACTCTTTCTAGTTTTCTTTCCATAAACTTGGAAAAGTAGATAAAATTCCACCAAACCTACCTACACTACCATTCATTCATACTTGAAAAAGCTGCACTAGCATGACACTGATTCTTTCTAGACGTTCCTGTGCTGCCTTCATTTCAGAATTTCTGCTTTTTGTATTTCTGGAAGTCAACAAAAGATATTAGAAGCATGAGAGCATTCCAACTGTTATGTACAACAGTATTCTTTCAAAATACGCATGCATACATTGCTTTCTGCTATGGATTGCACACAATGGCAGGAAACAAAATAAGTTTCGAGTATAACATGAAATAGGGTGAACTATGTGTTCACATACATATAGCCAAAAATTGTACAGTTTTTTTGATATTATGTTTTTAACTTTATAGGAAACATGGTTGCAAACAAAGCTGAAATAAAAAGGTTTTTTAATGTGTCTAAACTTAAGAATGATAAACAGGAAGTTCACTAGTATGTAACAGGATCTTTTAGTACCCTTGAGACTAACTGGGGGGGAAAAGGAGCTGTTAGCATGACCTTTCCACAGACTTGAGTTTACTTCCTCAGATACATGGGCTGGAGTAGAGGGTCCAGGGACAGAACTATATAAGCAGGCTGCAAACGGTAATAGAAATGCAAAGCTTTGTGGCTATGGAGGTAGGGTGACAAGTTTAGTCTTAGATGGTCATTGCAGGACAAAAACAGGAGGAAGGAAGTTGCCTAAAGCCTGGGTGAGTAGATAACCATATGAATGCGTATTGGAATGTAGTGTGGGAACCAGAAAGGGAATGTGATGAACTGGTCCAGACCACCAGTTTCTTGTTTCTGCATCACATCATCAATACTAATAGCAAACCTAGGTATACAGTTACAATAGCCGCCTTGAGTCCCTATATTGGGAGAAAGGCAAGATATAAGTAAATAATAATAATAATAATAATAATAATAACCCAAAAATTAAAAAAATGGTACCAAGACACAAAAGGATTCTTATGGGAACCCCAAGCTTTACAAAAAAATTAAATGCATAAGGAGGATTGAGCATGAACATGAAAAGTGGCCAGAGGGAGAGGAGAGAGTCTGAAAGAAGATACTACTTGCTGACTACAATACTAAATAGAAACATTCTCCAATGCAACGTTTTATTCAAAGTTCCAGCTGTGATTTCTATACCTCTACCCCCGGAGGTTGCTTTTCTTATTTTAAATGTTAAGAATCACATGCTTTATCACCTTACTTGGCCAGAAAAAGTCACTAATGACATAGGTCCCAACACATTTCCCAATGTGTAATGAACTGCATCCTCAAAACAAGCTACCACACATGGGGCAGCCCATATATGAAGACACATAAATATCCTGAACTGTTGTCACAATGTACACATTCACTACAAAATATGGAAAGTGATAGAAAATTCTCTCTTGTGTTTTTCTTTGGGCCAAGTCTGGAGAAATGTCAAGAAGAATTTAATGATTCTAGAAGCCAAGCACACAACAACTTCTCATCACTGCTCTTTCTTCCGAAGACAACTTTCTGTAGGTCATTATATGACCATTATCACGACATTAGCATGCTTGCTTAGCTTGCCTATTTTAATTCTTTCTGCCTTTACAAGCACTAGAATACACAAACCTGATGCAACATGAACTTTAACTTCTCAGCAAACAGTGCTCTCTTGATTATCAGGGTTCAGAGGTCTCAATATCATAAACATTAGATCATTCTTGCTATAAACTGTGCCATAGCATCAGAGGGTGAGGCTGATCATGGCAGCTGTAAACTGACGTTTATCTTGTTTTCATACATGCTGCTCTAAGCAAACATACACTAAAAAGCCCACATTTATTGCAGGATGGCATTATCACCTTCTTGCAAAAAGCCTTCGTGATGATTTCTGAAAGACCTCTTTTATTACCACTTTAAATTTTAGGAGATCACTGGCTCCTGGATTACTAACATGCTTCACTCTCATAGTAACCGTCATGATTGTCCAGAATGGTACACAAGCTACGCAAATGGACACCGTTACAAAAATCTCAACTGCTTTTTCAACCAAGGGAAGTGATGTTTTCCCCTCCTGCCACTTTTGAAACATGCTAGCTTCCTCAAAGGTTAACACTAACTCCTGGCAATTTTTAATGTCTGGCTGTTAATATAATGTGGCAATACTAAGCAGAGGTAACATATTAAGGTATGTAAATGGAACCTGCAGACTAACACAACTCTGTCTTTCAATTCGGCCACCATGGAAAGATAAGGTATGTTTCTATACTTTTTCTGTTGGTTTTTGGGGGGTA
Source organism: Sceloporus undulatus (assembly GCF_019175285.1). Classification (NCBI taxonomy): domain Eukaryota; kingdom Metazoa; phylum Chordata; class Lepidosauria; order Squamata; family Phrynosomatidae; genus Sceloporus; species Sceloporus undulatus. The sequence goes on from NC_056525.1 coordinate 81,816,587, forward strand.
TGTGGCCGTGTTCTGGAAGAGTTTCTTCCTGACGTTTCGCCAGCATCTGTGTCTCCCAGCCCAAAAACCCCACCAAAAAGCTATGGATACCCGCTGTGAAAGCCTTTGACTTCACAAGGTATGCTTCTGTTCTACTTTAGCTCAACTGTAAAATTGGCCATGATGGATTTCACAGCAGAATCAGCCGCATGCTCAAATTATACCATGTACTATTTTGCAACACTCTTTATACAGTGTTTTGTTTTGCTTTTGGGAGGCAGGGGATGGATATACCTTCCAACCCCACCATCTACTTCTACTTCTGAAATGCCTACCCTTTATCTTCTCCACTTGCAAAATGAAAATAACTATACTTAGCCTGGCAATCAGCTGGTGCTTAGGAAATAGTGGCTGACTAGAAAGTATTTTGTATTGTGCACATGCAGAGAAAAAGGCAGTTCAGATCCCAAAATAGACTGCAGAAATAATAATCCAGTTTGAGACTGCTTTAGCTGCCCTGGCTTAGTGCTAGGGAATCCTGGGAACTGTAGTTTGTTGTGGCACCTGAGCTCTCTCTGACAGAGAAGGCTAAATGTCTCACAAAACTACAGTTCCCCAGCACTGAGCCAGGGCAGCTAAAGCGGTCTCAAACTGGATTATTTCTGCAGTGTGTTTTGGACCCTAGGTTATTTCTGAAGAGCTTTTCCTTCCAACCCGTGTATAATAATATCCCAGGGGCTCCCATCGCCTTACTGTTATTTTATCACGGAATACACTTTATCATTGGATTATTATTTTTAATCAGGAGCTAATTAAGTGTGAGTTGGAAGGAGGGAGAACAGGTTGACATACATGTATCTGGCATTTTATCCTTCCTGGAAGCCCTGGGGGCAGGGAAATGTCTCATTAACAATTTGTAAGGCGCTCTGAGAGCCTTTTGGCTGAAGAGTGGGGTATAAATATATTATTAATACTATTACTGTATTTATAATAACAACAAGTCGCTCAAATTACACAAACAGTCACAAAAACAAAAGCTCAGAAGGGGCACTGTTTACATGGCATCCAAGTCGTCTATATATATCTATATATATATATATGATTCTTATAATCACTTAAACCATAGACCTAAACCCCCCCCAGTATGTCTTTCCTTAATTGCCTCCAACTCCCAGAATCCCACAGCTTTCGTGGTTTATGTATTATGTAATTCTTCGTGTGACTGTCTATACGTTTTTGATCTGTTGGAAAGGCGGTCTATAAATAAAACGTATTGTTATTGTTAATGATTGAGGCAGACCAAGAGTTAAAGCGTTGCCAAAGCGGGTTCTTTCCTTCTCTCTGCAGTGTGGATGCCGCCTAAGGCTCCTCTTAAGGGTCTGACACTTATAGTCCATGAAAGCAGGAGTTAGGGCCCAAAGGGAGCCTCCTTTTAAGGCGAGGGGAAGAAGGGGCCCTCCAGTCCCCAGCGGAGGCCGAAGGGCTGATGCCTCCCCCGGGGCCCAGGTACCTGCCTGTCACCCCCGGCGGGCTGCCCCGGCCTTCCTCTCCCCGGCCATGGCCATGGCCTCCTCCTGCTCCTGCTCCGTTGGTAGCGGCCTCCGCCAGCGCCTCAGTCCGGGCCGGCCGCCATCTCAGCTGCGGCGCGCAGTGCATTGTGGGGAGTGGCAACACAAGGCCCAGGCGCCCGCCTTCCTCCTCCGCTCTCTAGGCCTCTGCCTTCTTCCCTCAGAGAGAGAGAGAGAGGGCTCAGGGGGAGGCCTCCTCTGGGATTATGATCATCATGATCATAATGATGATGAAAAGGAGAACAACAACAACAACAACAACCACACAGTGATTAATAATACAAGAAGAAGAGACAATAAATAATAGAAGACCAACAACAACAGACAATAATTAATAATAGAATAACAACAATAAAAGACAATAATTAATGATAGAATAATGATGATAATAATAACAGGCAATAATTAATAATAGAATATTAATAATAATAACATGCAATAATTAATAATAAAATAATAATAACAAGAACAGACAATAATAGAAGAACACAGACAATAAGTAATAGCAGAAGAACAACAACAGACAATAATTAATAGAAAAACAATGACAAGAACAGACAATAATAGAATAACAATAACAACAACACACAATAATAATAATAATAGAAGAAGAATTATAGACAATAATAATAGAAGAAGAAGAACAGCAGCAGCAAAAGACAATAATCAATAATAGGAGGAATAGCTAATACTCCAGAGGACAGGACCAACATTCAAAATGATCTGAATAGACTAGAAAGCTGGGCCAAAGCTAACAAAATGAAATTCAACACAGAGAAATGTAAGGTACTGCACTTAGGGCAGAAAAATGAAATGCACAGATATAGGATGGGGGACACCTGGCTGAATGAAACTACATGTGAAAGAGATCTGGGAGTCCAAGTAGACCACAAGTTGAACATGAGTCAAGAGTGCGATGCGGCAGCTAAAAAGGCCAATGCTATTTTAGGCTGCATCAATAGAAGTACAGTGTCTAGATCAAGAGAAGTAATAGTGCCACTGTATTCTGCTCTGGTCAGGCCCCACCTAGAATATTGTGTCCAGTTCTGGGCACCACAATTCAAAAAGGACATTGAGAAACTGGAGCGTGTCCAAAGGAGGGCGACTAAAATGGTGAAAGGTCTGGAAACCTTGCCCTATGAGGAACGACTCAGGGAGCAGGGGATGTTTAGCCTGGAGAAGAGAAGGTTAAGAGAAGGATAGTCCAGTTTAAATACTTGAAAGATGTCATATTGAGGAGGGATCCAGCTTGTTTTCTGCTGCTCCAGAGGCTAGGACCCAGAGCAATGGATGCAAGCTACAGAACAAGAGATTCCACCTGAACATTAGGGGGACCTTCCTGACAATAAGGGCTGTTTGACAGTGGAGCACACTCCCTCAGAGTGTAGTGGAGTCTCCTTCCCTAAGCAGAGGCTGGATGGCCATCTGTCGGGGATGCTTTGATTTGGATTTCCTGCATGGCAGGGGCTGGACTGGATGGCCCTTGTGGTCTCTTCCAACTCAGTGATTCTATGATTAAGAACAACAACAGACAATGATTAATAATAGAAGAAGAAAAACCGGACAATAATTAATAATAGAATCATAAAGCTGGAAGAGACCTCAAGGGCCCTCCACTGAAGCCTCCTGCTCTGCAGGAATACACAAAGCACAATGATGATAATAATAATAGACTCACAGAGCTGGAAGATACCTCAAGGGCCATCCAGTCCAACCTCCTGCCATGCAGGAAAACACAGCCAAAGCATTAATAATAATAATAATAATAATAATAATAGAATCAGAGCTGGAAGGGACCTCAAGGTCCATCCATTGAAGCCTCCTGCTCTGCAGGAATACACAACGTACAAATAATAATAATAATAACAATGATAGAATCATAGAGTTGGAAGCAACCTCAAGGGCCATCCAGTCCAATCTCCTGTCATGCAGGAATACAGAGTCAAAGCACTAATAACAATAGTAGTAGTAGTAGTAGACTCAGAGCTGGAAGAAACCTCAAGGGCCATCCACAGCAGCCTCCTGCCATGCAAGAATACACAATCAAATAATAATAATAATCCTTTACCATTCTACTCCAGAGAATAAGGGACTCTTCTTCCCTCAGCAAAACCGAAACTACAGTACTCTCAGGCTAATGACTCTTCCCAGGTCTCCAGAATCGAAACCTTGAGTAGAACCGAAACTCTTCTGGTTAAGAATAAGAAGGCTGACTTGTTCTGACTCTTTCTTCTCCAAGGAAGATGCTACCGCCCCACTGTTGTTATTGTTGTTGTTGTTGTGAGGCTTCAGGTGATTGCTAACTTAATGGCGACCCTTTCATGGGGTTTCCTTGGGAAGATGCTTCTGAGGGGGTTTCCCAAGGCCATGCTCTGAGGCTGAGAGAGTGTGACTGGTCCAAGGTCACCCAGAGAGTTTAGAGAGTGTGCCTTCAAGGCATTTCCAATGGTGATCCTGTGTAGGATGACTATTTCACACTTTACCACACTACACACTTTTATTATAGTACTGCTATTCCACTTTGAATGCTCTGGCTGCCTCCTGTTGCATTCTGGGGTTTGTAATTCAATGAGGCCTAAGAGCTCTCTGGCTGAGAATTCTAAATGCTCTCCTTAAACTGTAAATCTCAGAATGCAACAGGAGGCAGCCAGAGCAGTTAAAGTGGAATAGCAGCACTATAAGAGTGTAGTGTGGTAATCTAGCCAATGTCCTCACTGCAAAGGAGGACAAGGCACTGCAAAATGCAGGTCCTTCAAGAATGACAAAAGGAAAGCTAAAAACACTCATATAAATATAAATAGTTCTGCTCAAAATGGAGGACATTTTTGGAATTCCTCCTGGACAGAAGGTTTAAATGTAGGACATGTCCTGGAAAAGGAGGACCTCCCTGTGACCTTGGGATAGAAATGTGAAGGCCCGCAGGAAAATTAGGGGGGGAGAAACATTTTTCTGTCCATGTTTTTCCTGAATCATCCTAAAATGAAATATCCCATAATTTATTTTCTTTGTTTTTTCAATTTTTCTTGGGCATTATTATTATTATTATTATTATTATTATCATCCTGGGGGAAAAATCTGGGGGCAAAATATGAAAAAAAAAAAGAGGAAAAAACCAAGAAAAAAGTTGGGGGGAAAATGAAGAAAATCAATGATGGACTATTTTATTTTATCATGCTACATATCCAGAGTAGCTGGTTTGGCCCTATTACAAAATACAATAAAATCCACTGGGCTTTGGTTTCAGGACACACACACACACCATGAATGCCAAAATCCTTATATAAACGGGCAAAATCAATGTTTACCTTTGGAAATTTGCCTATTTTTAAAGTCTTTTCTAGCTGTGTGGATGCTTGAATCCATGGATTAAATTTGCGGATCAGTTCCACCTAATTTTTTTTTAGTTTAAAATTTGCTTATGTTACATTTATTTTATATATTTAATGAATTAAATTGTAATTTGATGTTTGTATTTTATGTAAGGGATGAGGGTTGGAATTTTAGTTTGGATACGTTACATATTTTTAGGTATTTTATGTAAATTTATAAACCGCCTTGATCCTTTGGAAAGATGGTATATAAATAAATTTATTATTATTATTATTATTCTCTCCTAGCCAGAGCTCTTAAAGAAACAGCTACTGAAGCAAAGGCAGGGTCAGAGCAAGTGAGATAGAGAAAAGCCTGAGTTCCCTCTCGCTCTTTCCTGTATATATCTGTCTCCTGCTTCAGTCTCCATAGTCAGGGCTCTTAAAGGAACAGCTGCTGACACACACACACAGATTTGTCGCAGTCTACGTGTGAAAATCATTTACGCATTTGATCGCTTTTCGGGATGCATATGCTTTTATCATTATCAGGGTGGAGGCACATTAGGTCCCTTCGTGTGAAAACCATTTGCAACTTTGCACACAAGTGCAGATTTATCTCAGATTCTGCATGGGATAACAGCACTTTGTGTGTGAAAAACATTTGTGCAATTGTGAATTAATAACGGGTTTTGACCATTTTAAACTTCCAATTTCCCCCTGTGTGATAAACTCCAAAGAAAGTTGAGAGAGGAGGAAGATGGGGAATTCAACAGGGCAGGAGAAAATCTTTGTGTGAGAGAGAACTTTCCAAAGGGAGGAATGACATCTCATACTTGTCATCACTAGTATACCAGAGTTATTTCCCAAAGGTGGTGCTGCTCACAGGCCTTAACCTGTTTGCTTCAAAGGGTGAATAAATACTGATTCCAGACTAATACAGCTATGTCTTTGAATTCTACCTTTTTGATACCAAGTCTTCATGCCAGCGATGACCAGGGAGGTTCAGGCTTGCATGGAAATGTGATCAGGTCCGAGCAAACTACAAATGGCTAAGAAACGTTAGTCTTGCAAGTGCATTAATACAATTTGTATTCTTTCCCTTCATCCAGTGGGATGGGTTGGATACAGTGGGTTACTTTCTTCCAACAACCTAGTGAGATAAGGCTTAAAATATAATTTCTACCCTAAAACAGCCTTGTGAAGTTGTTAGAGTATTTATCATGTATCAGCCTGCTGAAACATCAAGATACAGCAGATCAAACCATTATTTAAAAACTAACCAGAATAATTTTGAAACCATTTTTTCAAAACAAAAAGTAATTAAAGCAATGTTTGCATGCGTGAAAGTTACTTGTCCCCATATGGCAACCCCACTAATTTCATAGGGTTTTCTTAGGCAAGGAATATTCACAAGACGGTTTTGCTACTTCCTTTCTCTGAAATATAACACCTGGCATTTATTGGTGGCCTCCCATCCAAGTACTAACCAGGGTTGACCCTGCTTAGCTTCCAAGATCAGGCAGAATTGGATGCCTGTAGAGTATTTAGGCCCTTTCTAGGGCTGTCGCTGTTTCTCACTAATCTGGTCTCTCAGGATGCTTCTGTGCATCTACACTGTAAAAATACTATAACTCGATGCCACTTTAACTACCATGGCTCCATTGTACAGAATACTGGCATTTGTAGTTTTGTGAGGCATCAGCACTTTTACATAGAGAATGCTAAAGACTTTGTAAAACTACAAATCCCGGCACGGAACTACAGCATTTAAAGTGGTGTCAAACTGCACCAGGATAGATGCACTCTCAGTCAGAATCTGAGAGCGCCAGAGTGGTTAGAAGAACATTGGATTTAAGGTGTATATACTGCATAGTTAGACTGCTTTAACTGTCATGGCTTCATCCTTTGGAATCCTGGGATTGATAGTTTTGTGAGGTATTTAAAATGATCTAGCTCACTTCACTAAACTACAGCATAAGACCTCTCTAACAGAGACCTCTAAATACCTCATGAAACTACAAATCCCAGGATCCCAAAGGATTTAATTATGGCAATTCAAGTGCTATCAAATTGCTATAATCGTGCAGTATGGATACATCACTGGCTTAGCAAAGTCCAGGTTAAACTGTTGGATTTTAACCAAATGACCTCTATGAAGTGATAATGAAAAGGATGTTTGAAAGTCCTGAGGTTCCTGTCATTGACCTAGAACCCAGAGGTACTCACAGCTTAGGTTTATATTTACTATTTAGAATAAAAGTAGCAAAGATAAAACAAAAGAAGATAAATGGAGCACTACATGCACCAAGATATTTTTATAAAACTTTGTGAGGGATAGGTCCTAAGCATAGTCTAAACAATTATGCTACAAAGTAAATAATGACTAGACTGTACAATAACATTCAAAATCCACAAAACAGTGACACCTTATTCATCAAACCAAAATGCACAAAATACATAACACAAGCTTTCAAAGCTCCACTGACTTCATCAGGCAAAGGTGTTAAAAATCATACAGGATATTTTTTTTAAATGACAATGTTAGTCAATGTTAGTCATTAGTTCTTTGAAAATGCCAGCCACAGATGCTGGCGAAATGTCAGGAAGAAACTCTTCTAGAACATGGCCACATAGCCCAAAAAACCCACAAAAAACTATGTTGTTGTTGTGTTGTTCTGTGGAGGGATAACTTCGCAGGCATCTATCTCCATGTCTATCTCTTCCTTCTGGCCACGTGGCACTGAGAACAAAGCATTCCAGAGCCCAGGAGATAAAATCTGAATTCCATTAGCAATGCAAAAAGGTATTTCCTTTGAGATCCAAGATGTCTCTGTTCCTTGTTAGGTCACAACCTCCTTTGTTAAAACACTGAATTTCTCAAGAAGTGTCTCCATGCTTTTGCATTAGGAGCATTCTAGGTGCTGTGTGACTGAGCAACTTTCTTGCACAAGAACTCCTGTCTTGTGGTGAGATGTTTTGCAGTGACAGTATCTTTTTGAAGTCAGGTGTAAATGTGTAAACCACAGATCATGTGTAAATGGTTTTACTTCCACAAAAATTATGTTGATACAAACAGAATGAGAACATTTCCTCCATACACAGGGGAAACATACACAAGAGAGGAAGGTTGCATGCTAGATGGATGGATTCTATAAAAGAAATCACAAGTATGAATTTACAGGAACTAAGCAGAACAGAGGAGCACAGGGGGTCTTGGAGATGTCTCATCCACAGGATCACCATGGATCGAGATCGAATGGAGGGCAAATAGAGAAGCTGGAGTGGGTTCAGAGAAGAGCAACAAGGATGATAAGCGGTATGGAGAAAAAACATACAAGGAGAGGTTGAAGGGGCTGGGCATGTTCAGCTTGGTGAAGAGAAGACTGAGAGGTGGCATGATCACACTCTTAAGGGTTGCTGCAAGGAGGAAGGTGCAAGCTTGTTCTCTGTTGCCTCATAGGGTAGAACTAGGTCTAATGGCTTTAAGTTGCAGGAGGACAGATTTTGATTGAACGTTAGAAGGAACTTCTTGACAATGAGAGCAGTTTGGCAATGAAACTAATGGCCTGAACAGACAGGCCAAAATAAAGCTGCTTCTGGTCACTTTGGAGGTAGGCTATTTAAATGACACACACGTCTTAAGAGGCCAGAAGCTGCGCCAAAGTCACGCTCCAGTGCGAGGCTTTGGCGCAGCCTCTTGCCTCTTAGGACACATGCGTAATTTAAACAGCACATTTCCAAAGTAGCCCAAAGCAGTTTTATTTTGGCCTGTCTGTTCAGGCCCTAATTGACTAGAAAGGTGATCAGGTCTTCTTCTCTGGACGTCTTCTTCAAAAAGAGGCTGGACAGCTCCCTGCTGGGAATGCTCTAGCTCAGTCATTCCTAGACTCTGGTCCTCCAGGTATTTTGGGTTTCAGCTTCCAGAAGCCTCAGTTATCTTGGCTAGTGATCTGGGATTCTGGGAGCTGAAGTCCAAAACACACTGAAGTTCAGAGTTTGGGAATCACTGCACATGGAGATCCTACACTGAGCAGGCGACTGGACCGAATGGTCCATGGGGTTCCTTCCATCTCTATGAGTCAATGATTCCTCTGCACACCATCCTCCACTGCTGAGGCAGTAGCAGTGCTGGGAGGGGATGGCTACAGCTGAAAGTTGGGGTTCAGAAAGTAAGGAGGGACAGGTACCTTCATCTGGCTTGACAGATCTTAGTGATGCTTCATCTTGCTCCACATCTGCTCAGGATTAAAGTTACAGGAGTCCCATCCAATATTCAACTTGGTAATCTTACTTACAAAGTTTCCTTCCTTTGGAATCAACCTGAGTTTATTTGCTCCTAAGCAGTTCACTGGTCCAGAACCTGCATGGTCACACTTGATTCAGATGTAGCAGAGGAGCAGAGCTGGGTCTCATCAGCATGTTATTAATGTTAATGTTAACACAGCCAGCAGAGACATGGCAGCAAGTCTTGTGGCCATTTATTTGTTATGCAAGCAAAGAAAATGGAGAGATATACCAGTCAATAAACACTTGGGACTTTGAAAGAGACACAATGAATAATTAATTTCTCCTTTTATGTCAAAAAGGAAATAACACTCTGTTATAGATATTAAGGAATCACTAAGTCCAAACCCAGTAAGAGAGGAGAGGGGTGAAAGCATAAAGAATAATGCTTTTATTCATGTTTGTAGTCAATATGATGTTTGTAACTGATAAAATTAATAAAAGATTTTAATTACATTTAAATGCATTTAAGTACATTTTAAGCCTGAGGCAGATACTGTACTGTTACATTTATTTTGTAATTCACTTTGTAGTCCTCTTTGGTTAAAGGTCAGGATACAAATATATTAAATAAACAGCATTTGGGGGGGAGGGGTTGGTTAGACTACAGCTCCCAGAATCCTCCAATTAGCATGGCCAGTGGCCATGCTGGCTGGGCATTCTGGGAATTATAGTTCAACAAAAGATAACTTCCTAGATGGGGTAAATATCATATGTTGAATTTATGTAGCTCCTCCTGGTCAATTATTTTTGTTCTTGCTAGCAAATGATGAATGACATCGTTCAGAGACCATTTGACCCTCCACATTTGTGGCTTTGACTTTTGTTTAATGATGTAGGTATTTATAATTGCAATTTTAATAATGTGGAATGTTTTTAGCCAATATTTGTGGAATTAATGGATATTGATGTGTATTTTTAATATGTCATTTGTTTTGTATTGTATTTACCTCTATACTGTACACCGCTTTGATCCTGGGAAAAGCGGTTTATAAATAAAATAAACAATTTATATTGTGGATTTGATTATTCACAGGTATGTTGTAGAGATCTTGTAACACCTTTGAGACTAAATGAAAGAAATTGGCAGCATGAGCTTTCCTAGACTTCAATCTAGTTCCTGATGTAGACTGATGTCTAGGAAAGCTTATGCTGCCAATTTCTTTGTTTCAGTCTGTCTCAAAGGTACTTGGAGTGGAGGGTTTTCCTTAAGAATCTCTAGGTCCTGCAGTGTGACTTTGGGTTAAAGTTGACCACAGAGTTGTGCCAGAGGACCTAGATGTTTCTAGACAAAACATATTGACAAATAAAGCCACAAAAGTCAAAGTGGACCCCCAACTGTGCTCTTTAAGGGAATTTTGGACTTCAGCTCACAGAATCCCAAGTTATTGACCAACATGGCTGAGGCTTCTGGGAGCTGAAGTCCAAAATCTCTTAAAGGGCACAGTTTGGGGTCCACTGGAACTAACATAAAATCCACTGTAATTTCTTGTTCTTATTTTCTTAAAGCAACTCTGTGGCATGGAGGGAAGGGGAGGGAGGTGTTCAAAATTCATTTTCCAGCAGCACCAGCAGAGCCTTCTTCCTTCCTTCCTTAATCCTTCCATTCCTTCCCTTGCTTGCTTGCAGTATGCAAGACCCGGAGGGCAGTGCAGAGCCAGCAGCAAGCGCCCCGGCCTCCTCCAAAGCCTTCCTCCTCCCTTTAGCCACGATGCTGCTGGTCCTGGGAGCCTTCCTCCTGCTGGCCTTTTCGGCCTCTGAGCCCAAAGAGGACGGTTTTTACGCTTTCCAAGTCGTCAACATCAGGGGCAAGCTGGTCTCCTTGTCCAAATACAGAGGCGCGGTGAGTCTGGTGGCAGGGAGGGAGAGAAGAAGGAGATGCATGCTGCCTCTGCTCCAACCACTAACCAGCCAAGGAGGCTCCCCAGCATGTTCGCATGGGTTCTCAGTCTCATCCTCACCTAGGGTTGCATCCACACTGGAGAGATGTTCCGGTTTGATACCTTTTGAGTCTGCAGCGTCGCTTGATTAAAAACCAGAGTTTTCAACCGCCTCTTGTTTTCTTCTCTCCTCTTCTTCTCCTCTGTCTACGTGGCAAACAGGCAGCATGGCCTCCTGGAAACTTTTCGCCCCCTTTTTGGCTACTTGCTTTCCATTCTGCAACACAAAAGGCCCAGGATGGGCATCCGTGGCCTCTTTACTAAACCTCTGGGGCAAAGTTATGGTTCCTGGCATACATAGGTGGGTATTATTCAAAGACATAGATAGCCCTCTCAGTCTGTGGGATCAGTCCGGAGAGAGATCTTGCAGCAGGAGCTTTCCTAGACAAGTCTACTTCCTTAGATGCATTTGGATATAACAACAACAACAACAATGTAGAGAGATCTTGTGGCACCTTTGAGGCTCCCTGAAAGAAAGAAGTTGGCAGCAGGAGCTTTCCTAGACTTCAGTCTACTTGAAATGCATCCGAGGAAGTAGGCTTAAGTCTATGGACGCTCCTGCTGCCAACTTCTTTCTTTCAGTGAGTCTCAAAGGTGCCACAACATCTCTCTCCAGACTGTTAGATGGGTATGTGAGTGTTGTGTGCCTTCATTTGCGACTCACAGCAACCCTAAGGGTTTTTGTGGCAAGATTTGTTCGGAGGAGGTTTTGCCATGACCTGAGGCTGAGAGAGTGTGACTTGCCCAAGGGGTTTCATGGCTGAATTGAATCGAACCCTGGTCTCCAGAGTCTTAAACCAACACCCAAACCACTAGGCCATGCTGGCTCTCACATACATATACGCACATACATACAAAAGGGCCTAAATACTCTAAAAGCACCAGATCCCATTTGATTTTGGAAGCTAAGTAGGATCAGCCCTGGTTAGTACTTGGATGGGAGACTGTCAACAAAAACCAGGTGCTGTGGGCTATTTTTCAGAAGAAGGAACTGGCAAAACCATCTCTGAGTACCGTCAGACCTCTATATCCATTCAACCATCCACAGCTTGAAAATCTTCAAACATATATACAGTACAAATTACAAAAAAGTAAATCTGGATTTTGCCATTTTATATAAGATGCATAAGTCAGAAATGACTTGGAAGGCACACAACAACACAATTTTGCTACCCCATTGAATTTAATGGGATTTGAACATCCATGGATTTTGATATCCACATGTGGTCCTGGAACTAAAAACCAGTTAGTACCAAAGGTTCACTGTATTTGTTACCTAAGAAAACTTCATGAAACTCATGATGGCACACATACACACACTTGCAAACAAAACAAACCCCTTAGTTTAACTGAGATGGCAAAATGAGTAATGGATGGCTTAAGATTAGCATACAGAGGAACCTTGTACAGTTGGCCCTCCTTATCCATGGATTTTTTATTTATGTATTCAAGCATCCATGGCTTGAAACTATTTTTTAAAAAAGTATAAATTCCAAATAGTAAACCTTGATTTTCCATTTTATATAAGGGACACCATTGTGCTATGGGACTTGAGTACCCACGGATTTTGTTATCCACAGGGGGTCCTGGAACCAAACCCCAGCGGATAACAAAGACCCACGGTATCTCCCTACCAAGTGGTGTGTATTTTTATACCTAAGTATATCCACGGCTGGTCCGCATCAAGTTAACTGAGGATGAGTTGGACAATTGATGATTTGTTCCCAATGGAGTCACACAGTGAGAATAAAATGGTCCTTCAGATGTTAAACTATGACTCCCAGTGTTCCTCACTACGACTGCTAGGGCTGTTGGAAGTTGTAGTTCAACCTTATCCACACAGTTTCCACCATTACATTAGGGGTACTCTTCGGTTCGTATTTTCTTCCCCTGAAGTAAGGTCACCTTGAGCCAACAGGTGACTTGAAAGTGCGTACACACAAACTCCATTGAATTCAGATGGACTTATTTATGAATAAACACACATGACCATACTGTTAAGAATGTTTTCCACAAAATCCCAAATTAAGGATTTTAAAGTAGCTCCCTAAATTCTTGAGAATGAGTGTTAAATATATGGCAACATAATTACTATCTCTTAATGGATCTATTCCCCTATGCCCACAGTCCAGTTTGTGTTAGACATTAACGCAAAGGATTTAGGAATGGGAGGAAAATTTGGGGGTTCTTATGCAAAGCGTGGGCTTCCCAGAATGTCCTGCAAAAAAAAAAAGTCAAAAATTCACACAGTTTGTCTGAAATATACTTTTAGAGGCAATAGTTTTGTGCTAAACTGCAGTTTTAGAAAATGATTGGGAGCCTTGGGGTTGCAAGAACCCAAAAATGCCCCTCCAACCCCTCTATGCATGTTCATTCTTAACTAGGAGATTATCACACCAGTCTCTTTTTTGCTGCAATCACACAACTAAATTAAAATGGGTGCATACCGCTTTCTGTGCAGCCACCACGGCACCTCTTCTTCTTTGTATGACCAGGGCTGATGTCCCCATCATGCCCCTTTTCTGCCCTCTCCCTCAATCCTGCCTCCCTCCCTTATGCCATAGCCTTTAGGGTTTTTTTAATTCCAATTTTTTTTGGCACAATTGCTGAGCTCTGGGCCAATGGTTTAAGCCTAAAAAAGTTTTTTAAAACTTAAATTGAGGCTGCAGAGCTCTGAGACTTCACAAAAAAACTGCAGAGGGGCAATTAGAAGAACTAGTGATGGGGAGTGGGGAAATGGGGGAAGGGGGACACTGACACAAAGTAACTGGCAATTGCGCAACTATCCTGTGAATGACGTTTTGCATATGGGGCACTGTGGGATTGCCAGGTCATTCACAGGTTTCCCACATGAATGAAAAGGGACAGGTTGGGGATGGGACAGCTATGGTGATGGCCAAAGCCACTTCCTTCCCAATGAAATAATGGTTTAAAAGACGTGTGTGATAATCTTCTAAAAGTAGCCTTTCTCAACCTGATGCCTATCATGGTCTGGATTATAACTCTGTTTTGCCATGTAAGGGTGACAGGCATTGTACCCTGTCCATTTGGAGTGTGCTAGTCAGGGAAGTCTGTCCTGGAAGCTAGCAGCAGAGTCCAGGGAAAAATTCTGAAGGATCGGCATGCTCATCTGTTACAGTGGGAAATGTCATCACAGGTCCTTAATCTCATAGCCCACAATATTTAGAAGTACTTTAATTTCTCATCCTCTATCTAATGGGATATAGATGCCATCTTCGGGGGGGGGGGGGCACAGGACCTTTAGCACTCTATATTGGGCAAACAGGCCAGTCTCTGTGCCAGAGAATAAATGGACATAAATCAGACATTAGGAAAGAGAATACAGAAAAACCAGTTGCAGAATACTTCAGTCTTCCTGGGCATTGCATCTTGGACCTCAGAACAGCAGCCCAATGCATTCTAGCAGCCACTTTGTGTAGAGCATCACTTTTGTTTGACCATTTGAGATTAGACTCTAAAATCTAATGTATAAACCCTATTCATTCATTCACATTGAATCTTATTAGCCATAACAACTGGCATGGTGTAGTGGTTTGAATGTAGGACTAGGACATCTTGTGCAAGACACACTCAGCCTTAAAAGGAAGGCAATAGCAAATGTTTTTTTAAATATATCTTGCCAAGAAAACCCTAGGATTAAGATCTCTAAGTTAGAGTTGAAGGCACATAACAATGCCATTCTGTGCATTCCTATTCCCTTTTGAAAATCAAGGGCCTTCCCAAGGCAATATGGAAAGAAACAATTTCCACAAATATTCAACATTTTCCCTTTTAGCATATCTCTAAGAAAATATCTTAATGTCTCTTCCAACACTTCTGTAGTACAGAAGCTTAGTTTAGGGACAACACTGACAAATAGCTGTTGGGACTGAGAAACCCATATTCTCACAGATCTTATTTTACTTGTTTTAAACATACGGACATGAACACACATCCATGGACACCATAGAAACACCATCTTAATTTTTTTAAAACAAGTTATACCATTGTTAATTTCAACACTACTTCCACACTTAAAATTCAAATATCTAATTTTTTTTCTCAACCTTGTTGCTATCCCATCTTCCAATATTAGTGATCAGCAGTTGAACATTTTGTAACAAATGCTCTAACCATGCATGTATAAATGAGATAATACTTAACAGTGGCGAGAACTGTATTTGCCATTTATTTGTAGTTAAAAACTGGCTCTACCTTCCAAAATAATTATGAAGCTTTTGTTTCATCCAAATGATTCTCCAAATTTTCACCGCATTACTGCCTTTGTAATTTCCAGAAGAGAAACAGGGGAAGTGCTTATAGCATACACTAGATGGCAACCTTGATTCATATTCGTCTCAGTGCTGATGTGATAAATACATTGGTAGATAATGGCATTGGTTCTTCTCAGTTGCTAGAAGCAAGAAAAAACTCCCCGAAGGTGTTGTTCTAAATTTCAGCTGGAAACATGTTGGGTAGCCAGAAAATAAAATATACAGTAGGAAACAAGGTTATGTAAAGCTTGCAATAAAAGGTAAAGGTTTTCCTTGACAAAATTGTCTAGTCGTGACTGACTGTAGGGGGTGGTGCTCGTCTCCATTACAAAGCCAAAGAAACAGAGTTGTAGCTAGTAATATAAGGATTTAATAGGAATAAGTATACTTCATAAAACAAAAATGAGTTGAAAAATTAAAGAACCAGAAACTGAAAATAACAACTACTGACATTTCAGTCTTTGTGATCTTATATTGATAGTGGATTCCTGGGACTAAGCACCTGAGTACTCTGTATGTAACCAGATATGTATAGCTGCTTTGGAACCAGCTATGGAGTTTATCACACAGAGGTCCTTCCATGTGCTAAATGTCACGCAAGCGCCCCCCAAATGTCACGCAGGCACCATGGGTTGGATCCCCCATGGCACTATGGAAGTGTAATCGCGGCTCTCGCTGCATTCCCATCATTCAGTTGTAACCAGGGGAGCCTCCTGGAGCTCTTTTCTTATTAACGGGATAAATCGTTAATAAGAAAAGTGCTCCAAGAGGTTCCTCCGGTTACGACTGCATGACAGGAACAGAGTGGAAGCCGCGATTACGCTTCTGTAGTGCCATGGGGGAAATCACACCCATGGCATTTGCATGACTTTGGGGGGGGGGTGCTTGCATGATGTTTAGCACACGGAAGGACCTCCGTGTGATAAACTCCTATGTTGCTGCACATATTGGGCTGAAGCTGACAGGCAGGGAAAAGTGGCTTGATCCAGCATGGCCTACTCCCAAGGTGGGGTAAATGCTCACAGCCTGTCTGCATGGCGTATTGTCAAGCTGCACCGCTGGATCACATTTTTGTTGCCTCCCCACCATACATGCACACTGTCACACAAACATACCTCCTGCAGCCTCCAAGTACCTCCCCCCTCATGTCTGCCCAGATGCCATTCCATTGCATGTCTGCGCCTTTGAACCACCACACAGTTGCATGGGTGATGCTCCAGTGATACAGGGCATAGGTGTATCAGTGTGCGATTGATATATTGGCAAAGCACAATAATTGAAGCCCCTATACATGCCCCCTTCACCTCACCCTGTTGGACTATCTGGTTTGTGCATATTGTAATTACATCAATCAGAGTTGTCGCATTTAATTTCTTTGCATTGCCACAGCCTCACACGCTCATCGGCATTTATATGCAGGTGCAAAGATGCATATTTTCCACCTTGAGCTAGACTATACCTGCTTCTTTTTGCTCCATTTTTTTGCCCCAGAGCAGAATTTCAGTCTGGTTTCTAGCTGCTTTCAAGGTGTGCATCATCTAAATGCCCCATCTTTAAAGTGGCTGGAAACTAGTTTATTTTGTCCATGTGGTTTGGCCTATTGTTAACTTCGTCCAGCACTCCTTTTGCACCACTGCTGCAGCAATTACTGGTGCCTAGACAGTGCTTCATTTCATCATCAGATTTTGTCATGACTTTGAGGATTACATAAATATTGTCAGTTCTGTTACATTCACAGTGCTTTACACCTCAGAGACAGTGCTTGTTTATCTTCACTTAGGAATGAACACATACACCACCCACACTCACATACCTAGCCAACCACTATTTTTCCAAGTAAAAAGATAAAAGTTTCCCCTTTGACAAGGTTGTCAAGCTGTGTCTCACTGCAGGGGATGGTGCTCATTTCTATTACTAAGTCGAGGAACCAATATTGTCAAAGACGACCCTGTGCTTATGTGGCCAGAATGACTACACAGAATACTGTTACCTTCCCACCAAAGTGGTACCTATTTATCTACTTGCACTTTTTAAAAACTGCAACACTGTGTGCAGCAAGTCACTTTTCTTTCCAAATATATACCTGATGGAATAAACACATTTCCTTGGAAGTAAGTGCAATTGAAATCAGACTTAATACTAAGATGCAATAACTTGCAGATACATACAGTGATCCTGATCCAGCTTTAATCATGTGTTGTGGACTGCAACTTTCAGACATACTGACATCAGATGCAACTATCATTCAGTGAGTTAAATTGGCACCAGTTTAAGAATTTCTCTTGCTACTCATTTGGGACAATGTATTTAAGGGTGCATCTACACTGTAGAGATAAATGTTGTTTTCTAAGGTGTGACTTAAACAGCAAAGCTGTCTACTAAGGGACAGAACCCTCATGAGAATTTCAATTCTAATTCTTGTGTTACTTTTTCTTTAGGTCTCCTTAGTTGTCAATGTTGCAAGTGAGTGTGGATATACTGACAGCCACTACAAAGCACTGCAAAAACTACAGAGGGAACTTGGCTCATCTCTTTTTAATGTGCTGGCATTCCCTTGCAATCAGTTTGGACAGCAAGAACCAAATACTAATAAAGAAATAGAGAGTTTTGCCCGAAAAACATATGGAGTCTCCTTTCCCATGTTCAGCAAAATTGCAGTCATAGGCACAGGGGCGAATCCAGCCTTCAAATATTTAATTGGTGAGTAGAACAGACAGTACTAAAGCAATTCCATCTGACTGAATGTTTATCTTCTGGGAACTGTAGATAATTTATAACAGCAAAGCTACTTCAAATTGAGTGCCATGGGAGGTCAGTAATGTTCAGCAAAGTCCAAGGTTCTTTGGTACATTCAAAGTTAAATTGTGAAATAGCAGAGCCTCTTTTCTGCATTTGTTGTGATTGTTTTCAGTCTTTTTCTAATCCTCTGGCAGTAGGGACAACAGATATTCAATTAAGGTTTAATTGCCTTGTCCTTCAAACCAAAGTACCACAAAGTTTTCCAATCACTTGTAACTCAAATAGATGATGTGTCTGGGGGGGAGAAAACCTAAGGGGCCTCCTCTATAGTAGTATGGGGAAACTGTAGTGCCCAGGTGTTGTTGGATTGCTGCTCCCATCATCCCCCATCAATGACTGTGGCACTTGAGTCTGATAGAAGTGGTAATCAAGCAATTTCAGGATGGTTACATGTTTGCCACTCCTGTAACATAGCTTCCTTTTAAAAATTTCCATCTGTTGACAGTGCCACCTTTGGTATGAAGGCTGAAAGAAGTCCTGCTGATAAATCCTGCTGGACTGAGAGACAGTCAGGAAGTTTCTAGAGAATGCTGTCAGATTGTGCTTAAAATTCAGCCTAGATCCATGCATTTTACTGTGTCCATATGAGGGAGGCAATGTGCTGAAGTGGAGAGTGTTAAACGTGGGTGTGGACCCAAGCCAGCCAGAGAGTCCAGTCTCAATAGATAGCTGTAGCTAAGGCTGTAGGCAAACTATTATTATTATTATTATTTCTTACCTGGCTCTCCCCATGGTTTGAGGCAGGGAACAACAACAAACCAATAAATATGCATAAATTAAAACACAACTTCAGTCTCAAAGGTGATACAAGATCCCTTTGCATACTGATGTCTTTGAGTTCTGTCTCAAAGATGTTTGTGAGACAGGTGAAAACTACCTTGGGCTGTTCTTGAGAAAAGATTAAATAGAGCTATGATAAATAATATCTAGAACTGTATAGACTTTCTTTTGCTGAATATTGCAAATAAATATATAAAGGTTAATGAATTCCTCAGTCACTTCAGAAGGCTAATGATAAATCAATATTAAGGAAAAAAATTACAAAAGTCAGTATATGAGTAGAGTATTCAGATAGTTGCTATGAATTATACCCCCTTTCGTGATTTCTAGTTGGTCCCATTTGGCTGAAGTAATTGCTGATGACCTTGATATGTTATTGCCAATATCTTAGTGCATTCACAAAACCAATGAAACTTTTACTTTTCCTAATATTTTGTTTATACCTCCTTTTCATACTGCTTAACTACCATTTTTGTTTTGCTAATCCAATGCCCCCTTCCAACTTCACATCCCATTTTAAAAGAACTGAATAACCCTAGAATTATATGTAAAACAATCCCCACTCATCTATATCATTTATTTTTCTGTGCAGAATCCACTGGTGAGGAGCCAACCTGGAATTTCTGGAAATACCTTGTAGATCCAAATGGAAAAGCAGTGAAGGCTTGGGACTCTACTGTCACTATTGAAGAAATAAAACCTTATGTCACTGAACTTGTGAGAAATATCATCCTGAAGAAGAGAGACGAACTGTGACTTTTAAAATATGTGATGTTGGGGGTTTTCTGGTAGCCCAGTTACAATTTGGACTGTTATTTTTTTACCTCTTAACATTCCTAAAAGAAAATGTAGCCAATTTCTTTAGCTTCCATACCCTAAATCAGTGCTCCTCAATCTTTGGTCTTCCAGATGTTTTGGACTTCAGCTCCTAGAAGCCCTAGCCAAAATGGATAATGGTCAAGGTTCTGGAAGTCAAAGTCCAAAACACAGGCACTACTAAAAAAGATAACTAGATAGTCTGTGTGGTCATAAGAGCAGTCATTATATTCAAAAATTATAATGCCTGTCTGAATAAGGTATCTTCTGTGGTACTGAAGCTATTCACTCAGTCAGTTGCCTCTTAAAATCCAGACAGTGAGTTGGATACAAACATCTTGTGAGTGAATTTCCAATGACAGAAAGGGATGGGAATCTTGTGATTTTTTGGATCTCTTTGGACTAAAGTCTTCATTGTTCCAGTCATTCCCCGAACTGTCTTGATGAAAGTAGTTCAGCATCATCTGATGAGCCAAACTGCCCTCCCCTTTTGATGGAAGGCCAAGGAGAGACGATTGTCTCCAGTTTGCCTACAGTATATGTATGCACCTTTAAGTTGCCTATCAACTTATGCAGCCTCATAAATTTCATAGCGTTTTCCTAGGCAAGGAATGCTCAAAGGCGTTTTTCACCCATTCTTTCCTCTGAAATACAGGCTACAGCACTTGGTATTGGTTGGTAGTCTCCCATCCAGGTACTAACCACAGTCGACCTTGCTTAGCTTCCAAAACTAGATGGGATCTGGTACCTTTAGTACCTCTCTTCAAACTGGAGGTACTGGAGAGGTAGAGGAACTGACACAACAGCATAGGAGGAGGTGAGGGGCGATAGGGCCAGTGAAAATTAATGGAAACCACTTCCCCTCCTTTCTTTCCAGCAGCCTTGTTGGATTCAAAGTCATATATGAGTGCAAGAACTCCTTCCTTCCATGAAGTTTGCTAAAACTGGCACTGGGCTTCTTTGGATTCACCACAAAGGAGAGGGAGCACCTTGTCAATTGAGGGCATCAATTCTTCATTGCAATATGCGAGATAAATTGATGAGGCTTCTTATTTCCCTCCCTCCCACTCCACCCCTTCCCTGGCCACTAACACTATGAGTCCAAAAAAGATCTGTGAGCTTCCCCAAATTTCTCCAGATTCAGCTTGAGATGGGTAGGTGTCAATGAACAAGCTATGTTTTTTCCCAGCACAGTACAGTTCTTCCTACATGGGGATTCAACATTTTTATAGAGGAGAGAGAAGGAATTGTCATCTGGAAGCATTTGTTTATTTCCTACATTGTAATCACCATATTATCAATATGTGACTACCCAAACTGGAAAATGTCCATGCTTGTAACCACTGGTAAAAGGGATGGAGATTTTTCAGCCTGAACCAGAATAAAAAGGGATCACAGTATTGTTTTGCCAGTTGTTTATGAACATCCTTTATAGTCCAAAGTAAACAAATACTTGTGTTGTGGAAAGACAAATAAGTGATAACATTTTCTTGATTACGAATCTAAGAAGAACCAATAAGGTTCCTCAGATGAACCTTAGAGGCTTTGTTTTCAAAAGAAATTTGGCTCCTGGTTTCTCACTTTAAATTGAAAGATGATGTGAGCTCTTCAAAACCATTCCCATATTGGAAACGCAAGCAGATGCA
Organism: Sceloporus undulatus; assembly: GCF_019175285.1. NCBI lineage: Eukaryota > Metazoa > Chordata > Lepidosauria > Squamata > Phrynosomatidae > Sceloporus > Sceloporus undulatus. The sequence goes on from NC_056525.1 coordinate 81,837,984, forward strand.
TCACAAGGGTGGGTGACAATACAGCAGGCAGTTTTTAAGGAAAGTGACTAGTATACACAGATAAAGTGAAGATCTTAAAAACTGTGTGATGTTCACATAGGTTCATAAATGTTTTGTTCACCTTTTTGCTAATTAGATGCTGATGGGTGCCATCAAGAAGTTGCTGTATTTGAATTCAGAAAACGACTATCAGCAGATGTGCTGAAAGTTAGGAGGAGTACTTTCACAAATATGAGGTATAAGATATGTCAGTTCAGAGCAACAGTGGATTTTGAGCCTAGATGATCTGTGTAAATCTTTACAGGTACATATCACTTGGTTGGAGTTTACTATGCTACTTTGGAAGCATGCAAATTTTACAGCGAACCAAAGAGGTGGGTTTGTTTTCTTCATAGAGATGTAAGCTCAGTGGAAAAAGAGGCAACTCAAAAAATTAGAACAGCAGAGGGCCTGTCCCTCCTCACCAATTGGGGTGTGCAGTGCCTGAAATTTTGGTATCTGAGCCAAAAATCCCATGTTTCCATCAGCACTAAAAATACAACAATCATACATTAACAGCAATTAACAATTTGCTTTTCATTATATCAGACATCTACTGCTTAATGCAACCAGTTCACTCTACTGAATGGGAGGTCTGGCCCTGCCTTATAGGTAGTTTAAGATTCATGTGGTCTGTTATTTATTGAGCTGAACAATTATTTTCCTTTGCTTGGGAAAGTATTATTTAATTCATCTTCCATGACAGTTCCCTGTTCTAAATCCCCTTACTGATGCTATAGCTGCCATTTATCCTTATACAGTAGACATACACACAGCTTATGATCAGAGTTCCAGCCTGAAAAGTTTTACAACAGAAGCAAGCTGATCCCGAGCCAAACAACAAATGGGTAACTAATGATAAGAGGAGCATTATTTAAGGTGGGGAGAGGTTGCTATTAATAGACTAAACACATTCCAGCTTGATTTAGCAAACAGGAAAAATCTATTATTTTCAGCTGAAATAATGAACATCCATTACTATAATGTCTGCTCTGTGAGACTGTTGGAGCCAGGCTTCAGATGTATGGCACAGCAACACTGAGATTATGCTATCAGTGGGTGCAGCTGTTGGTACCAAGAATGTATTGAATGCCATGAATTGTGAAGACATTCAAGCATTTCCACAGAGGTCCAGAATCAAATTTGAAGAAGTCCTCAGTTTGAACTTGAAAGTAAATATTCCTTTGAAAGATTAATGTGACATCTTGTTTTGAGGACTGTAAATCTCTGTTGATGAAATCTGTTTTCTAAACTTCACAGCAGGAATGAAGAACACGTGGCCTCCAGATACTGTTGGGCTGCAGCTCCCATTATCATTATCCAGAATAAGCAGTGACAGTGGTAGCTGTTGGCTTCTATGTCAGTGGGAAGGTATGCTCCATGTACATGGCTTTAGAAGAGCCATACAGGGTGCTGAATTCTGTTCCCATAATAGTTCTGCACCTTGAATAGTGCCTTTAAATTTCAAGTAACATGTAGGACAGATTCACTGCCCCATTGGCATGGAAGCAACTGGCCCAGCCACCTCTGGTTGGTGATGGATATTGCATTGTAACAACAACTGAAGCAGGTGTTCCTCATACTTTTTTTAGATTGTGGCCTTATTGTTCATTTTTTCATGCAATGGTACAAGGCAAAACATGCTTTAATGAGTACCTCACATTCAGCATCATGAAAGACTGTTATGAGATAACCCCTTTCATGTACATTTTAGAAGTAGAATGGATGTTCAGAATCATGCCAAAAGGCAGAGCATATATGCCTTGAAAAGCTTTGGAAATTATACATTTTAACTGATGACCAAGTTTTACAGCTAATTCCATTGTCTAATCAGTATTCTACCATTAATGCATTTCTATATTCTGTAAACCCTGCAGTGTTTCCTCCATAAAGTCAACCAAAAATGGTTAAGTATTTTAACAACATTAATTTAAACATCAAAAGACAAAAAATACTCAGTCAAAAATACTTGAATTATGATACTTCTATGCCACATCTGTGACACTTTTATGTAGCTAAATTCTGATAGCATTCATAACTTAGACCTCATTGGAATATTTCCATTTCCCCTCCCAATCTTGCTCATCTTCATGTTCCTCCATGGGAGATGTTTCATGATGGTGAGGGATCGTGTCTATGTCACTCTGGAGAGAAAAGGTGCGGAAAAGATCTGATATAGGCTCATCAATATAAGTGTCACTCTGAACTGTTTTCACCGAGTTACAATCTCTGATTCCATCTGTTTGCAGACTCCTCCTGTCTGATTGCCGACTCCTGCCTGAATGCTGACTCCTTTTGTCCTGAAACACACAGAAATATACAGTGCCAATATGCACACAGAATGATTTTGATATATCAGGCTGTATCTCAGTCTGGTACCACATTATTTCCATATAATTAAAACAACCCAACTTGTCTTACAACGTATGTATGACTCCTTGTGTGATAACACAGTTCTAGAAACAAAAAAGTCTACGTGTACAAGCATTCACTTTAGAAGAGGAGATTAAAACAAAAGAATGACTGCAACCTGTTTTGTTAAGACAAGAGGCAACCTGTTTTAAGACAAAATTGTTACTCCTAGAGGTTTTGGAGAGCATGAGTTACAAAACAATTTTAAAAAACAGAAAATCTTCCATGAGGATGAGTTGGAAAGGGATTAGGAAGGTCTTAAGAAATACAGAAAGGTTCCACAGAGGTGAGACACAGCTTACAAGCTTCCTGCATGACTGGGGCAGATTGGTTCTAGTTTCTCTGGTTTAATTTTGCACTCCCAGAACCATCTTAAAAACAGCAACAACAATTTGATGAAAACACAGAAAGAGCTGCTGCCTATATCTGCTTGTCTGTTGATCCCAGCATAGCTTACCATATTCAAGGTTTGGCCAATGCAAAAGAAATATGGGATAAACTACAGAAAGTATTTGATTCTCCAAGTACTTCTAATCAAACAGCTCTCATGACAATTTTGTGCTAACAAGTTTTATCATGAGAGCTGTTTGATTAGAAGTACTTGGAGAATCAAATGTGTTCTGTAGTTTATCCCATATTTCTTTTGCATTGGCCAAACCTCGAATATGGTAAGCTATGCTGGAATCAACAGACAAGCATATATAGGCAGCAGCTCTTTCTGCGTTTTCATCAAATTGTTGTTGCTGTTTTCAGTTAGAATGAACAAACAGCTGACTCTCAGAGGTAACCTTTATGAGATTTGTCCCAACTGGTCTTACTGCTGAGAAACAACCCTGCAGCTCACAGGTAAGGATATCTATGCAACAGACATGCACACACTGTCCAGATCAAATTCTGGAAATAATGAGTTAAAAGCAACACAGTTATATATAATTAGTTTATTCCCCAATGCAAATTGTAACATAACAAGGTTTGTGGATAACAAAAACATAAGTTCTTGTTTGAGCAGAATTTACTGACATTCTCTCATAAATCATAAGACAGATTTTTTAAAAAAACAGTAATAAAAAGTAGGTTTTGGGGAAAGGAAACAATTTTAAAACCACTGTAATAAATAATTCAAGAAGTTAGTGGCTGAGCTATTGCAAACAACAGTTCTATATACTGATTATAAAAATGCAACAATAATATAAAGTCTCTGCTGAAGTGTGGTTATATATCCTGTTACTTCAGTTGAATATAAATGTGATAAGGGAATACTTCTGAAATGTGCACAAAGTGTATGTATAGAACTGTCCTGCTCGCAACCTGCAGCAGGAATTCAGGGAGCCTATCCATGGAAACAAGAAGTATCCAGCATCAAAACAGTCCAGTGTCGAGGAAATCATAAATCAGAGACTGAGTTCAAGGGAGCTGAGGTAGCTCTGTCTGAAAGGGACAGTCTGAGCTTGATGCCTGAGCCTCCACCTTTCTAGGGACAAATGGAAGTGCCCTCCTCCAACTCCTATTTCTGCTCTGAAGCCAACCTGACCTGCTAAACTGAAGGAGAACTTGGCTGGGTGTCAGGTATCTGCTGCAGTTCCTTTACAAGATATGTCTGCTTCATCTTCTGAGGAAGACGAGCTCTCAAAGGGGAACATGGCATGAAAAATTAGTGATACAGAAGAATTTCAGGGACAAACCAGAGCAGTCACATTTGTTTAGCCATGTATACGGCCAACACAAATAAGTGGGCGGGAAGAATCCATGAATGAAGTAGCTGTACTCTCCCACCCTGTCCAAATGCATCTGAGGAAATTGACTCAAGTCTAGAAAGCTCATGCTACTAGCTTCTTTCTTTAGTTAGTCTCAAAGGTGCTACAAGGTCTCTCTGCATACTGATTCTACAGACTAACATGGCTATATCTTGAATTCTCCCACCCCTTGCATTCCATTGCCTCAAGTACCTTTCTTCCAGTCCATCTAACACCTGGTGCCACTCTCAGGCTAGGAGAAAAGCATCTGAAGTGAGCATCAGCATAGGGAAGTAAAGCAGGGGAGATGTGAGTTTTCATCATTTCACCCACAAGCCTACTTTGATGCAAAAATTAAGCCCTTGAAGAAGATGAGATTACCCACTCCTAGACTGAGGGGTTAGGGGTCCTTACCCTTTGTCAGCGAATCTGCTTTTGTTTGGAGTTGCTTTTATCCCTTTCTTGCTTTTCATTGTAATGGCCATGCTTTTAGCTGCTTTTAATTCTATAGGTAGTTTCATTGTCTCCTTAACTATTGCATGGTGCACAAATTTGGGCCTGAACCTACAGGACCTAAGCAGAGCAGTGGGGGATGGGGGGGGGGGCTTAAAGATGTCTCATGCACAGGTACATCATAAGTTGGGGTTGAATAAAGAGTAGTTAACAACAAAAGCATTAAGCTAGTAAGGCCAGTTATTTAAATGATTCATAGTCTAAAATGATCAAATGAGTGGTTGGTGTACTTACTGAAAATTATTATCCTTGTGTGACTGAAGGAACAGTCTGCAACACATGGGTTTATCTCCTCATATCAACCAAGTCAGGCAGGATCTTTAAAGTTCCAAGACATTATAACTGTTGCTACCTACCCTCTCTCCTCAGTTTTGTTTTCTAGCCTTGTTAACCATTCCAACAATATCAAACAATAATATTTTTCCTCTGGCTAGGAGTGGACTGTTCCTTCAGTTTCACAAGAATGACTTTCTCTGTAAATACCAACCTTTCATTCTCCATGAGGCTGAAGGAAGAGTCCATAACACAAGGGATATACCAAAGCCACCATATCAGGGAGGGTCCTAATTATTGCCCTAATATTATAATTATCTAACAGTTTTAATCAATTTTAAGGAGAGAGGGCTTATTATCCGATCAGTTGGCAAGGCAGGAAATTGCCTCCGGGGGCTGGAAGCAACAGTTGTACTTTCTTGGAGTTTTGAAGCTCCTGCCTGATTTGGTTGACACAAAAGGATAAACTTATATGTTGTGGCAGTGGTATGTGTTCCCCCCAGCACTGTCCCCATGTTCCCCCACATGTGTTCCCATCCCGTGCCATCCCCGTGCTCCCCGTGAATGCTCCAAACCCCTGCACTGTCCCTGTGCTCCCACCCCTTTCTGTGTTCTCACTCCCACGACGCACCCCACCCTTTGTCCCATCCCATCCTTTTCCTTATCGGGGTGGCATGGGGGAAGGGAGCACATGCAACCCCCTGGAATCCCCACCCCAGAAGCCCCAGCCCCCACACCAAGTGACACCCAGTGCAGGGACACCATTGCTTTGTGGAGTGTTCCTTAGCCTCACAGAGAATGACTTTTCCAGATTTACAACTGTCAGATTAGTGAATTAATTATAGATTTTTATGAACTAGTATACCTTTTGGTCATCTAAATGCACATCAGCTAAGATTTCATCAGGGGCTATACTTGCTTCCACTGGCACTGTCTCTTGCAAAAGATCTGGCTCCACAGCATAAAGTACTGCATCGTGTAGACTTGGAAAGAATCGTGCTTTAGTGACACAATGGTCAAAAAAATCCATCTTTTCAAAGGTTCTTATTACAGTGGCTGTCGGAATAAAAATGCAGAAAGGATTATATGTGTCACCAGCTTTGAACCAATATTATTCATATGAATTATATCCAAAATTGCTAGAGAAATAAAATTACAGTACGTACGATGACATGCAGCTACCAGGATTGTGATGCCAATATTCTGAAATGCATGACAGAGCTGCAAAAAGAAGCCAGTATATTAACACTGATAGTACTGTATTTATACCTTTTATACATAGACTGATACGGCATTATATGATAGGATTTCAAGAGTTTAATTGGCTTGCTTTTAGTATGAAGACCAGAATTAGATCTATTTCAATGTGATTTTAGGCCTAAAGTGTAGCCTAAAGTGTTGGTTATGACCCATAAAGCCCTAGAAGGCTTAGGTCCAGGCTATCTGACTCCCCATATCTCCCCATATGAGCCTGCCCAGGCCCTGAGATCTTCAGAGAGGCTCTTCTCTCAGTCTTATCACCTTCATGGGCATGGATGGTGGGGACACAAGGTGGTCATCCCATACCGTCCCATTTTTGGTGGCTGCCCCTAGGCTCTGGAACTCCCTTTCCAGGGAGAGCAGAATGGCTCCCTCCTTGCTATCCTTCAGTTAGCAGGCAAAGACCTTTTTATTCCAACAGTTATTCAAGAACAGTTTTTAAAAGAACAGGCTTTTAAGAGGGTGTTGCATTGTTTTAAGTTGTGCTGTTTTTAATTGTTGTTAAAGTGTATGTTTTATATTGTTGTAGTATTGTGAATAATTTAATTCTGCTCTAGCATTGACCTTTTGTATGGTTTTAGCTGTTTTGTACTTGTTTTAAACTGTAAGTTGCCTTGAGTCCCAATCTGGGGGGAAAGAACAGATACAAATAAAGAGAGAAGGAAGAGGAGGCAGCAGCAACGGCAGGAGCTGCCACTTTTTTTTTACTAGTTATTAATTCAGAAGCTTGTGGAAAATCACATATCATCCTCTGCTAGATATATTGTTGAACTTCCTTTTGTACCCCACTCCTGACTCATCTAAGAAGCTGGTGAAATCTGCTTTACATTCTTTAAACCTAGGATTAGAGAATAAATTATACTTTCTTCTTTCATAAATGTAGATATGGGATGACCAAAAAAATGCATCTTCTGAACCTAATACACTCATCCCTCCACATTTGCGGCTTTGATTTTTGCAGATTTGATTATTCATGGATTTTATTAATAAATAAGGAATAGCTAGGTCCTCCAGCGCAACTCTACCTTCAACTTTAACCAAATGTTGCTCTGAAGGACTTAGAGATTCCTAGAGAGAACACTTCTCTAGGCATTTGTAGCTCCCCCAGCACAATTCTAGGGTCAATGTCTGGTAGATGTTGACCACAGAGTTGCAATGGAGGACCTAGAGATTCCTAGAGAGGTGTTCTCTCAGGTAAAAACATAGTGTTTTTGTTATTTGTGGTTTTTCCACATTCACGGGGGTCCTGTGACTCTAAACACAGCAAATGTGGATGGACAAGTGTACAACTTTCTATAAATTGTTTCACCTGGTAACTATATTTTAAGAGACAAATTTTTTTGATGTGATACACAAAAGCTCCTTATTTATCTTTTAGTGCAGTGATTCTCAAACATTTCCCCTCTGGGCTCCCCTTTATATCTACATGTGCATGTCGCCGTGTGTGTGTGTTTCTCAATCAAGCTAGTACCGTATATGGGAATTTGTGTTTGGAAAGAGAAAAGGGAAAGGATAGAGCTTTAATGGTGGTCTTTCCAAAGACAGAAACTCTACTAGCTGTGGGATTTTGCTTTTGGAAGAGCAAAGAGTTAACTTTGCTCCTTCCAAAGGCAAAAATGAGGGATTTTGCCTTTGAAGAGAGCAAAAGGGAGGAAGGGGGGGGGGAGGCAGTGAACTTTACTTCACCCCTCTGAAACTGCTGTCATGCACACACAAGTTCCAGTATCCTCTCCCCACCTGATACTCACTTTCTTCTCTTCTCTCAGAAGATTATCGCACCAAGGTTAAAATGTTCCCCGGTGTGTTCTAACGTACCTGCGCGGGGCACGCATGGAGTGTGACAGGAATGCGATGGGGCCCAGAACGCAAGTTTACTGCACACGGGAACGCCACTTTTGCCACCGGGCGTTCCCATTGAGTTCCAGGGGACGCCATTTCTGGGGATGCTTTGAAACAGTTCCCAGAAATGGCATCCCCTGGAACTCAATGGGAACGCGATGGGAACGCCCGGCGGCAAAGGCGGCGTTCCACTGTGCAGTAAACTTGCGTTCTGGGCCCCATCACGTTCCTGTCACGCTCCGTGCGCGTCCCCGTTAGAATGCACCGGGGAACATTTTAACCCCGGTGCGATAATCTTCTCACTCTCTGCCATGCAATTTGAAGGGGGTGCTGGAAAAACATTCCAAACACCTCCCTTCTCTGAAGGGTCAGCTAATCCATCTCAGGTAGGCACCTCTCTTGAGAAACTGTCATTCCCCCCAGAGAGTGTGCCCTACTGTTTGAGAACCTAGGTAACCGTTACAGTGCATGCTGTTAATCAACTAGGTGACCACCACACCCACACAAATCTAACAGGTTCCAACTTAAGATATAAGATGATTATAAGAATTGTTTGGTGCTTTTTAAAAAATGTATGTGGAATACATAGTTAAATGTGTTTCATACCACAGTGATGGTCATATCTCCATCCTAAGGACTCCTGGGACTGGTACTTTGGAGAAGTACTTAGTACATTTAAGCCATATCAAATATTAGGTTATCTATACCAATTACCTTTAAAATGGGTTACTAAATATAAAGTGGGCTCAGAACCTAAATGTGGATGGATTTTGGTGCAAGATGAAATTCCATGTCAATTACGTATCTATTGAATAACTGCAAAAACCAATTACTCCATTTCTAAATTGTCATAGTAGATGGGAAACATGCTGTTGGGAAAAAAGTTTCTTCAACTATTAATTTATGCCATGGTACTTGATAATTTTCACACTAAAATTTTTCATTTCCCACAGTAATATTTAAATAGGGTCTATGCATTAGACTTTAAAAATTATATACTGTACTATGAGAGTTGGTATAAATAAATGCTGTAGAAGAATTACATTAGTAATAATAAATCAACTGAGTGACAATAATTCAGGTGACTTACCTCTCGTAGTAAGTAAGATGCTTGTAAATCAACAAAGTGCACCATGCTGAAGTCCAAAATAATTGTGTGTATCACATATACTGCAGAATCTGAATCAGGTGGGTACAATTGAGTTGTGGATCTTGTTAAAGGAGGTTCAGAGCAAGACCATAATCTGCTAAAATTTTCTTTCCTCTTTACATAATCATGACCTGCTGCCCTATCTCTGGCAGCTGCAGATTCCACATAGTCAGTATCAGAAGGATATCTATTAGCATTTCTTGTCCAACGTACCAAGGCCAAAGAAGAAGAAGAGAATGATTCATTAGCTGGAAGAACTCGCCTTAGAAGTTTCTCAGTATAAGGAACCTAGAATGTGAGAGAGTTGAGATTCTGGAACAGGGTATGATGGTACTGCAATTCATTTATGAATTTTCCTTATTTTTATTTAAATATCTTTAACATGGCTAGTGTGATTTATTGGTTAAGGTGTTGAACTAGGATTTGGAAGATCCAAGTTGTAGAGGGAGAGAAGAGGCAGGCACAGGCCTTGGAGGAAGAGAAAAGGCAGGCACAGCTCCACCATGCCTAGCCCCAGATGCAGGTGAAAGCCTCTCCCTCCATCTTAGCTGCCACCAATCTGGCATCAGAGAGAGATGAGAAAATGCAGGCACAATTCCACCATGACTAGGTGCAGGGACAGAGGAAAAGTCCTCCCTCCATTCCATCTGCCATTGCCCTGGCCTTGGAGGGAGAGAATAACCACCAGTATCTGCTGGACTTGATCCTCTTTGCCATTGCCTTACCCTTCTCCTTTTGTCTTTTTTAAGACTGTAAGGCTCAGGGCAGGGAACTGTCTAATTAACAATTTGTAAGCCACTCAGGGAGCCTTTGTGGCAGAAGAGTGGGGTATAAATACTCTAAATGAAATAAAAAAAGAAAAAAAAATCCATTGGGTGACCTTTGGCCAGTCACTGTCTCTCAACCTAACAGGCTTTTGTGAGGGTAAAGTGTGAGGGGGAAGCCATATATCCTGCCTAGAACTCATTACAGGAAAGTTGGGATATAAATGAAAATAAGACATAGTACATAATAAAAATATGAATCTTTTAAAAAAAATGCATCCAGCATGGCATAGTGGTTTGACTGTTGGACTGTGACTCTAGAGACCAGGGTTCATTTCCAAGCTCAGCTATGAAACCCACTGGGTGACTTTGGGCTAGTCACATGCTCTCAGCCTCAGGGAAAGATAATGACAAACCTCCTCTGAACAAATCTTACCAAGAAAACCCCATGAAAGGGTTACCTTAGGGTTGCCATAATAGGAAACAACTTGAAGGCACACAACAACAACAAACAATTGTACACCCAGAATCTTGACACATCTAAAATTTCTACTATTCTCCACTAAAGATTTATGACAGAATTTGGGACAGAATACACCCACTGAGTTCAGTGGGTCTTCTCAATATACAAACCATAAGATTAGATTATAAATGACCTACATAAGTGAGTGTTATCTGCAAACATGTTAATTTTAAACTGTATTAGTAACATAACTGAAAGAAAGTTTAATGTCAAACATTCTTGTTTTGATGGATAAAGAACAATGGACTGGAAAGCAGATTATAAGTATGTACCTATGTCTGCATCTGCATTGCAGAAATAATGTATTTTGATACCACTTTAACTGCCACATCTCAGTGCTATAGAATTCTGTGATTCATAGTTTTGTGAGATATTTAGACTTTTCTGTCAGAGAGCTCTGGTGCCATAACAAACTACAAATCCCAAGGAATCCATAGCACTGACCCATGGCAGTTAAAGTGGTGTCAAACTACATTATTTCTGCAGCACAGATGCAGCCTATGCCAGGTTTATTGTTGGGTGACTATCAATAATAATTCTCATTCAGTGCTGGACTAAAAATGCATTTTTCATCCTGATACATGTGCTTGAGAATGAGTGGACTTCCTCCTATACCGTCTTTCCATAACAACAAAGGCACTTTTAGACTCCAAAAGAAAAAGCAACAACAATAGCTTTAACTGTTGGAAGCCAAAAAGCCATTAAAAGAAAGAGATCAAGGGAATGAAGGCAAAAAACACAAGAAGAAAAATTATTTATCAGTCTGTTGTTGTCCTCTGAATATAACCTACAGGACCATTACTGCACATAATATACCACCACAGGGTAGATATTGATATCATTATCTTCGACGAGACTGCTCTATCCTCTTCTCTATTCTGTGTACACAAGTCGTGTGCCACAGAAGATCTTTCTTGTACAGGTGAACCAAGAGCTTTTGCCCTTGGTACATAAGTGCGGTCACCCCACAGCAAGGGAAAAGTAATCCTCTTGCATTAGGGGTTATGAGCTCATTTATACTTTGAGCAATATAAATGGTAGAGCAACCAGCTTTGCTGTCTTGTCTCCTCCAATTATATATTCCTAAGGAGTATCATGTTTAATTCGTGTATACGAATAGTCTGAAGGTTGTTATTTTTATCAGATTCTATGCATATATGCATACCCAGTAGCTGTAGTTTTCAGCTCTGTGGAATATAAAAACACTTGCCCCAGTGACTTCTGATGGGGAACACTGAAATAATGTGATGAAACAAACATACAAACAAATAAACAGAACCACACAAAAGAAATCTCTGACCCTGGGTAATGGTTCAGGGGGGTCACAAACACAGACACAGTTTAAATCCTTTTTCTGTCCTTTAACGTTAGACATACTGACTGAGATCAAAGCTCTCATCTCATTTTCATCCAGGGGCACTGCCTTCATATTCATCTGAAACAGAAACAGAGATAGCTTATCAGAGACAGCAATTTTTTTGAAGTCAGGGGTTTGGAATTTCTGGCCATTGTCATTAGAAAAGCTCTGTTTACCTTTTGTAAAATGTAGGCTTTGAAATGTTTCATATTTGCCGATGAAATGGAGGCACAGCACTGGAATATTTTTAACCCTTGAATCTCTACAGCCTAAAAAGCAAAGCAAAATGTTGCAAGAACTGCAAAAAAAATGTTGCACAGAGTCCAAGAATATACTATTCCATTCCTACATCTTGTAATTTTCTGTCTGCTTGGCTGCTACCACACTGCAGAAATAATGCAGTTTGACATTGCTTTAACTTCCATGGTTCAATGCTATGGAATTCTGGGATTTGCAGGGACGTAGCTAGGATTTTAGGAAGGGGGGGGGTTCAGACTAAGTGCCACCATTATAATGGGGCTTGACTGCGGCAGCGCAGCAGCACACACCATTCATTTTTCTAATGGAAGGGGGGGGGTCCGGACCCCCAGATCCCCCCCCCTGGCTACATCCCTGGGATTTATAGTTTGGTGGGGCATCAGAGCAATCCGACAGGGAAGGCTAAATATCTCACAAAGCTACAAATCCCAGAATTCCATAGCACCGAGTCATGGCAGTTAAAGTGGTGTCAAACTGCTTTGTTTCTACAGTGTGGCAGTAGTCCCTGTGTGAGTCAGTCAGCATGTTTAGTATTTATTGAGCTTTCCTCCCTTGACCTCTCTGATTCTTTCTGTACTTCTCCAAACCAAATACAAGTAGCATCACAAACTGTTTGACACAGATCTAGCTTCATTGTTCATGTCAGGATAACAAGGCAATAGCAAGCTGTACACACCGTAATTGTTGACTCTGTTCTGACACAAGGAGCATCATGTCACATATTTTTCAGAACTGCTGTTGGGATGCCAGCAACTGTGCTTTTTCAAATATAGCTCTTCACTTCCAGTCACAACTGTGGTAATTATTTTCAGTGCTTGATCAGAATACCAATGTTGGAATCAATTAAATTTGATGTATCACTTACAGGTATTCCAGTGATGGCGGTTGGTTATAGCAAGTAATATTTACCTCCCCACGCTTACCTCACTGTAGTCAGAAAAACTACGATAAATATTGGTGTTTGGAATCTGGCCTAGTGTCAACATCTTCATTCTGAAACAAAATACATGTTAGATTGCCCTTCTTAATGTGTGTAGCCTACTGCTCTAAATGCTACTCAGATTGGGACTGGCCACTAAGGGGCCCTCTTTCCCACGTGGGAATATGCTTGTAGTGAAATAATCATTTATTTATACCAAAAGAAAGAAAATATGGTGGACAGGCAACTACATAAATGGGATTGTGGCTTTAAAATAGTGGAATGTTTATACAGTTGGCCCTTCTTATACACAGATTTTTTATACATGGATTAAAGCATACACGGTTTGAAAATGTTAAAAAAAGTATAAATTTCAAATATAAAACCTTGATTTTCCATTTTTTATAAGGGACACCATTTTGCTATGTCATTATATTTAATGGGACTTGAGCATCCACAGATTTTGTTATACACGGGGGATCTTGGAACCAAACCCCAGGTCCATTGTACAAATTAGATGCATCTATGAAACCCACATACTCTCAGCCTCAAGGGAAGGCAATGGCAAACCACCTCTTAGCAAATCTTGCCAAGAAAACTCCATGATAAGTTCGCCTTAGGGTTGCCATAAGTTGGAAATGAAATGAAGGCACACAGTAACAACAACAACAATTCTTCACAGTTTCTTATTTCTTCATGAGAAATAGATATGACCAAAAGAAAAAAGAAAGAAAAGAAAAAGAAAAAGAGGGGGAGTTATTAAAAGGCTGGTCTTATTTCTTACTCCACTATGGAAGAAAATATTTGGTCAAATATTGTGGGCAGAGTGTAGTGTAACCCCCCCCCCCCCAATACATTAAGATGCTTGTTGTGAAGCTACAACCTGGTTAATGAAGCCTGGGATTCAGAGGATATATAGTGTGCCTGCCCACATCATATGCAGATTTGAGCATATGCTCAAACCTGCATAGAGCCGTGCAGGAGCGTGCGAGGTGCAAGGGGCGGCACGTCCCATTGAAATGAATGGGGTGTGCGCCAAAGGCATGTGCACACCACTGCGCCACCATGCCACCGCATGCATGAGCCCCATTTATTCCAATGGGGCTTGAGCATATGTGGAATTTGGCTTACGCTGGGAGAGGGTCCGGAATGGATCCCCCGCATAAGCTGAGGGCGCACTGTAATATTTCTATTTTATTTCTATTTTTACAATATTCCACTGATGTTTACCCAACCAATATCAACAGATAAAGAATGTAATAAACTAGGCACTACATGTATTCCTTTTAGCCGCCGTATTTATCCATTATATTATAGGAAGGTCCCCTCCACATAAAAGCAATCTTTCTAGACACTTTTCCAATATACTCTGCATATGTTTCTTTTCTCCACATACATCTATCTGCAGCTAAATAATACTACACTATAATAGGAGACAGTACCTGTGTGACCTGACACTTATTATGAAAAAGGCAAATCCCATAGCAATTCCCAAGCCTATATCCAGACCAAGGCAGAGTACAGATAGAAATGTCACAATCCAAATTCCCTTTAAGAAAAGATGAAATAGGAATGGTATTAGCTATTTAAGTATTATAATAAGGCATAAGTATAATATTAAGGCACCATACTGGCAATTTTAGAAAACGAAACAATACAGGTGTGACAGGGCCTCCATTTTCCACTGAGAAAGCAGATGCTCAAGCATTTTTAAAAATCCATCACGTCTTAGTTTAAGATGGGGTCCTTAACTCTGCTTGATGATATTTCTGTGCAGCACTTGGAAAAGTTAATATTTGGGCCAGGCTCCTAAAATCCCCGCCAGCATGGTAAGTATTGCTGGAGTTGTAATCAAAACAGTATTCCAAGCTTTATTTTTTTGGTGTAATGTGGCCATGTTCTAGAAGAGTTTGTTCCTGACTTTTTGCCAGTAACTGTGGCTGGCATCTTCACAGAATGCTGACTTGAAAGTGAGTGCGGGTATGACCCTGGGTTGGGAGGAGTGATTTCCATGTTAATCTATGTATTGTTCTGTTGTTGAATGGCAAGGCCTCAAGGTGGGAGGATATGCAAAGAGGATTACTGTCTGTTTAATCCTAGGTGTTTATCATTTGCATCTGCTGCCTCTTGATTTTAGTGTTTTTCAGGACTGGTAGCCAAATCTTGCTAACTTCAAGGGTTTCCTCTTTCCTGTTGAACTTGTCCAGGTGCTTGTGGAATTGAATGGCTTTCCTGTGCATTCTGACCTGACAGTTGTTGGCATGGTCCAGAATTTCAGTGCTTTCAAGCAACATTTTATGCCCAGGATGGTTTGTAATATGTTCTGCTACTGTTGATTTTTCTGGCTGACCCAGTCTGCAGTGTCTTTCATGTTCCTTGATTCGTGTTTGAACACTGCGTTTGGTGGTCCCTATGTAGATTTGTCTGCAGCTGCATGGTATGCGGTAAACCCTCTCACAGCTGCAGGAGTTTACAGCATACCATGCAGCTGCGGACAAGGAACAAACTCTTCTAGAACACGGCCACATAACCTGAAAAACCCACAAAGAACTATGGATGCCAGTCATGAAAACTTTCGATTTCACTTTCCAAGCTCTGCTTCTGAGTGGTGTTGTTTGTAATAGTTCAGCTGAGAGATGATGGACCTGGCTGATAAAGCATATTTCAGTATAGTTGAAACAAGGATATATGTCCATATATCTTTACCCCTTGAATTCCCTCACTTGCTTTTGTGCTCATTTTTCAATTTTCCGACCTTCTTAAAATCAGTTTTCTATGACATTTGAACTGTGAGACTATGGTTTAAGTTTAAGCACTTATTCCAAACCAGGATATGATTTCCAAGATTTGATGCTGGACTCATATCTTGATTGGAAGGAAACCTTTACCTTTCCCAGGATCCCAGCTTGGGAGCTGTTCCTTATCCTATTAGTAAAAATATATATCAAGAGTGGGTCTAAAATGACCAGAATACTCCAGGCTCCTCCTGGACTAGTCTGGCCTCGAAGCTCCCCATTACTTTTGTATTCTGTGGGGATGCTGGGCAGCTGTCTACACACATGTTCTGCTCTGCTGCCTGGTCTTGCCACGGCTGGCATGGATCGCTCCCTCTGAGGTTGAAAATGAGGGGTGCAGTGTTGATCACATGGCTGGGCACATCGTTGTGACCTCAGTGGGAGTGACCAGTGGTGGCAGAACCAGGCACTCTAAGACAGGATTTGACGTGGAACTGGCTTCATGTTGTAAACTGGCTTCATGTTGCATGGTGCTTTGAAGACAGATCATGGCAAGGGGGGGGGGGACTGGTTTAATTAGTCCATGTAAACATGCCCATATAGAAAGGAATTCTAATCATGGTTCTCTCTCATATCACCTAAATGGATCCATTCAGTAAACAGAGTTTAAAGACACATGGAAGTGAATCTCTCCACAACCTGGGTATAACATTAATCTGCCAGCACATTTAATTTCTCTTTCCAACCTTTTGTAGATTGTGTGATACTTACAAAATCATATTTATCTTGTCTCCACAAGAAAGGGATATCCATAAATTTCTCAAGAAATGGGAACATGTTGACCAGTATAATAGCTGCTAAAACAGCCTGTGCAAATTAGGGAAAAAAAAGATTATTTTGCTTTTACTGAGTAATACTATGCACAAAATACACAGAACACTGGTACACACTGTCAGAATAAACACTTGAGATATCTCACTAGGAACAAACAGCTTTTGCTTGGTTAGCCAGCTAATGTTATACTAGCATATAAACTGTGCAGCTATAGAGCAACCCTTTCAAACTGATGCTGTCCAGATTTGATGAAATACAAATATCATTTTGCGCAGATCAGAGCTTGGAAACAACTAATGAAGAATTCATTTGTTGCCACCAAATTATTAAAATTGTCAACAATGTAAAGAATTCTTATTTTAGTAATTAAACACCACCAACATTTTTAAATAACAATAATTAGTGCCTGTTACCTTGTTACTGATCATTTTAGTACTCTGGATTCTGCAACCATAGATTCAGCGATCGAAACAGAAAGTACATTTCTATACTGCTTATCGGTGGACTTAACCACTCCCTAAGCAGTTTACAATGTGTTAGCTAATTGCCCCCAGCAAGCTGGATACTCATTTTAGCAACCTACGGAAGGATACAAGGCTGAGTAGACACTGGAGCCCCACCCGGGATCGAACTCACAACTTTATGGCTGTGAATGGCTGCAGTACAGGCATTTATCCATTGTGTCACCAGGACTTAAAAATATTCAAAAATAAATTCCAAAAAAGCAAAACTTGATTTTGCCATTGCATCTAAGGGAGGACATTTTATTATGCCATTATATATAATGGGACATGAGTATGCATGGATTTTGATATCCATGTGTGTCCTGGAACCAATCCTCCAGCAGATACCAAGGGCCCACTGTATTGTTAACCTATTTTTACAGTTTAGTGATTTAACTGATTCTCATGTTGAATTCTCATGTTGAATTATGAGTAAATAGCCTCAGTGTTTTAATGTCATCTAATGGCAATTTAACTGTTTCTTTAACAGTTTAATATTAATGATGAGGTGCTATCACTAATGCTCCTAAGCTCTGTCCTAGGCAACTTGCAGATGGGGATGATGTAGATGTGGTCCAGTGTATTTGTATTGGGCAGTAGTTTGGGGAAGGTTGCACCAGAGCATCAACTATTATATTTACTGGTGATGCTTTATTATCAAATGTGATAATCTGCAACTGCAATGGTCCTAAAAATAAAAAATATATATTGATAATTAATACTGGATAAAAAGATCTGCTCCTATTTGGGATAGTAAAGGACCACCTTAGGCTGCCCTGGCACAACCTCAGGGCAGCTTAAAGCCACTCTGGGGGTGTGCAGTATCAAAATGCCATGTTCCTGGAGCAGCTTGAAGCTGCCCCCATATGAACAGCTGGGTGTCTTTCAGACATCTTTGGGGTGTGCAGCGTCAAAACGCCATGTACCCAAGCCACCTAGAAGCTGGCTTTTCTGGGCCAACTGTTTGGCCCCTTAGTGGCCAGTCCCAATCTGAGTAGATCCATTCAATCGATTGTTGAATAGTGAGTTAACACAGAGTAAATCCTACTAATCTAACAGCTATGTTCTTGTTGGGACCAACAACTGGGTTTGGGCCATAAACTGTTGAGAGCCAGCATGGTGTAGTGGTTTGAGCATTGGACTACAACTCTGGATACCAGGATTCGAATCCCCACTCAGCCATGGAAACCCACTGGGTGATCTTGGGCTTAGTCTCAGAGAAGGGCAAAGGCAAACCCTCTCTGAACAAATCTTGCCCAGAAAACCTTCATATTAGGGTCATCTTAAGTCAGAAACGACTAAAAGGCACACAATAACAATGGAAACTTCACAGCTGGTTTGCTGACATAAATCAACAAAGTTGCCTGCCTTTCTGGATTCTCCTTCTGAGTGTATCTATGGGATCTGCCTTATAAACCTCTGTATCTCTGGAGTAACTTTGTGGGATATGACTGTGAGGACTTGCATAAATGAGTTTCTAAACTGGAGCACCATGATGGCGCCATATAATATGAGGGCATAATATAAATAGATGATGATAATGATGATGATGATGAACCTCAAAATTACCATTGCCCACTGTATATCTGACCTAGAGAGCTGTTAAAGGAAGTATTTTTTGATACCTATTTTACTCAATAGTCATTTAATGAATACAAGTAAGAAATAAGGGAGGGAGGAGGGATCATGGATCACATATCTTGTAAAACCAACAAATATGCTAATGTTCATGTAATGGAAAACCCAATGTTTTATAAATAGCCATCTTCTAAATTAACATTACATACATTTGTCCAATTACTTATATCATCTTACTGAGATTATGCTTCACATTGACTTACATTAGGAAGGAACTGGAAGTAGTATCCCAATTTTAGTACAGCCCCAAGCATTAAGGAGACTCCAATCAGAGCTGCAAGCTAATTAAAAAAACAACAATACTACTTTAGACATTTGTTCTGGTAACAATCACATTTTGCTGAGTTCATCAGTAGATGTCTATGTTATGTCAGCCACAACATTCGTCTTTCTCATACTACATTCAAAGCCATAAATTCAAAGGAGATTAGTAAGCTAAAATGTCAGTTTCTATCATATCATTAGCTATGTTAGTAGTCAACCATGTACAGGGATATCACTTTACATCAGTTGTTTCACACAACAAGTTAATTATGTGGCACTTTCATATCACACTGATGGTCAGTTTCTTTCTGAGCAGAATTCAAGTTGCTGAGATTATCATTAAGACCAGAATGACTTGGAACTAGAATATTTGAACAATTATTTGTCAATTATGCTCATTTTCAGAGGCTTGCTCTATCTTCAATCACTAAGAGGCATGGCTGGCAGGGAGAAGAGAAGGATCATTTTGATGGGATTCATTTTTAGTTGTTTTTAATCTTTATCTGTTTTTTATTTGCAAGATTTTACATGGTTGAAAACTGCCTTGTGGAACACTTTTAGGGATAAAGAGTGATCTAAGAATGTTTTTGCAAATATAAATAATTACCTTGAATGAAGTGTTCCTAAATCTCAGAGAGATTTTAGTCCATTAAATATATACTCTAGTTCAAATGTGATTCAGATGGACTGAACAATAATATTTGGAACCTATTTCAGGTGTGTAGTGTGTTGAGAAAAATTAGTACCAAGTAAATTAACCTAAAGGAAAATTTGAAAGATTCAGTTACAGCAGATCCTTTCCATCCACGGAGATTCAGTTCTGCCTTCCCCACATGGATGAAAAAAACTGTGGATGGTTATGTCCAATATTATTCAGTGGGTGGTGATGGGTCCATGTCTGCATCAGGGCATCTGTATGCACATGCTGCCATTTAATAATGTGTGCGATCCTCGGATGATCAAATCTGTGGTTCACTAGGCCACCAATGTTGCAGACCATGTATTTTAAATCAACCAACTCACCTGAGTTTTTCCACCTGTCTTCTCCTGAATAACAGTTGTAGAAATAGCACAGCTGACAACAAAGCTCTTAAAAAATGAACTGAAGACATTGCACAACCCAATTGCCATTAAATCCTGTATGATAAATGAAAATTAATCCCACTCAGATTATTGTGATAAAAATAAATATTGCACTCATTAAGAATTATGCATCTGCAGTGCTCAAAGAAAATGCATAGATTATTCTTCAAGGGAAACAACTGAAAGCAAATCTCATAGGATATAATATTGATCTGAATCACCTTCTCCAATCCAGCACCTTCAAGATGTTTTGGACTTCAATACCCATGAACTCTAGGCAGTGTGAATTATGGTCTGTATGGGAGAAACATCCCAAAACTTTGTGTAGGGCACCAATTTGGAGAATCATCTTTTGAAGAAACAGTAAGAATTTTGATCATGTATCTGTTATTTGCAATGCAGTGAACTTGTGGCCTTCAGGAAGTATCTGACTTCTAATAGTAGAAGCAATGTTATAATTTCTCCTTTTTTCTTTTCATTTTTTTCTCTGAAGCCCCTCCCCATTACCTCAGTTACCAAATGTGTAATAGACTAGAGAATTATCACTGAAGGAATACATCTTGTGGGTCTCCCATGCTTCCTTTTTTGTTATTGTCTTCTATTTCTCTGCATTTATAATTATAGTACTATTCTTTGTTTTTGCACACTAGTAATTAAACTGTTGAATTCATATTTCTGGTTTTGTTCCTATCTCCCTTTTCTTCTGCTTTTCTTTCCTGTTATTTGTTTTCCTTTTCTTTCATTTTGGCCACTGATAGTGTCTTTCTGCATTCTTCCTTGATTATGTCCTTGGCTTCTGACCATAGTTCTTCTGGTTCCCAGCTGATTACCCTTAAAAGTGCAAATCTATTTCTTAAATTGTCTGTACATTCTGTTGAAATATTGTTCAGATCATATTTTGCTATGATAACTGTTTTTGCTTTCTTCTTCAGCTTTACTCTAATCTTTGATATAAGAAGTTCATGATCTGTACCACAGTCCACACCCTATCTCCTTTTGGCCACAAGAATAGAGGTTCTCCATCTTCTGCTTCCAATTATATAATCTATCTGATTTTTGTATTGATCATCTGGCAATGTCTCCTCTCTGGTTATATGAAGAAGGTGTTTGCAATGAATAGGTTGATGGTCTGGCAAAATTCTATCAATTGGTCTCCTGCTTTGTTCTTGTAGCTAGTCCAAATCTTTCTACTGTTTTTGATTCCTTTTGCTGCCTACTTTAGCATCCATCCAGCCTTTAGGTTATGCCTGCCAGAATTTTCTAAGTTCTTTGGCATCATTTTCCTTTGCATCATCCTTTACATCCTTTGTTACATGCCCCTAAATTTTACCCTCTACTTATCCATGGGTCATATCAAAATCCATAATTTTGCCCCCAAAACCTGCTCTTGACTTGTACATGAAGTCAACATAGTCGAGTATACACGGTTATCTCAATCAAAGTGACCAATTCCTGTTCATTTTAGCTTGCTCATCCCTACTATTACTGTGTTTATGCATTCAATTTATTTATTTATTTTACTATGTCTAGCTTCCCTTGGCTCATGCTTATCACATTCCATGTTCCTGTAATACGTGTAGTGCTGCTTCAGACAAGCTTTGCATTGTTGAACGTGTCTAGTGACATGCTGACTTCTCCTGTGCCCTGATGAACTTTCTGTTGTGATTGTCAGGATTTGAAGGGTTAAAACACAGCACACAGGGAAATGCTTGATGTGTGTGTGTGTTTGGCCATGAGCATTCAGCACAGTGGCAAGCCTGATAATCCACAGCTGATGCTCATTGGGCCAAGGACACTTCAATGTCCAAGTGCACGTAGCCATGGATGATGAAACATGTGTCTGGATTTCAGAGGAGACACATGGCATGGCTACACACCTGAACTCATTGGGTTTGGGAGACCACATGGTCTGGAGTCTATATAAACCCAGGGGTTGCAAGGGTGTGGTGTGGGTTTGAAGTAGGAGTTGGATTGGTATGTTGTGGAGTTTGAGAGATCTAGTTTTGTATAATAGCACTGTGAATAAAGAGCACTTTGGGGACTTTTGTTTCTCTGGTGGTTTATCAGAAGAAGCTACAGCATCGGTTTGCTGTGTGTCCCTGGAGGTTCCTGCATTGCTGCAGTTCCTGGAAGACATCCAGTTGCTGTCATCCCAATTGGACTCTGGGAGCCACGCTTCGGCTTCTGGAAATTTGCCAGCTCTGCTCCAAGGGTCTGATTTAACCCCAGGACTCGTTTGAGTTGCTGACAAGGGTTGTTGGACCCCAGCAGTTGCGCTGACAGTGATTTCCCACAACTATCTTTGTCTGTGTATTAATCCTTCCTTTTGTTTTATTTGGGGCTATCTCCCATTTTCTTGGTGAGAAGGTCTCACAAGGAGGTTCACCTTTGCTTCTCTTTGCACATGGTTAACATGTATTTGCTATGGTTTTGCTGCTGTTCTCTCTGTGAGATCTTACATCAATGTCACCTACCGCTACTCCGGATGCCCAGTACCTGTTTGTTCTTGACTGGGTTGTTTCCCCTCCCCGACCCATCAAGTTTCCCTCGCCTCCTTTTCCCTCTGATCTTTCAGTTGCCATCAGCTCATCCATACTTTGGTTCTACCCTCTTGTTTTTCCTCCCCTCATGTCCTTCTCCCTGTTTAGTCTTGCCAGCCTCCCTGTCAGCCCTCTGTCCTTCTCAGAGTGCCCTCCAAGTCCTCTGGGCCATGCTGGTTTAAGCAACAGCAGCAGAAGTTATCACCGGTGGACTGCATTTCCCCTGTAGCAGAGAGAGGTGATGGTTGACTGCTGGAGGGTCCCACTGAGCTCTCTCTCCCACTAGCACTCACATTCAGGACTTCTGAGCTTAGCTGATCTCAACAGCAGCGGGTTTTTCTCCAGGGGAAGAGAGTCCCATCACCCTCCCTCTTCAGCTCACCTCCAGGCCCTCTGGGCTCAGTTACCACAGGGCAAAATCTGAGAGAAGCTGTTCCAGTGAATGTTCTAGAAATCTCTTTAAGCACTGACTCTGCCTTAAAGTACCTAGGAAGAATTCTCCATCATGTCCTCCTATCCCCAGGACCTACATTTCTATAGATATATCTGCTCTTTCTGATAAAACAGAATCTTACAATTTATTCTAAACTGTACTGAGAATACCTAATTTATTGTAAAGCAGGTGGCTACAAGGGGCAAATCTCTTCTGATGTGGCAGCCCATTGCTGAATTCCCTAGATGTGTCTGTTGCTGTTTTCATTCAGGCAGAACAACAACAACAAATAATAATAATAATAATAATAATAATTTTATTATTTTTCTATCTGCTACATTTATATGATGTTATACCTCAGTACGTACAATATCCTAGTAATGACTAAACATCTAGATACTGGAGAAGATACTTTTTATGCACCACAATTCCCAGAATCCCCAGCTGGCATATGCCATTTAACTCATACCTGGGTGTGCCTGATGTGATAATTATGAATATTTGCATACTTCTTTCCCACAAAAATGAGAAGGAAATAGCTCACTATTGCCAGTGATGTAGCATGTAGTGCAATCTTGCTCCATTTTGAAACGTCTGGCAATGTAGGATGCAGAAAGCTGAAATAAAAGAGATATTGTGAGTCTCTTTTTCCATTCTACAAAGAAACGTCTTGATAACTCTGTTCATGATGAAGGCCTGTAGGTCTGCTTATTTGTAGAATTACGACTTTCTGTTTCACCACAGACAGATTGACTACTAAGAGAATAGTGGAGATTAGTTGTGAAATGAGAAAAGACTTTTAGGCCTCAAACACCTAATTTTAAGTATTTATCATTAGCTATAATTTAAAACAGAAATTAATCCACCACCATACTGTGCAAGTGTTTTGAACGCCTGTTGAAAATGTATACTTTAATAAACACCACAGTAATTACACAATTTCATGATTCTCAGTGATACATGCACAGCAATAATTATGAGAACATAGAACAATTTACTTTAAATTTGGTAAGTGAGCATATTTATTACAGGGAGATGCTGAGAAGGAAACAGGCTGTAATAATTCAGATGTACTTAACTCTGCTGACTTTGCAAAGCAAAGGACATGGACATGATCACTGCAGCAAAGAGCTGGAAACCAGTGTGGACTGACAGTAAACATGACTAATAAGTACCAAGAGATTTGCAAGAATTCAACCTCAGACTCATGCTCAAACAAGCATTCTATGGAAAGGAAAACCAAATCTGGAAGATGACCCTTGACTTGAGAGCACTCCTATATACAGCTATGTAAAACCTCAAGTGAAATTTGAACAACTGTACTGAGTAATGTGATATGTTGTATTAGCTGTAGATTACCAACCTGTGTGGAGACATTGTAAAAACTCCTTTACTGGATTCAGCATACAGGCGTGTTTGAGTAGAAATTATGGTAAATACAATAATCTGTAAAATAAAATATGGAATTATCCACTAGATCAGAAATTATTTGATCCAAAAACTAATAATCTGGTTGTGCTTGTATGTGTGTCTCCCTCTCATCCTCTTGCAATAAATACATTATCTTTATTGATAAGACTCTGATTGCATGAGGAAGTGGACTGCAACTGCTAATACTACTTGCAAAGTGACATAAGGTATGATCACAGCAGACAGGGCAAGAGTAATTCATGTTGCAATCAGCATTACAAAGAAATAAGGCAAGCATATGGCAGCAAGCATGGATCCTGACAAACAAGACTACTTTGAAAACTACCTTCTGTTGTCCATTCAGATACAGTCGACCCTTTGTATACACAGATTTTTTATATACGGATTCAAGCACCCATGGTTTGAAAATGTTAAAAAAGTATAAATTTCAAATATCAAACTTTGATTTTCAATTTGTTTTATAAGGGACACCATTTTGCTATGTCATTATATTTAATGGGACTTGAGCATACACAGATTTTGTTATACACGGGGGATCTTGGAACCAAACCCCAGCATATAACAAGGGCCCACTGTACACATCTCACAATAAGTTGCTCATGCATATATACATATAGAGATACAGGGTGTCTCTTTATTGGTCTTTTAAGGTGCATTGCCTCACCTCATTCACCATTTATGGGTGTTCTTTTCTCTATTTCAAAGTCTAAAGATAACACAAAGTTTAAAGACCATTGTTCTACCATCCAGTTCTATGACCTAAAGCACAAAGCTGTTATTTTTCATGTAACAAGGGTATAAACTACTAAGGGAAGGCTGATCAGTGGAACATAATTCAAATGTAATTTAAAAAACTAAAATACATACCAAAATAAGCTCCATAGGAAACTCAACAGGGTAATGTTTGTAAGTTATCTTAATGCATTTACTGACCCTCAGCATTAGCAAAGAAAGCAAGAAGAGCAGTATACTAGTGGAATTTGCTTTTGGAAGGCCCATGCAATAATATGTCAAATTCTGGGAAAGAAAATATAAAGGGGAAAAAATTCAGAATGAGCTCATTCTTATGAGGGTCAACACACTATTGCACAAAGATGTCTTGAATTTTAATTGCCAGAGTTTCTGCTTCAGAGATGTATTCAGCAGAGTGGAAAGCAGCTCAGCATTTGGCTTATGCGGTAGTTAGCCTGACTATATGTCAGAATTCTGACAGTGTGCCTTGAAGGAAAAGGTAATATAGTATACACATAGTTTTTTTTCACTGTCTTCTCTATGTGTGCATTTACTTTTGACTCTGCTTTTAACTTTGCACTAGCAGAGGAAGCAGAAGTACTCTTGGAATATACTGGACATAGTTCCATTGGCCTGATCCTCTCAGACCACATTTACAACTCCACCTATTTTCTATCTTCACCTTGTGTTGTCCACTGTCATAATATCTCTGCTGTCTCAGGTTTTCTTCTATGCAATGATGATGTAACTTCAATATCCCATTATTGCTGGTATTATACTAGTGCAAAGGCATTTGAACACCATAATAAGTGGAGAATAGGCTTGCATCATTAATCATTTTTTGTATGCATTAGTTCACTTCCCCTTTTTATTTTCCATTCATATTGGAAATTATGGATTCGGTAAAAGCTGCTAAGGTTGATGGAGATTGTGGGTGTGCAATACCTAATTCTAATATCTGTCTGAGATTTCATCAGCTTCAACTTTAATACTCCTAATCGTGTCATTAAGCACTTGCCGTGGTTGTTTCAACTGGCAATTACTTGTAAGAGTGATACCAAAATGCATTTTTAACTTTTAAGTCTACTTCCTCAGATGCATTTGGGGAATTTGGGTACCAAATGAATCTGAAGAAGTAAACTTAAGTCTATGAAAGCTCATGCTGCCAACTTCTTTCTTTCAGTTATTCTCAAAGGTGTTAATTGACCGGCGATAAAGGTCAGAAGAGAAAACAAGGAATACCATACTTCTTTCCCACAAAAATGAGAAGGAATTAGCTCACTATTGCCAATGATGAAGCATGTAGTGCTTCACCATCATAGTCTAGTCGACTTCACCTTAATTCAGTTAAACTAATATTAGAATTGGCAAATCCAGACAAAACTCTTATATAAACATTCTAAACAAGCAGAATAAATGTGCAGGAAGTGAAAACAGTATCTCAAAAAACAGCCCTGACCACAACTACATCCACCTACTAGACTGCATGTACAGTTCTTATATGCATATTCAACAGTACCAATGTAATCACATATGTATGCCTATGTCTGCAGTTTGTATATGTATAGGAATGGTGCACACAATCTAATGAATTAATGGGGAACAAGATCTACTATTGTAAACTGCCTGTCCCCCAGTTTAGTTCTACTTACTACAACTAACTGCAGACAGCTCAGTCTGAGACATTTGAAAGCAATATAATGTTAAAACCCAATGCAACTATTTTTTCCCCACTGTGGAATGGGTATAAAATATATAAAACAGGTTATTGTTTTGTTTGCTGTTTCTAGGAAGGACCAAGAGGGAAAGAAGAATACGGGCCTCTATGGCTAGAGATATAATACTTAGCATGTTACCCAGCCTAGCATGGGTATGTGGGGTTAAGGAGTCAGAATGATTATACAGAGTCCACAATCCACAAGCCAAGTGGAAGCTGTCTGTATGAGTGGAGCATACACCCCACAATCTTCTTCTTCTTACTATAACATGGCATTCTAATTTCTGGAACTACCCTTGAAAGCTATGGTCTTCAAAAGAGCTGAGCCCATGAAGAAGGTCTGTTGATCCACATGAGTCTTTCACACTCTGTCTATATTTCTATCTCTCTTTCCTGAGATTAACTTCATCTTGGCAGGGATATTCATTGAATAATACTAGCAACAGCAATATTCTTGTTGTCAACAATATTGGACCCATTTGTGATAAGGCAATTTGAAGAAACATTTAAACTAGCATTTGCAGCCTTTCCTTTGTGATCTCTCAAGCTGACCTTCCCTTCCTGTACCAATAAACATGACTATGAATAAAAGGTTGGTTTACTCACGTAAAAAAATCCCAAAGGGCCTGAATGAAAGTCAATTACGATTCCAAAAATGAAAGAAAGCTGGGATACAATAACATGCAGTGCTGCTGCGGTGAGGTAAGCATTCATGAGACTTTCTGATACATACATTGTGACAAATCCCAAGCCAAAAACACCTAAAAGCATCTAAAAGGAAGACAGGAGAGCATCAGCATAAGAAATAGAGAGCTTTTAGGCTCAGACATAAACTGAAACTTCCCACAATACCACCTTTCCCTACAGAGGTTTGGCATATTGCCCAGTGGGAGTTTGAAGATGTTAGGATTCTATTCTAAAGTCTACATTCCATATATTATCTTATAAATTGCATAAAATGCAAGTTAGGGCCCCAGATTTTTGGAACTTCAATAAGATAATACATTACTTACATAAATCTAAAAGCAATTATCCTCACTGTAGATTTCCAACCAAAGATTTGTTTGATTACTTAAAATCAGTTCTGTGGGCTTTTCAGAAAAATGTCATCTATAATGTGAAGTGGAAGGCTTACACAGGTGGCATTCAGTTTTTTGTGGGTTTTTCAGGCTTTGAGTCAATGTTCTAGAAGAGTTTATTCGTGATGTTTTGCCAGCAGCTGTGGCTGGCATCTTGGAAGAATGCTGGCATGGAAGAGAGTGGGGTATATATACTGTTGGTTGAGAGGAAGTGATTTACATGTTAATCTGTGTATTGTTCTTTGGCTGAATGGTAAGGCCTCAGGGTGTCTATTTAATTAATGATCCATTGTCTGCTGGGAAACCCCCCTCATCCTGGTTGGTTTTCATTTGCATTTGCTGGGTCTTGATTTTGGTAAGCAAACTTTGTTTACTTTAATGCTTTCTTCTTTTCTATAGAAGTTGTCCAGTTGTTTATGAATTTCAATGGCTTCCCTGTGCATTCTGACCTGATAGTTGTTGGCATGATCTGGAATTTCAGTGTTTTCAAACATTATTTTATGCCCAGGATGGTTTATAATGTGTTCTGCTACTGCTGATTTTTCTGGCTGACCCAGTCTGCAGTGTCTCATGTTTTTTTATTTGTGTTTGAATACTGTGTTTGGTGGTCCCTATGTAGACTTGTCTGCAGCTGCACGGTATTCTTTAAATCGCTTCCTCTCAACCAACACGGTCTCATAGGCCGAAAAACCCACAAAAAAAAAAACCATGTAATCTAAAATATTTTCTGACTGTTCTTTCAACAATATTTTATGTCTGAATCTACCAGGATCTTATTTAACTTACATATTTGATTTGACAAATATTTGCATATATAACATTATACATGCTGTATACAGCATTT
This sequence comes from Sceloporus undulatus, assembly GCF_019175285.1. Taxonomy (NCBI): domain Eukaryota; kingdom Metazoa; phylum Chordata; class Lepidosauria; order Squamata; family Phrynosomatidae; genus Sceloporus; species Sceloporus undulatus. The sequence goes on from NC_056525.1 coordinate 81,866,857, forward strand.
TACATGCTACATAAGGTTCCCCCCCTCCAGCCAAACGTATCTCAACTAAAATATTTGATTAGAAAATAATAATAATAATAATAAATTAATGCTTAACTCACTTTAAATGTTATATTCAAATATTATTAATGTGTTACTGTAGGATTATTTTTATTGGAATATATGAAACTGTTTTAAAGTAATAACAGTTCAATAACATGCTATCCCCTAATGTTGTTGAATTATTCAGGCACTGAAAACTGTTAAAACACTAAATTTAGTATGTCCAAAGAACTGAGCATAAGATATATACATTTCCCCCGGATATAAACATTTCCCAGGTAATCTATTTGTATGCATGGGGTCGATGTACTGATATGTGCTAGCCTTCCCTCAACTTTTTCATCTCTAGGGAAATGTGAGAATGTGTTTACAAGTATTTGCATGAACTGGAATTCCAATCATGGTAAGATTCATAGAATCATAGAGTTGGAAGAGACCACAAGTGTCATCCAGTCCAACCTCCTGCCATGCAGGAAATCTAAATCAAAGCATCCCCGACAGATGGCCATCCAGCCTCTGTTTGAAGACCTCTAAGGAAGGAGACTCCACTACACTATTGAACAGCCCTTATTGTCAGGAAGGTCCTCCTAATGTTGAGGTGGAATCTCTTTTCCTGCAGTTTGCAACCATTGTTCCGCATTCTAGTCTCTGGAGCAGCAGGAAACAAGCTTGCTCCCTCCTCAATATGACACCCCTTCAAATATTTAAACAAGGGCTATCATATCACCTCTTAACCTGGAGGTCTATTAACGCAGAGCCTATTTTCATCTCATGAATGCAGATAGATAATGGGAAATGAGTTATTGAAAAATGTTACTTACAGGTTTGAAAGGGCCCCATTTATTGATGTCCATACATTACATACATTGTATACACAGATGTTGGGAGAACTTTTTCAGCAAATTTTTCCACATATCATTAGTTCAACCCAGTATTCTTTAAACAAACAATCATTAAAAAATTTAAAACCCAGTTTCATTTCCTACCTGAATCATGCCAACAAGAAATGTTGTAGATGCAGTGTAAGTTAATGCTTCCATATAATTTTTCATAAAAGCTGCATCGGAGAAACTGGCCAGACTGACATTACCTGATAATCTAATGTTGAAATTAAGAGCGCTGTGAAAGTTTGCTGCCATTGCATTCAGAATGCTGAAAGAACCTGTTACCAAAAAGAAGAAAAAAGACTAAGCAATTCTAACTACCACTTTACTTACTAACATGCCTTTATTACTTGTAATTGTTATTTTACCCTTCTAACAAGGAGTCAATGAACAAAATATCATACCCTCCAACTGTCCTGATTTGGTAGGGACAATCCCAATTAATCATCTCTCATCACGTTTTTTTTCAGCTGTTTTTAAAATGTCCCATTATCTCTCTCCTTTTCCCACTTTCCCCATTTGTCTTCAGCTTACTTCAGTTGCGGCAAACTGTATTCAAAGTGCAAAAATAATTTGTATTCAAATTACTCAGCAGGGGGGAGAGAAGAGGAGAGGAGAAGAGAGGGCAGAGCAGAGCCTTACTCTTCCCAGCAGGCTCAGGCAAAAGCAAACATAGCATCTTTTAGATTGTGTGTTCTTCCTCATTAATCATTTTTGCCATCTTGACCACAGTCTGATGTTGCTTGTACACATTTGTTAGTTTTCACCTGTGAAGAACTGGAGGGTATGAAGTATCTTTCAGAGTGTGTCACAGAAGACAGAGACAGCCATTCATGATTGCTCAGTGGCTTCAAAGTACACCTTAAAAACCATCCAGTTTAGTTTCCTCCCACAGAGACATATCCAAAGAGTGATGCTGTTCCAGGCATGGCCAGGTGCAGTTGGTGCAAGGAGGCAATCTTTTAACCCAAAAGATTGGGTTACACAGGTTCCAAAAAATGAAAACAAAACAAAAAACAAAAAGAAACAAAAAGAAAGAAAGAAAGGGAACAGAAAGTTTTTTGAGGGGAGCTTAAACAGTGCAGGAGACCTCTGCAGCCTATTTCATTGATGAATTGCTTCTCCCAGGAACCAGAAAAACCACCACAGCGAATGTCGTGGCAGTCACCTCAAAACCTCACTTTGTGCATTGTTGCATCCCTTTATAAAACAAACTGAGCAGCCAAATCTAGAAAAAAGTAAATGTAGCAGTGACACTTCAGAGAAAAAAGTAGAAGAATAATTATGCAATAGTTCCGAGGATAGCAGTTTCCCATTCACTGAGATTCCAAATTCAAAAGGTAGGTCCTTGTGTTGTCACAATGATAGACCCTATATCATAGTGCTGGATCCTTGTCACAGAGGTAAAGCAAGCAAGAATTAAGAGGCAGGATGGAATCAGTTCTGGGTCAGTTGATGTTGGAAGAGACATGAAGGCAGATGTCATGGCCAGCCACAAGGAGGATGAAGAGGAGGAGGACTCGATTCCTCAGGTGCAGGAGGAACCTGAGGTTGTGCCAGGCCCCAGTTCTGCCCTGCCAGGTCCCAGCTCTGCTTTCCCAGCCTCAGTGGATTTGGATCAGCCAGACCCTAGCTCTGTGGGATCTCCTCCAGTGGAGCCTGGGGCTCAACTGCCCAGTGTTGCCCCAGTAGAAGTGCCAGACTTGGGAGCCATAGAGCAGCAGAGCATTGAGGTACCTACCTTTAGCCAGAGGAGATCAGAAAGTCATGCCTTCAGCATTCCAAGAGGCTTGCTAAGAAACGCTTATTAGCTACTCAGCAGCTGTGATAAGGGAGCTAGATATAAGACACCTGGCAGACACTGAGCTCTCCTGCCAGAGACTATTAGTTCTCATTAGTGAATACTGCTTGATCTGACTCCTGGCTTCCTAGACCCTTGACTGCCTTTGAATCCTTGACCTCAGAATGCACACTTTGACCAACCCTCTGGCACTCTTGACCTTGGACTAGACTGGTAGTATTGCTTTCTGTAATCCTGAACTTTGGACTGGCTAGTGGCTTATTCTATTGGGGTGAAACCCAGGTAAACAAGCTCTGCCCTGAGATAATTTTTTTTTTTTTTTGGTGGCCAGGTAGGTGGGAAGATCTGCTCAGTAGCTGCAGCAGTTGCTGCCATTTCTGCTAGGGCTGGCATTTTTAAGCCAGCTTACTTTAAAGCCAACTTTAAATTACTATTAAATACAAACATTTAATATTTTTTCTCCTCTGATGCTGCTTGCCTTGAGATTTGTCTCCCCACTTGGAGCAGCACAGCAATTTCCTGAGAATTCAATCCTGGCCCTGAGACTTGGCAACAGCATTATGTAATTAAATAATAATAAATCAGATTTGGTAAAGTGAAGAGATAGATCAGTCCTGACATTTTATTACATTTTCTTGAATACCTGTGCAAGCCTCTTGACATAAGTAAGGTTACATTTTACCATAATAAATTGTAATGATAAAAATAATACCGTAGTGCAAACAGCACAAATAATTTGTGGACTGTGTGTTTATTATAAGATAAATAAATATGAAATCAAAGTCAATTTAATTTGAAGTTCTATATTAATAAAAACAATGTGCATCCATGTGCAATGGCATAACATGTATTACTCTGCTTCCACAACCTTGAACAATTTGCAGCCATTCTGCATCAGACAGAAATGTTCAAACTTTTATGTGGGGGAATGCAGGCATGCAAAGGACAACTTTGAACAAAAAAAATACCCTCCCCAAAAATGTACTCTAGGGGGGGTGCCCAAAATTCCTATACAAAATGTTCACAAAAAGTCATGAAATGTGAAATATCACTATTGTTGTGTGCTTTCAGGTTTTATCTGATTTATGGCAACCCCAAAGCAAATCTGTCACAGGTTTTTCTTGGCAAGATTTTTCAGGGGGGATTTGCCTTTGCCCTTTTCTGAGGCTGTGAGAGTATGACTTGCCCAAGGTCACCCAGTGGGTTTCCATGGCCAACTGTGGGGGGTGGGGGTGGGATTCAAGCTCTGGTCTCCAGAGTCACAGTTCAATGTTAAAGGTTAAAGGTTAATAATAATGTTCAAACCACTACACTACACGAGATCTCAAAATATCACTCCCTCCCCCGAAATGCCATCTTGTAATCTTATCTAGATGGGAGAAAACATTTGAAATGTTTCATTATTGTGTGTGAGATTGAAATAACCAAATATTTTCATTCCTAGGATGGATTTACATGCTCAGATAAATCAGGTTTTGCAACAATCCATAAAAATGTGTGTGTGTGTGTGCGCACGCATGCATGTGTGTGCGTGCATGCTTTGTGCTTTAGAGAAAAAGAAATCCACTCTCTCTCATAAACACAAGTAAGTGACACTAGTCTGAAAACGTATCTGCACTACTGCATCCTACCAGTAACCGAATACACCTCTGTCTTTTGTCTCTTAGCTGGAGTGGCTCCAGTCAGAAGCACAAACAAAAAGCTAAAAAGCAGAAACTCAGCATCATGTCAGTTTTCAATCTGACCTTGTTGTCTTTTACAGAGACTCAGAAGCTTATTGCACACATTTTCCCCCCATTATGGGAACTAGAAGGGACACTCGGGGCTGTGCGTAACCAAGAAAAAACATTTTACAGCAGTGCTGAGGGGCATTAAATGTACGGTTGGGAAGTCTTCAGGCCAGGCAAAATGGCGTGCCTCAGCTTTGAATGGGGTCAGCTTGGGGCTGGGGAACGGAATGGGGCCATTTTGAGGACACTTTGATGTGCGGTAAAATCCAATTTTTCTCGAGCACGCATGGCCCCAAGTGTCCCCTTCCTGTTCCCATAATGGGGGGAAAATGTATATGATAAGCTTCTAGGCAAGATATAACAGAAGGGCCACAGATTTACCAATCTCAGTGAACCATGAGCCATATTAAAATAAATATTTGTAACTGTTGTAATTTAGTCTTTTTAATAGAAATGTTTATTTAGTGTTCCTTAACTTTTATATGAAAAAGTTTTTAAAGTGCATTTTTACCTTTTTTATTGCTAATATGAATTGCCTTTGGTCCTGTACTAGGATAAAAGTGGGATACAAATAAAATAAATATATAATTTAAAACAATATAAAAATGGGCCTGCCTGCCATCTCTCTTGTCAAATAACTACTTAGTCTAAATTAAAAGAACAGTACTTACCAATTGATATGTGGTGTGATGTTCCAAATATGACATACGTTAAAGAGCAGCAAAATGCAGAATAAAAAGTATTGTCAACTGGTAGTGGTAACCCAGTTAACAATATTCCTGATAGTCCTGAAAATATATACATTTAAAAAAAACATGTTGATCAGATGGTGCTGGAGGAAAAGTGCATTATTAATTTCTGGTGGGAGATGGTAAGCCAACCTTCACCCATTGTCATAATCAGTTATTAAATTAATTTGTGATATGTTTTTATCCTTTACCTCCTTCAGATAGTACCTGAATAAATGTCTGTTTTAATTTGTCTTTGACATATGATCAGTTCAGCTGCATTTCTGTGTTAGTAGCTAGGTTAACATTTTGATGGATTTTTTTAAAGACAATAGGATTACAATTTTTTTTAATAGTTTTAGTAAATATATTTTTTTAATTGTGGTGTTTTACATTTCCTCATTGCAAGCCACTGTTCAGAACTTTTTAGTTCTAAAAAATGACATTAAAACATCTTAAAACATTTTTAAAATTGAAAGAACTTTGCAAGGCACAAAAGGCCTTATAGGTGTTAGCCCTTCCCTGTTTTTTGTTGCACAACCCAGTGTTCAGTCCTAACTTCAAAGATGTTCAACAGCCACAATCTGGTAAAATGAAAGAGAATCTCTGTCAGTTGTATGATATATTTAAATCTCACACATTGTGCAACTCAAGTGGACAAATTGGTCCACTACTTAACTGGCATTCCAGCTGTACTGTATTCCAATTCTAGAGAACATTATTTGTCTCCTTTTACATATGGGAAATTGGGGTGGGGGAGTTTTGAGAAAAATTTGAATTTTCTTCTGCAAGGTTCTAATGAACTTATGATGCAGAAAGTTCCTCTATTTGTAGTTAAAGCATCCAGTTTAAGGGAAAAAAGAAAAGCATTTTTAATGAAAGTAGTAATATAATAGATTCCCTTTCCTTTTCTTTCACATTTACTATAATTTGTATGTATTTGGTATTTTTATTGTCTGTTTCTGATATGGTCTGTTGACTTACTCAATACACTTTTTATTTACAGAATGCACTAAGATGCTGAATCCCACCCACACCAAATCTTTCTACAATCTGTTTGACACTGTCAGTCAGCCACACATAAAGTATAATATAGTAAGTAGTACAGCATAAATTTGTGTTCTTATCCAATGTAGAATAATCAGATAATAGTTGCCTGAAGCGAATGTACACATTTTAGATTTACTAAAGAGATTTGGGTTGTAATTAGACTCATTAAATTCAGTGGCATGACTCTCCTTACCATTAGGCAAAGTGAAGTGACCACCTCAGAGACCAGAAAATGGGTATCAAATAAGGGTAGCAAATTCCTAGGTACAGTATTTATCTTTGTAAATCTTTTTTTCTTCAGTGTTGGATATAAATTATTGTGATATTTTCTGACTTGTATGTCCTTTATATTGTTATATAGGCCAGTTATGTTGGCTGGGGCTCATGTGAGCTGTAGACCAAACATGTCTGGAGAATCACAGTTCCTCATCTCATAGTATAGAAAGGAACTCTGGTCTGGGACATTGTTCAATAGATGGTAAAGATAAGAGGATTACACTTATGAAGTATAATATTAACCACCTTTGAAGCTTGTATTACCAAAAGATGGCCATTTTAATTTTGACAATTTGGCTGAAGGAAAATGGAGGAATCATAGCAAAAAAAATAAATAATAAAATAAATAAAGAGAGAGAGAGAGAGAGAGTGTGTGTGTGTATCTTATTTACCTTGAAAAATCTGCACCATGCCCACATTTATGCCAGAATGTATGTCTCCTAGAATCCATTCTTTGACACGATATGAACAAATCCAGTTTAGAATGGGAAATATCTTAATGAGTATGTTTTTGAACCGTGCACATGAGAATCTGAAACAATTTGGATTGAATAGTTAGACAGTCTTCCCATCTGGAAAATTGTTCCTACTTCCACTTCAGATGTTTTTATCTTATTCTTATGATACAACAATGATAGATGATGAGGTATAAAATTTCCCTTATACACATGTATGGTAGAAATGTATGAAATTATCCAGTACAAGAAATCAGGAGAACAGTGTTGGAGAGTATGGAAGAGTGCTGTTGCCGTCATTTCCTTCTAGTTGGCTTTCCATAGGCCACTAAATGGGCATAGTGTGACCAGAATACTCAACAAGATAGGCCTTTGGTCTCATTCAACAGGGCTCTTCTAGTGTTCTTACATATGAACCAAATATCAACAATACAACATATACACCATCTGATTTACATGTTTTTACTTATGTGATGGTTAAACTTAAACAGGAGACCTGAGGTTAAGAAATATCGTGGCCCTGATGGGTCTCCAATGGAATGGTGCAACACTTTCCCCAGTCTAAGATTGCTCCAATGTTACAAATATATCTTAGAGTCCAACTCCCTCCCTTTCATCATTAAATGAAGTGCTGCACTCTGCCAGCACTTTTTAGAAGCTGGAAGCTTTCCGGTTTCTAAAAACTGCTGGCGGAGTGCAGCTGGGATCCAGCTTTGACCTGGGCTGATGGTGGCCGGTAGTTCGGCGGCGATTTAGTGAGCGATAATCCTGGCCTTCATCCCTCGTCCCGGCTCCAGCCCCAGATTTAAAAGATGAGCCATAAAATCCTTAGACTTGAGTCACTTCAGTGACTTGATTTGGATTTCACTTGGCAATAAATGACGCTCTGCCTTAACTTGAGACTTGTATATTTTTTTAGCAACCATCTTGCTGGCCTAACTTCATTCAGAAACAGCAAACACATTAGGCAATGGGACTGAAGTGAGAGTTGATGTCTAATCAGCAACTTCTCCTTGCTGCACATTAGAGGAGCCTTCTGAAAAGCTTTAGAATGATCCATTTGCCTCAAGATGGTTGCCTAACACATTTGCTGTTCCCCTCTGAGATTTTATAAACCTATCTTTGTGCACTTCTTGATTTTCTAATTATTGAAAATCTACCCCCTCCACCACACTACCACCTCCTTTTTTACCTGTTAAAGTTGGCTACCAGACTTGAGACTTAACTTGAGACTTGACTTAAAATTATCTTGAAAGGACAAGACTCAACTTGAGACTTGAAAGTAGAGGCTAGAGACTTGACATGAGACTTGGAGTAAAAGAAGTTAATACATCAATGCCTGCAGGATAAATTAGACTTCCTTTGGGGTGTATCAAACCTTCTGTAGGATAGACGTGAACCCCCAAGGACTCTGTAAGAAATCACTAGGAGAGGTTTGAGTGCAGTGCCATTAAGGGTGCTGAGTGAAAAACAGGACCCCTATGCCTTTAATGGAAAAGGGAACTTCATCAAGTGGACTTTGCATGACAAGCAACACCTTCTGAAATTCTCTCTTAAATACAACTACTAAAGGTACAGGAGCCTTGCCATGTGTTTTGTATTTTGAATAGGATTTTGTTCTGTGCTTATTTGTATTTGTTATTATCTGAATATTCTTATTTGTTTTACCTTGCAGTTCTGAGAACCATCAATATGCAAATGAAAAGATATTCCGCCCGCTTACTTAAAATACAAGGTGACATGTTACCTTCAAAGAAACAAAAGTTTGACTCTCACCTGCATTGAATCTTTCGCCCAATTGGAGGCCTCTCAATATCCTTATTGGTTGGGGAATAAGTCTTTCGGTCATGATCTTTTTCGAATTCTTCTTCATTGTACACCTTTCTGTTGATGTTATATGTTACTCTTAGTGGCTGTCTTTCATTGATAATATTAACATTTGTCTCAATTTCATCATACGGTTCCTGGCACATTAAGAAAAAAAAAACATAAGATCAGGAGATTTTAAAAAAGATATATATTTTTTCATCTTGGGTGTTAGTGCTTCTGAAATCAATAACGGTATAATATGGGGGAGAATAGCCATGGAAGCTTGGAATTTTAAATCCACAAAACAAAACCAGACCAGTTATACACCAGTTAGTCTCCTAAATGAGCTCTGGAAATCACTGGATAAACAGTTCATAAATTCTCAGATATGATTGTAACAGAGTTGGCTGAGGCATTTATTTGGCTGAGACAAAGATGCTTCATTTCATTTACCATATATTTTTAGATAAGCCAATTGTGTTGGCATTGTTATTTCAGTTCTGTGAAAGCTGACTATTTTAGGGGACCCAAGAAGATAGAGAACCCTGCTGTCTCTGTTCCCCCAAGCTGTTTGAGGTGGTTGCCTCATTTTATCTAATACAAGTGGGCAATTCTTGTGGGTTGGGAAGGTCACACTGGCCCCCCCCAGGAGATTTTGGAGCCATCTCCTCTTCTGCACACATAGTTTTTGTTCCCAAATGCCTTCAATATTCCCTCAGGGAAATGGAGGAAATTTTGTGGTATTTTGTGATATTTTAAGCCCAGGAGAGAACTTTTGTTTCCAACAGAAAGTCATCTAGAAGTTAACAAGCATAAAATAACATGTAAAAATTGCTCTCACAGATTGTAGGGGGCATTTGGTGCCTAAATTTTGGGAGCTGGGGGGGGGGGGGGGAATCGACAGGCTTCAATCCCCACCGCCTGGTCTAGTGGTAGAGCTGGCCCTAGATCTAAAGCAAAAAAAGTTGTTGTCCTTGTATGTGTGACATAATTGCTTGTGGACAGTTGCCATTTATGTTTTATGTGCTTTTTACTATTGTAATATATTCCATTTTTTGTTATTGTTAACTGCCTTCGAATCAATCTTGACCCATAGTGACCCTGTGGATGAGACATCTCCAAGACTCCTTGTCCTCCACTGCTCTGCTTTGGTCCTGTAAACTCATATCCACAATTTCCTTAACAGAGTCCATCCATCTAGCATGTGGCCTTCCACTCTTTCTCCTTCCCTCCACCTTTCCTAGCATTTCCCCCCCAGCGAGTACAAACAAGCAGAAGGGAAACTGAGAGGCTAAAAGGGAGCAACAGAGATAATTTATTTGAAAGGAACTTGCAGGCTTGGTTATTGAAGGACAGAATATGAAATTAAGCAAATAATAAGACAAGAAGAGGAAGCAAAGTATTCTCTGACTCCTTTACTCTGGATTAAAAGCCAAGTGTGAGGCTTTTATTATACTAAATCAATTAATGGGCACATTTTTAAAATGTTAAAAATCATGGGGAGGGGGTACAAGATTAGAATCATGAGAGGTCAGAAGCAGGGTGTTAAGTGTGTGGGACATTCCCTCAAAATTTGCTTCAAGAAGGAATTTCCTATGGGCACCAATGGAAAGTATCACTCTTTTAACTAATATCAGCTTTGGTATGAGGAGAAGTATGGGGGAGATGTAACTATAGAGGGGCAAAATGAGGGGTTTTTGTTGTTGTTAGCTGCCCCAACTTGACCTTGACTCATGGTGACCCTGTGGATGAGACATCAGTATGCTCCTCATCCTCCACTGCTTTGCTTAGGTCTTGTAGATTCAGGCCCATGAATTGCCTAATTGAGTCTAGCCATCTGACATGTAGTCTTCCTCTCTTTATGCTGCCTTCTACCTTTCCTAGAGTTATTGTCTTTTGTAACAAGTCATGCCTTCTCATGATGTGACCAAAGTACAGCACGTCCGCTCCATACGTGAGTGCGCCATATGCGGCTTCCACTTTATGTGGAAGCCACACTACAATACATTGAATGGCACGCGTGCCCATGGCGAGTGCATGTTGTGCCAGTGCGAGCACAAACCCCATTCTATTGAATGGGGCTTGAGTTTACGCTGTATTTGTCTTACGTGGGGTGGTGGTGGTCTGGAACAGATCCCCGCATAAGGCAAGGCTCCACTGTACTACAGCCTCAGTTTTATAATTTTGGCTTCCAGAGAGAGTTAAAGCTTGATCTGTTCAAGGATCCATTTGTTTGTCTTTTTGGCTGTTCATGGTATTCTTAGCACTCTTCTCCAGCACCACATCCCAAATTAGCTGATTTTCTTTTTATCTGCTTTCTTCACTGTCCAGCTCTCAGGTTCATACAAGTGAGGACATTGCCGCAAAATAAGAATGATGCTCCCCTAAGAAATTTCCCTTCAGTTCCCAAATTTCTGGCATCACAATACCATAAATCTTCAGTTGAGCATTTAGAAATATAATTTAGGCATCTAAAAAAAAGGGACAGGCAAAATCGCAAAGGGAATGCGAACACTAGGTGTGACGGATTTTCAAATCCTCACTTTCTGCAATGCTAGAAATTTGGGGAATGAAGGAAAATTTCATTGTGAGGAAGCTGAATTCTTACTGTGGGGGTGAATAATGCCCTCATTTTTCCTTCCTGATGTTACACTCAGGGGCAGAGGATTGTGGTACAGCAGAAACATAAAACCACAATTCCTGCCTATCGCAGTATAAATCTTGCATAGAGGATGATGAATAATATCATTTTAAAAGTTGTTCACATCAATGCAATATATATAGACTGTATCTAGTTCAACCCTAAATTTTGCCTAGTTAAGGTACATAAAACATGTGAATGCAGATGCATGACTCTGTAACTGACATTTTAAAATTTTTTTGGTACCCATAAGGAAAGTAAACTCATAAAATAATGTGCTAAATCTAATTTGAGTCCTAAATAGATGTTTGTGGCCTGTACAAGCTGTTTCCGATTGATGGCAATCCAGATTATTTCCGTGGCTGAGCAAGGATTCAAACCCTGGACTCCCAACACTCAAATCACTACACTGAATTCGCTTTCCTACCAAGAGTAAACTCATTGAACTAAATAAGACTTAAATTAGTTGTGATTAACAATTATAATTAATGTCAATGGCCTTATGGAAGATAGAACTGAAATGATATTTAGCAGAATATAGTGTATATTAAATTAATTAATTCAAAATAAGTATCACTCCCTCCATCCACAATCATAATCATGTAAGTAGATCTAAATACTTATTGTGAGGGGGTCAGGCAGCCACAAGGTCTGAGCTTGTACATAATGCATTTTTGACATCATAGAACTATGGACAGCACATTGCTATTTTTTTTTAAATTGGAAGTGATTTTTCTAGTTACTCCCAGTTTTAATGTCCTACCTTTGTTTAGAGCCTCTTAAAGATATTTCAATGGTGAGGGGGAAGATTTACTGTGATTAATTGGAGAACTGTACTTGCTGAGAGCCTCTGGAGTAACAGTTCCTAACTTTTCTTTGGAAAGTTGAGATTGCAAATGGAGCAGAAAGGGTAATTTATAGTGGTGCAAATGTATTAGTGTCCATTTTAAAAACCACCTTGAGTCTACAATCTCCCTTCTAGATGAGCTTCTCCTGTTTCCCAGCCAAACACAGTTTAGTATTCAATTGTGCATAGAAAATTGCATTAATTGAAAAGTAAAAAATTCATAATAGATATGTTTTAAACATTATACTTTAGCTTCTGCTTATATTATTGCATAACAAGTGTACTACTGAGAGGAAAATGCAGAACATGCCCAGGAGAAAAGTCATTTTCCTAATTGTGTTTTATGTGGGAGTGGGGCGGGTGAAGTATTGCCACTTCTTTGTTTCTTTCTTGCCGTTTTATGGTGACTTTAGCTGTTTTCTCATCCTACAAGTGTGTTGTTGTTGGGTGTCTTCAAATCGTTTATAATCCATTTTATGGTGATCCTAAGGTGAACCTATCACAGGGTCCTATCACACTCTGAGTCCCAGTTATGTGGAAAGGGTCGGATATAAAT
>NC_056525.1:81879685-81886210 GCF_019175285.1 Sceloporus undulatus
ATAATAATAATAATAATAATAATAATAATAATAATAATAATAATAATAATTCCAAGGCTGAGAGTGTGTGGTTCGCCCAGGAAGACCCAGTGGTTTTCCATAGCTGAGTGAGGATTCAAATCCTAGTCTCCAAAATCATAGTGCAAGCTCAAACCACTATCTCATGCTGTTTGTAGTCATCCAAATTCCCATGAGAAAGGCATTTTATATAAGACGCTTCAATGTACTTTGCTTAGCATATCTGAATTTGCAAACTCTTTTCATTTCCTAAGATGGCTGTTTAGCAACAAGACAGGGAAAAATGCATCCAGACTGATTTAAAAATCCCAGATTTTGTTCCTGTTCTATTCTATTTTATACAGATTTACAATAAACTGACCTGGGAAGTGGGTATAAAATGTATCTGATTGTACTAGAAGCTGATAGAAAATATCTTGGCATAAACAAAATGTGCATGGCTCTCAAAAATAAAATTAGAAAGAACAAGAATAAAATCCAGGGCTTTCTAGGTTTTTTTAAAAAATAATCAGCCTGGAAGCACCCAAAGCAGATTAGAAGACACATAAGAACCCAGACAAATTACATTTGTGTGTAGAATATTTAAAAGAATAGAAAATTTATGAGACAGAAACACAAGTGAAAGAGTTTACATGGCCATGTTGGTCATTTCAAGGTGACCTCAGAGGTCGATGTGCAGATGGCATTTATGCTGTATTGATCGATTTTGCTTAAAATGCCATTAGTGGTAAAGATCCTTTAAAAAGATCTAGTTACACAGATAATGAAAATGCCATCCATAAATATTTAGAAGATTGATTGGGCGGATTCAGTACTTCCATTCAGTGACCGAAGGCAGCACTGTTTTTAGGGCAGAAACTTTAGTGCAGTGTAAAGAATGTGTTATCTTTATGAAGCAGCCAAAACAAAGTAAAATGAATACAATCAGGTCCCAGATACTTGGTGAAGGGCAAGACAACTCACCACCCACACACCACTCACTTGAGGAATTCTAGGTGTAATTCAAAGAGAAATGTTATAGCTCTCCATAAACCAAAAACATTCACAAACTTTCTAAGGAAGTGAAAGGATAAGAAGATGAATAAATTAACTCTATAGATCTAGCAATGCGAAAAGAGCATGAAATAATATGTCCCACTAGGTTTAATAGAAAAGTATAGTTTTGTAAGTAGTAATTAGATATTCGATTTGTTTCATCATCATCTCCACCTCTTCTATAATTACAACATCTTGTGTTTGTTTTCTCTTTAAAAATAATGAACACAAAGCTACTTTGAAAATAAAAATGGAAACATCACTATCAAGACATTTTTGAAAGACACTATCTGAGAAAGGCAATAAACCAGATTATGTCTGCAATGATTTGAAATGACGGAGGGGTTCTCTCTGTTTTCCATAACAAAGGAATAGTCTTTCCCATGCATTAGGTGTTCTTAACCTTGGGGATCATGGATCCCCTTGAGAACCAGATGAAGCTAGGAAACCCCACCCCAGAAAAATACAATGAAGGAAAAAGAAGAAAAACCTTTATTTTGCAGCTAGTTAAAGGACTTCTGACGCCAATCCATGGACCCCCCCCCCAACAGATCAATGGATCACATGTTATGAATCCATGCTGTACACCAAAGTCACAGACACAACTACCCTATCTGCAGGTGGCTCTGTTTCACTGAACTTTTTGGCATAAGGCCAGCACATTGCAGCTTTGGGGCTCAGTTGAGGACCTGACCTTCAAAATGATCTTTTGGGTTCTGTCTACAGGTTAGTGGTCTGGTCCAATAGAAGCAAGAAAATCAATGGGGAATATTCTTACATTGGCAGGGTGACCAGATGTCCTCACTGCAAAGGAGGACAAGGGACCGTAAAATGTAGGAGCTTTAAGAAAAATGGAAGACATTACCAAATAAAAGCTAAACACATTCATATAAATATTAAATTCATGCTTCTTAACCATGCTCAAAATGGAGGATTTTGGAATTTCTCATGGGCAGAGGGTTGAAATGGTGGACATATCCAGAAAAGGAGGATGTCCATTGGTGTTTTATGAAATAGCCTAATATGCAAGAGGAATTGCAGATAGATCCCAAGGTAGATGAACTCTTGCTTTGTAATGTAATAAAAAATAATTAAAATAAAGAAGAATGGGATTGGAAATGAGTGTTCTGTCCCAAGAGGAATCAGCTCCCTTTGAAGAAGAGTGATTTCTTTTTAAAAATAATTTGCCCATTTAAATTTCATATTACTGGCTCTTTAAAAATCTATATCCCACCTTTTTCTCATTGCCTTTCATTCACTTACCATTTTGAACCAAACGTTTTGCTCTGTTTCTTTCCTTTATATATTATCATGCTACTGGTTTCTCTGTATCAGTTAGAACTGTTTAGAACTTCTGCATCCTTTTGAACAGTATCAGCGGCTTCCAATCCTATGTGTCCTCTGACTGAATGTTCCATTGGATGATATCTGGTTTCTCTGATGATTTGTGCATATGATGAAAAACCATAACTTACATCCAGTTGTTTTTTGTGGTTTTTTCGGGCCATGTGGCCATTTTCTAAAATACTTTATTCCTGATGTTTTACCAGCATCTGTGGCTGGCATCTCCAGAGAATGCACAAAAAACTATCGATGCTGGTCATGAAAGCCTTCAACTTTACATCCAATTGTTCCTAATGCCTAAATCCCCATTTCCCCACTCCTTGCAGCATTCTATTTCATGTAGCTTATATTGTAAAAATGTTGTCTTTGTACATGTTGATCTCTCTTGTGTCTGTCTCTTCCACCTTCCATTACTGTAATGCTGGAGTCTAACACAGTGTTGTTGAACAAGTGATCCCACCTGTCTCCCTGATTGCTTACATGCTCATTCATTTGGGAAGATGCTATCTGCTTGTACTTCTGATCTCTTCAGGTGACACAGGGAGTGCAAATTGGATTAAAGCCTTTGGGACCTATTGATTTTATTCATTTGCATATACATTAAGGTTTGCATTACTTTTAAAATGTTTTCACTAGTTTTAAAATGACATATTTTAACATGTTTTTAGTCTTTTAAAATTATTGTTAAGTTTAAATTGTTCTATATATTTTTTATTGTTCATTACCATGAGATCTTGGGATAAAAGGCAGGCTATAAATATTGTAATAAAATTAATTAATTAAACAAACATTCACTCTCCTCACTTGTGGACATTTCCCCTTCAAACTAAAAATGACATGTCCTTTTACAATTACATGTTTAATGTGACATATCCCTGGATACAACCTCAGGTAGTAGATGTTGTAGGAGGGCATAAATAGCAGCATCTTGGTTGTTCCTCCTGAACTGCCTTGCTGTTTTCTAGCATGTTGACAGGCAAAAAATGTGTATGCTACATTATTTTCCCTGAGCCACCTAAACTAATATGCACCCTCTAATGTGACACGGACAGGGCACTGCTCATTGCAAACTTTGAAGCAAGATTCAGCTGCTAGTCAAGTACACTTCCATACCTGGAGTGGTGAAAGGCTCCGTTCTTCATTTCTAATAGCAAAATTGTGATGGGCCAACCCTGTATAGAGATATTTTGCTCTGGTGTTGTAGATCTGTGGATTAGCAACAGTAGCTTGGTTTGTCCACCTACGCTGAAGTTAATTCCTACATCCCTAAAGGGAAATTGTCATATATGTTCAGTGGCATGCCTAGTAAATTTGACACCTGGTATGGATAATTTTTTTTTCCTTTTTACAATTTCCCCCCAATTATAATTATGCAATGAAACAAATAATAATAATAATAATAATAATAATAGCCAGAAAAGAAACTTAGCGAAAATTGTCTTTACTGAACTGTATATATACAATCATGTCTGTAACAATAGCTAAGTAAATAAACTGTAAGTTCTTCTTCAACTTTCTTCAGTAATTGTGCCAAGCCTTTGCTATTTCTTTCTAGTAGTGTGGTGTCATCTGCAAATCTTGATGATCTTTCCTCCAGTTTTCATGCCTCCTTGCAAGTCTAATCCAACTTTCTGTTTATTTTAGTATACAAATTAAACAGATTGAGTGATAAAAAAAGGCCTTCCCTGACCTCCTTGCCAATGGCAAACCATTCTGTTTCTCTATACTGTATTATGTCTTGACAGCGGCCCCTTGTCCTGAGTATAAACTACCCATTAGGACAGTCAAATTTTGTGGTATGCCCATTTCTTTAAGAGCGATTCATAGTTTTTAATGATCTAAACACAATCAAAGGCTTTACTATAGTTTATAAAGCACAGGTTTATTTTCTTCTGAAGATTCTTTGATGTGCTAAATTATCCAATGTATGTATGCAATATAACAAGTGACACCTACCAGTTCAACAGATTCACACAATTTGAAATGGGTGTGATGCCAGAAGACACAGACTTTCCACAGGAACCACCTACTTGTGCCTATGCAGACATGGGTCCAAAACACACTGCAGAAATAATCCAGTTTGAGACCGCTTTAGTTGCCCTGGCTCAATGCTAGGAAATTCTGGGAACTGTAGTTTTGTGAGACATTTAGCCTTCAATGACAGAGAGCTCTGGTGTCACAATAAACTATAGTTCCCAGGATTTCCTAGCACTGAGCCAGGGCAGTTAAAGCAGTTTCCAACTGGATTATTTCTGCAGTGTGTTTTGGACTATGGTTTCCTGGAAAGCTGGCATTTAGGGCCACGTTCTAGAATAGAGTTTGACCCTGAACTATAAGAAGCCACACATCATGGACAATATTCAGTGGCTCCAAGCCTGTTTTTGTCAGTTATATAGGTTGGAAGGAAGCTGAAGAGCACTATACATCTGGACTGCAATGACTGGAAGCACTCAAACAACAATAGTGCAACAAACTGGCCCTATGGGATTTTGTTTTCCCATGTATTGACCTGCACTGACAAGAACAAATGTGATAAGGATATATTTGGTTGTGTTATAGTATTTATACTTCACTCTACAGTTGGAGAGCCAGTGTGGCATAGTGGTTTCAGAGCTGGATTGCAGCTCTGGAGACCTGGGTTCAAATCTTTGCTCTGCCATGGAACCCTAATGGTGACTTTAAGCAAGTCACACTTTCTCATCCTAAGAGGGAGGCAAATGCAAAGCCTGCTCTGAACAAATCTTAACAAGAAAAGACCATGATAAGTTCGCCATAACTTGGAAACAAATTCAAGGAACACAAGTGTGAGTTCCTGCATGGCAGGTGGGTTGGATTGATTGTGAGGGTTGGACTGGATGGCCCTTGTGGTCTCTTCCAACACTACTTCTACCTACTACAGGTACTACTACTACTACTACTGGAAAGGCTCATAGAATCTCAATAAAGATAATAAAACAGGTGCTGCTCTAAGATAGTCTTAAAAATGGGACACAAAATGAAAAGGAGATGGAGAAGAAAAGAGAAACTGAAGAAACAGAACAGTTTCTTACTGTTATGAGGTTCCTCAATCCATGCCATTGGCTGAATAAAAACTGAGAAGAGAGAAAGCCTGGGGATCTTTGTTTATTTAAAATTTGATTTATGTTCCACATTTCTCCCAGGAATGAGACTCAAGCAATTCAGTCTGAGGACAAGCAAAACCTGATGGTTTATATGAGAACCAACTCTGTTCTGGCTAAAAGAACAAAATTTGTCTAACTATTCTTTTTATGTCCTTGTTTGCAACCCTTTTTGCAATTTTGTTGTTGTTGTGTGCCTCTGAAGTCATTTTTTGACTTACGGAGATCCTAAGGCAAATCTATCACGGGGTTTTCTTGGCAAGTTTCTTCAGAGAGTTTTTGCCATTCCCATCCTCTGAGGCTGAGAGAGAGAGAGTGATTTACCCATGGTCACCCACTGGGTTTACATGGCTGAGCTGGGATTCAGGCCCAACACTCAAACCACTATACCACTCACTAAACTACAAATCCCAGGATTTCACAGGAGGCAGCCACAGCTGAAAAAGTGGAATAATAGCACTATAACAGCATAGTGTGGTTTTATATTAATTGCTAAGCCTGCACAAAACTACACATCCTAGGCTGCATCTACGCTGCAGAAACAATGTAGTTTGACAGCGCTTCAACTGTCATGGCTCCATGCTATGGAATCCTGGGATTTGTAGTTTTGTGAGATGGGGGAAGCATGGTGTAGGGATTTGAGCATTAGACTAGGAGACTGGAGACCAGGATTCAAATCCTAATTTGGCCATGGCAACCCACTGAGTAACCTTGGGCAAGTCACACTCTCTCAGCCTCAGAGGATGGCAATCCCCCTGAAGGAACTTGCCAAGAAAACCCCACGATAGTGACACTTTAGAGTCGCCATAAGTCAGAATCAACTTGAAGGGATGCAAAAAAGAAACAAACAACCCCACACAAATGAGATAGTGAGCTGTCAGAGAAGCTGCTGCCACAAACAACAAGTAGATAAATTTATTTAAATTTAAATAAATTTATTTACTTTTAATTGTTAATTTAATCTTTAATTTGTTTATTATTTAAAATATTTTAATTTTAATATTTTAAC
>NC_056525.1:81886220-81922218 GCF_019175285.1 Sceloporus undulatus
ATTATTATTATTATTATTATTATTATTATTATTATTATTATTATTATTATTATTATTATTATTTTAAATTTATTTAACATGTTCAGTTACTGTGGATGCAGCCAAGAAAAACAACAACGAAATAAATCAACACAGTAAACCCTTCCTGGGTCCATTTTTGTTTTTCAAACATTATTTTATTATTGTGTGATGATGATGATGATGATGATGAGGGGGAAGAAGAAGAAGAAGCCCAGAGGCGCTCGAGGCGGGGCATAATGGCGCCGGGCGTGGCGACGGTTGAGCCGCCTCTCCTCAGGACTAGAGAAGAAAACCAGCCGCCAAAGGGCTGTGAGGAGGAGGAGTGAAGAAGGAGAGCTGAGTTTGGTGCCTGTTTGGGGAAGGAGGGAGAGGGGGCTCGCCCTGAGGAGCAGCCATGAGCGCCGACTGCGCCAGTTACATGGACGCCCAGCAAGTGCTGGTGAGCGCCTTCCGCTGCCCGCGGAGGGAGGAGGGCGACGAGGCCAGCGCCGTCTACTGCTGCGGCTTCCAGGACGTCAAGTACTGCTGCGACGACCCCAACAGCTTCTTCCCTTACCAGCACAGCTACATGTGGTGGCTCAGGTGAGAAGGGCGAGGGAAGGGCTGGCCACCACACTCTGGGTCTCTTCTTCTTCGCTGTGTGTGTGTGTCTCTGTGTGTGAAACTTCTTTCCTAGGGAGACCATCCAGACGCCTCTCCCAGCGCCAAGGAGGACCAAGTCACAGAGTTAGCCATGCAGGAACTCTGGCTCAGAGCACCCTCTGTGGCACATGGCCACCCAGCCTCTGATTCAAGACCTCCAAGGAAGGAGACAGCCCTTACTGTCAGGACGTGCCTCCCAATGTTGAGGTGGAATCCCCTTCCCTCTAGTTTGTATCTACTGCTCCATGTCCTACTTTCAGGAGCAGCAGAAAAAAAGCTTGCTCCCTCCTCAATATGACACCCCTTCAAAATGTTTAAACAGGGCTATCGTATCACCTGCAGCTTCCAGGACCCCAATAGGCTACCCAGTGCCCCTTTGTGCAAGCTTTTCATCCCAGACCATGCAAAGACTGCTGGGTGGTATTTGGGTGCACCTCCATCCCTCAACTGAAAGGACCAGAGGTTGGCTGCTTTGGTGCACCTGCAAACCTCCCTCACCTGGTCACCCAGGTAGCAGCTGGAACTCTTCTCTTCTCCAGGCTAAACATCCCCAGCTCCCTGAGTCGTTCCTCATAGGGCAAGGTTTCCAGACCCTTCACCATTTTAGTCACCCTCCTTTGGACACGCTCCAGTTTCTCAATGTCCTTTTTGAATTGTGGTGCCCAGAACTGGACACAATATTCCAGGTACAGAATATAGTAGCACTATTACTTCCCTTGATCTAGACACTATACTTCTATTGACGCAGCCTAAAATTGCACCGTCCTTGTTAGCTGCTTCATCACACTGTTCTCATGTTCAACTTGTGGTCTGCTTGGACTCCTAGATCCCTTTCACATGTAGTCTCCTTAAGCCAGGTGTCTCTGCATTTCATTTTTCTGCCCTAAGTACAGTACCTTACATTTCTCCGTGCTGAGTTTCATTTTGTTAGCTTTGGCCCAGTTTTCTTGCCTATTCAGGTGAACACAGTATTCCAGGTGAGGCCTGTCCAAAGCAGAATAGAGTGGTGCTATTGCTTCCCTTGACTCTAGACACTATACTTTTACTGATGCAGCCTAAAAAGTTTTCCTTTTTCTTTCTTTTGCCATGTCCCCCCCCCCCCCATTTCTTTCTAGAAGGTCCTCCGTTTTGTGGTATGGTAGCATAGTTAAAATTCAGAATTTTACTTGCTCAGGAGCTAAAATTATAATTGTTATTCCAGGTCTTGACAAATGTTCTGTAATAGAATGTAAACAATCTGGAAATGGCTCCTAACTTGAGATTTTAACCCAAATAAAAGGAAGTACTGCATAGACAGTTTGGGGACGGTAGATAATAGATTTCCTGTTCAGGGAAGCGTTCCCAGGCATTGCGTGATTGTTATTTGATGTTTTTAATTTGTTGCCTGCCTTATTTCATTGAACCCTATCCTGTATTGTTATGTTTTATTATTTTATATGTATTATGCTATTATTTCATAGAATGTACACCATGGGCAGGTTTAATTTTTTAAAATCTATTTTATTGATTGTATGTACAGCACTTTGTAAAATCTACAGCACTATATAAATAAAGCATAATAATAATAACAACAACAGCTGCAGCTAAAAATATAAACGGGCCCAAACAGACAGGCCAAAATAAAGCTACTTCGGGTTGCTTTGGAGGTATGCTGTTTAAATGCTACATGCGTCCTAAGAGGCCGGAAGCTGCACCAAAGTCCTAAGGACTGGAATGAAGCTTTGGCACAGCTTCTGGCCTCTTAAGATGCATGTGTCATTTAAACAGCATACCTCCAAAGAGACCTGAAGCAGCTTTATTTTGGCCTGTCTGTTCAGGCCCTATGTCTCCTTTTCAAACATGGCTAGTCTTGGGTCTCTGTTAATCCACAATCAGTGTTGCCAATTTCCGGGGAATTCCCCGGAATCCAGGGAATTTAATTAATTTATTTCCGGGGATTTTGACTATATAATAATAAAAATAATTCTGGGGATTTTGGTAAAACATTCCGGGGGATATCTTTGAGGTTTGTTGGCAACACTGTCCACAACAGTGCAATGTGGCAGCTAAAAAGGCCAATGCAATTTTAGGCTGCATCAATAAAAGTATAGTGTCTAGATCAAGGGAAGTAATAGTGCCACTCGGTTGTGGAATATTACGTTCAGTTCTGGGCACCACAATTCAAAAAGGATGTTGAGAAACTGGAGACTAACATGGTGAAGGGTCTGGGAACATATAGAGGATGTTTGGACATTTTCTGCTGGAAATGGACATATCACAGGTAAGTAAAAACATTTCTACTTCTTTTCTAGGAGCCTGAAGCCCTCTCATAATCTCAGTTTGCAAGAACAGGTTGGAATTGTTCACCAGTCAGGTAAGGACAAGTGCACGCTGCTCATACTCAGAGTACTGCACTTTAACAGCTGTGCAAATGTATCTTGTAGCACCTTTGAAGGCTGTATCCACACTGCAGAAATGATCCAGGTTGACAGCACTTTAACTGCCATGGCTCAATGTGATGGAATTCAGGGATTTGTAGTTTTGTGTGACATTTAGTCTTCTCTGTCAGAGAGCTCTGGTGCTGCAACAAACTACAGCCCCCAGGATTCCATAGCATTCAGCTATGGCAGTTAAAGTGGTGTCAAACTGGATTATTTCTGCAGTGCAGATGCAGCCTAACTGAAAGAGAGAAATTGGTAGCATGAGCTTTTGAAGACTAGAGCCTACTTTCTCAGCCGCATGGAGTCAGATGCTCATGCTCAAGTCTACAAAAACGTGTGCTACCAACTCCTCTCTCAAAGGTGCTACAAGGTCCCTTTACATACTGATTTTCCAGACAATTCTTTAACAGCTGGTTAGGTTCTGACCATAATAAAAGTTTGAGAATGTGAAGAGTTCTCCTAGAGATGAAATGAATAGAGTAGGAAATGACCAAGCAGGGTTAGCTCTGGTTAGTTCTTGGATGGGAGACCACCAACAAATATCAGATGCTGTAGGCTATATTTCAGAGGAAAGAACTGGCAAATCCACCTCTGAGTATTTCTTGCCTAAGAAAACCCTATGAAATTAATGGGTTGTCATAAACTGACAGGTGACTTGAAGGCACATATGAGCATACACACACAGGACTGGTGTTGCTGCACAAACTCAGGGCTGGCCATATAGTTATTTCATTTATATTCCATTTTTCTCCCCAGCTGCCTCCAAATATCACAGGTCTGAAGTGTCCTCAATAGCTCCTTATTTACTGTTACTCTGTTTTTACCGGCTAACTGCATGAAAGAAGTTGTAGCAGCATAAGCTTTCGTTAGTAGACGGAGCCTTCAAAAGCTCAACAACCTCCATAGTAGTTTCTTTCAAACAGTCTCAGAGGTGCTAGAAGAGCTCTTTGCATACTGAGATGGCTATGTTTCTGATTTACTGTCAGAGAATTTCAGGCTCATATGAGAAAACAGCTCCATGGCCCTTGGGTACTATATGCACCTTCTCTACTTCAGGCTATAAATCATTTGCAGATGGTTCTGCACAGACAATGGTTTTGGGACCTCAGTTACACATCTGGCTAGAGCTTGCTATGGAGGTTACTGAATTATGTGAAGGGTGAAGAATCATTTACCACAGTTTTAAGGATGCAGGTGTTTACAGCAGAGTGGTTAATGTGGGGTTATCTTCTCTCTTTCCTGATAGCAACAAAAACACTGAAAGTTGCACATTTAAGAGGTGACATGACAGGGAGCAATTTCTCAACATATTTCTAACCACTTTGTTCGTGGCTAATAAAACATTGGATTTCTACCTATTTTTTCATTGCATGCTTCCTACTGAGTGATAGATGCAATGTCATATTAATGGTATAGAAAAGGGAAGTAGTGTTAACTATTTTAAACTAAAATTGATTCAAATGACAGTTGTGGTCTTGTACAATGGTCCCGTTGTGAATTGTGAGTGACAGAGACTCTTGGCAAGAAACTGATTTGGTCCAAAAGCCATTTCAGTCATCTGCTACCTAGGTGGCCTTAGGCAAGCAGCTGTACTTTGTCTTTTTTATATTTGCAATATGGAAGTTGACTGTGGGAAAGCTATTGGCTGTGATAAGGATTGATGCAAAATTGCAGCCTTATAGAAGCATGCCAAAGTTTAAAAGCTCATAAAAAAAAAAAGGAATTGGCTAGCCTTTCTCCAATAGTACTTGCATTATTTATTTGTGACTCAAAAAAGCAAGAGAAAAAAAGAGAATATTTTAGAGCCTCTGTCTAATCACCTGGAGGTGATTCATAATCTGCACAAGCAAGCCTAGTGCTTGGGTATTTACAAGATATATCGTAACTCAAAATACTAGCTGGTGCTAAATGGCTGTAAAACACTTCTCCCCCCCCCCTTATTTAACCTTTCCTAAATCAGAGCTGTTATATATGTGTCGTCTTAACCTCTGATTGCCTATATTGTATACCCTGTATACAGAGTGAAATAGCAGTGTAGGGCACTATCCTAAACTTGCCTACTAAGAAATAAACTGCACCGACTTCAATGGGAATTGGAAGTAAAACTCAAAAGTAAGTTTATTCAGGACTACAGGCTGTTTCAGCTGACATTTGACTAGGGCCATTTTTTGCTAATGAACAGTGGAATGTCTGTCCTTCATGGACAGAAAAGTTACTTTGATTTTTGTCTTTATGACAGTATTGCAATCTCACTACAATAATAATAATAAAATGTTTATTATGGTCGATGACCAGCATAAAACAATATAAAAGAGTACAATATTATACAATGCCCAATAGGAAAAAACAAAAACAAAATAATGCAAACGGTATAGTACAAATACAACAGGAATACTGCTTGGAGGCCATAAATTCAAATAACTATATAGAGTGAAATCCTTTGAAATACAAATACTAGATGAAATCAATAGAGTAAAAATTAAAAATTAAGACACCATTTTTCATCTACAAGCTATTGCAGCAACGCAAAAACTTGCCACCTTGGTTGTAATCCCTGGCTGCTGATCGGCCAGAAGGTAATCAATGTAAAATGTATCAGGTTTACCTGGTATTTTTGTAAAATTGGTACTATAAAACAATGCTGCAGATCCTGGTAAAAGATGCAATACAATAAAACATGCCTCACTGTTTCTACCCCCCCCCCAGGCCCACAAGGACATAAACATTCACAGAATGGTTTGTTATTATACCTTCCTGCAAGTAAGACCGATGGCAGTACATTAAATTTGGCCAAGGTAAAGGCTTTCCTATACTTTGGATTTGTTAGATTTTTCAGATATGCAGCAAGGACAAAGCCTCTCCCATGGTCTTTAAAAGTTGAGTGTAAAGAGGCTGCACTTTTATGATTTTGTAGTTCAATGTCCTGTATGCGCTGGCAGATGTTCTCTTTGGCTTTTGCGTGTCCCATAGCTAGAATAACAGATTGCATATTGTGCATGTAAATTAGACTATTTGTGTAAGCAGTTATCTACAATTCATATTTGTACAATTTGTACAATTCATTTGTACAATTCATACGTTTCAAATGACATATTTAAATAATCTAAAATAAGTGCTGCTTACATGAGACAAAGAGATTTTTCTAAGAAGGAAGCACATTAAGGTTGTGCAGGTGTAACATGCATGTACTGATGTACTAATATAAACATTGGTCTTAATCATTCTCTTAGTTTAGGATACTGCAAAATTGTGTTGTAAGGCTCAAACAGAGTTTAGAAATAAATTATTGTAATTACATCAAATTATTCCTAATTTGCTAAAAAATTTAATTGTTTTAGAAATCATTATTTAAATTGTTAAACACCCATCACAGTTAACAGGATGAGTAATTATTTTAATTATTTCTTTGGTATTTACTGTTTTAGTAAGCTTAATAAATGTTTAAATATATAAAACTAATGTGTAACCATCACATTATTATATAAAAATGCAACAAATTAATTTTGTAATTTTTGTTAAAATAGTTAATGCTAAATTAATTGATAGCTTAATGTTAGCAAATTATCTTCAAAATAACATACATTTCCAGAGTTGGAAATGTATGTATTGCTTTGAACTCTTTGGAGAAAGGGCAGAATCTAAGTTTAATAACTGAAAAAAGCACTGTGACTGGAAGAAGAAAATTAAAGGTAGTTTAATCTCTAACATGATTGCTGAAACAGTACTTTGATAAAATTTGGCATAACATTCATAATTTTGTCATTATAGCAGGAATATCTAATTCTGGATTTCTTTAGCATGCCTCTGAACCCAATTTCTTTTAGAGACTGGCATCTTGTCAATATTGCAGTCAAGGAACAAACATGGGTATGCAAATATGTGTGTAACAAAGCCCAGATATATTTTTTTAAAAATAAAGTTTTAAGGGATTTGTTTGGGAAACAAATGGTGGGGGAAGGCTCTCCAACTTTATGTTTTCACGTACCATTTAAAAAAAATTCTGGCCCAGTTCCACAGGCATATCTATTTCTTGCAAACAGGTGCCTGGAACCATACTCTGCGTGCGTGCGTGCGTGTGTGCGCGCATGCACGAGAGTGTGAGAGCAAGCACAACTTTTGTTGTTAACTACAGTCAAGTCAATTTTGCT
Organism: Sceloporus undulatus; assembly: GCF_019175285.1. NCBI lineage: Eukaryota > Metazoa > Chordata > Lepidosauria > Squamata > Phrynosomatidae > Sceloporus > Sceloporus undulatus. The sequence continues at coordinate 81,893,452 of NC_056525.1, forward strand.
TTATGACAACCATGTGAATGAGCTCCCCCCTCCCCAAGATGAGTATCCATCTGGAATGAGGTCTATTTCTTTTCCTACTACCTTCACCCTTACCAAGTATTATTGTTGTTTCTAGAGAGTTATGTCTTCTCATGATATGGCCAAAGTATGACAGCCTCAGTTTGGTCATCTTGGCTTTTGGGGGAGAAATCAGACTTGATTTGCTCTAGGGCCCAGTATCTATAGAATAGAATTTTCTCCAGCATCATTTCAGATAAGTTTATTTTCTTCCAATCAGCTTTCCTCACTGTCTAGCTTTCACAGCCATTGATAGAAATAGGAAATATGATGGCACAGACAATTCTAACTTTAGTATTCAATCATATATCTATATACTTCAGGATCTTGTCTAGTTCCTTCCCATCTGTCCTTCCAAATCCTAGCCTTCTTCTGATTTCTTGAATGCAGTCTCTATTCTTATTAATGACTGAGGAGTTGTCCAGATAGGCTAAAAGAAACAGCCCTGCCCTGGTATGAAACCCACCTGTTCACATGACGCATGTGGCGAAAGAGGAGGAAAATGGAACCAAGCTTTGCTCTGAGGCTAATCGCTGGCACAAAAAATAGCCCAGTTTGCTCTGCACCAAGCTGGAATGGGCAAACTATTTCACTGGCATGTGGACTGTACACCAGTGTGAAGATGGGGGAGGAGCCAGGCAGTTGGCAGAAGTGGTAGGAAGCAGGTGCCCTGAACCTAGTAAGCCACCGACCCCATGCCAGCTGGAATTTCCCACATGGACCTCAGCACTTACACTTGTGGGGTCACAAGCTGCTACTGGTACCATTGCTGTCCATAACTTTTTTTGTTGCCATTCTGCAAATCAATCATACAAGCGCATGAGTGGCCATCTGCAACCTCAGAACAACTCACTGATGCCCAGTGTTATGGCTGTGGCAACCACGAAGCCATGGGAAATGAGGGAGGGGTTTCCTGGAGCAGAGAGGAGACACTGGACCTAATAGCCATATGGTGACAGAACATGCAGGAGCAACTCCGGGAATCACACCAGAACATCAAGCTGTTTGAGAGAGATGCAGAAGAGATGAGGGTCAAGGGGTATGAATGCTCGGATAAGGAATACATCAAGGCTCTCCAACAGTAATACTGAAAGGTGTGTGACCACAACTCACACAGCAGCTGTGCCATGGCCACTATGCCCTGCTTGTGATCCAAACAATTATGTGCAGCAGCGCCTTTCACCATTCAAATCATGCAGGCGCCCTGCACCCAACAAAGGAACAACTCCACCCTGGTGGAGGGCTCCCAGGAGTTCTTCATCACTAGCCCAGGTAGCATGCGCTGGGTGCCCACGAGGAATGGGGGCCCCACTTGCACAGAGGTGTGCATCACCCCCCTTGGGAGATAGCTACCCTGATGCCAGACTGGTGGGTGTATGACTGTTTCCCCACTGCACAGGTGACCAGGAGGACCCCCAGGACTCAGATAAGATGTGCATTACCTGTGGAGTGGTCCTCTGACACAACATCCCAGATAAATGCTTCATGGATTTTCCAAATTGGAATATGAGAACTGAAGATTTCATTTTGCTCTTTTGATTAAACTTCTGAATTGCCTAACATCAGCTCAGGCAAGGTATTCCCACCTTGTTTCCTTATACAGTATTAGGACAGAGTATCCTCTATGTATGTGCATGTTTATGCATCTTCAAGTCACCTATTGCCTTACTTATTGACAAATCTGATCTTGAAATACAAAGTTAAAGGCCTTTTCATTGTGTGGAATGTTAAAATATAGACCTACAGATACAAATGTTTCAAAAATGGTTTAATTTAACTTCTGGCTGTGAAATGGACCATATACCTGGCAGTCTCCCAGCCTTTACACAAGGCAGTTTATGAAATCCAAATATAAATAAGCTAAAACAATTGTGTTATGTTTCCTGCATAACAGTAGCTCTCAGAGAAGTGACGGAAAAATGCATACAGCGTAGAGGAGGAAAATATTTGTGCTGAATTTTTATATCTTTATCAAATCATTATTTTAGCTTAATGCTGTGTGTGTGCGCGTGTGTTTGTTTAGGGACCCCCTTGGCAAAAGGATGTGTGTTTTGATTTCCTCTATTCATTATTTTTGACATCTCTGTGCATTTGTTTCTTGCTTGTAGCTGCATTGCTTGGTCTGGCCACACAACCCTGTAGCAAGTCCCAATAGTCTGCAATGTGTCACATGAAAATTAAATAATTTGTTTTTGTTTGTTTTAAATGTAGCATGTTAATTTTTTCAAGGGGCCCCTCTTTCCAATATTGCACTGCTTTCCAGAAATTTAGTGTTCTCTACCTACATAGGAGCCTGTGGCTCCACAAAGGAAGGAGACATGCTGGATTCCAAGGAAATATATTCTTTGAATTGCAAATGGACATTAAATTTCCTTGACTTTGAAAATCTACTAGTGACCACATGGTCAAAGGGGGAGGTACCAGCCTCCCTACCATCTGAACTAAGACCAGAAAGAGAAAATGCAGGCCTATGAATAACATCTTCAATTTCTTTCTCCTGTTTGCCTGATGAAGAAGCCAGTGTGACTTCGAAAGCTTGCAACATGTCATTGTACATTTTAGTTGTCCCAATAAAGGTATCATTGTTTGGATGTTGTAGACTGTACAGTATTTCAGGAGGGTGTTTCCTCACTGCATGTGTGCAACCTCTCACTTTGTCTGCAGGGGAGGGACTGGGTTTGTGCCAAACACTGAAGCTTTCACCTTTCCTTCAGACATGGAAATTTCTCTCCTACCTCCTGCACCTCTGGAGAACTCAGGTGGTTGTCAGGCTGAGCTGGAGAAGAGCATGGCTGTGGTAGATCATGACAAAAATTGGTAGAGACATTTGTTTAATACATTGCTTAAGAATTTGTTCTTTGTAGGGTCTCTGTTGATCATCTACCATAGATTTTAATTCAGAGCCCAAATTCCATTAATTGAGGTTGGGGTATTACCAGTCATTTCAATACTGAAGGATGGCAGCAGTGTTAAAGATGCTAAATATGCAATCTTGTACATACTTCCCTAGGAGTGAATCCCAATGAAGTCATTACTTTGAAATAGGCAGGTATATGATTTAATTGTAAATTTAATAAACATTTTAAATGGTTTTATTTTCCCAGGACAGATAGTGTTATTTCTCTAGCTATTTAAGTTGTAGATTCTTTCATTACAACTGCAAGATAACACAATTATTTTAATTATGGCTTTGGGTGCATTCTTTTTAGCAGTATATTTTTTGTACAAATTATTCTTTAAAACCTCTGATGTAAGATTTTCAAATGAATATTTTTTTTAAAAAAGTGAACTAAAACCCATTAAGTTTTTAAAATAATTATGCTACTGTAATAAAAGTGTACCCTCATCACTTTCATTATCCTATGTAAATTGGATTACTATCTAATATAGAATTATAATACTGTGTCTAAAAATAGCAGCAGCAAACAATCTGAACATTATACTGCTGGTGAACCTAGCAGTGTGATTGTAAAGTTACATAGATAGATGAAACTATAGACCTCTGTGGTCCCACTAATTCAATAATGGAATAGAACCTGAAACATTAGAATCATGTTTACTGTATAACACATCTAGTATATTCTAAACTTCCAACACTGGGAATCTCTGGGGAAAGAATGATTACCTACCATGAAGATAAGTTGACATAGTTTGGGGCACCGTTCTGAGTGAGATGGGATATAAAAAAAGGAAATAAAAATTAACTGACCATAGCACTTTCTCTTGTAAAAACTAGAATACAAGCAGCCCTGCTTTGCAATTCTTAGTATATCTGAAGGGCCTTATTCTGATTAAATATTTTAGGATCAGGCTCTGGCAGTGCACTAGTGCTCTATGTGCTCAGAGGGAAATGGTGTAGTCCAAGAAACCTCCAACTCAATTCCAAAAACAGTGACCTCCAGTCCAGAGGGAGTGACTATAGTGCTGGGTGACTATAGTGACTAGTCCATCACTTTGATAATTGTGCTGGTGGTGCCCTATAGGACTCTTTTTTTGTCCCCCATACTATTTATTATCTGAATGAAATAGCTGGACAAATTTTTCTAGAGGCTTGCAAAGAGGAGTTACTGGGTTTATTTCTCATTGGTATCACATTCTGGCCAGGTTCACTCATGCAGGAGAAGGGGGGATAGCATGCTGAGTTGGTAGAGATGGTTTTGATATTTCAGTCAAATGCAATTTTTACCCCCATACTTTCCTAAATTTAGCTAAAAACCCCTTAGAACAGGGATAGACAACTGCCAGGGACTGGGATGGGGACTGAAGAGACACTGCCCATATACTCTGGGATTTTTAAAACCTTTTTTAAAGCTATTGCATGCTCCCAGGGAGTCTACAGGAAGCAATTTCACTTTGCCTTTGGCCCCTTTTGTTATGTTTTATGCCTGAGAGGCACAAGAAAACCAGAAATCAACTTACAGTTTACTTTGTGTTTGAAAAAAAGCTTTTCCTGGGCCTAAAATGGTCTAGGGATGTGCAGAAACATGGATAAGTGTGTGTATGTGGAGTGTGTATGTCATAGGACATCAAATAGCCCTAGAGGACTATGTGTGGCCCATGGGCTACACTTTCCCTGCTGCTGCTGCTTTAGAAAACCAACCTAGTGGACAAAGGGTTTTACTGGGTTCAGCCCAAGGAGCAGGTCTGGGAGTTCCTGTGACAAGAGTTTCCCTATCTAAATTTTTATTGATTTTGCTTGCCCTCTGGTTTCCTAATTCCTTCCTGGATTCATGGTTTGTGTGGCTAGAAAATCCTCAGCTTTGTTATAGTGTACACTGGAAAACAACAGCCAGAAGTACAGTTGTCCCTCTGTTTTTCCAGGGGATCCATTCCAGACAAACCCCCACAAAAATGGAAAATCACCAATATTCAAGCCCCATTGACTTGAATGGTGGCACCTGCCCGTGGGCACTTGCGTCATTTTGTCCCCCTCCATTTGCTGCCCACAAATGGGCAAGGGACACGGACTCCAAGTTTGCAAAAATGGAGGGGTGACTGTAGTCACTTTTTGATATGTGAGCTGAGTATGAGAGATTCGCACCAAACCTCTTGGGCTCTGAAATAGTCCTCAAAAACACATCTGCTAATATGGCCATTTATTCCTTATAAAGCAACCCTGGATTTGATTTTTTTTTTCTTTTAGGAATGGGCTGCATAGGTAGGCAATATCCTTTAAAACGAGAAAAATTGATCTTCCTTGTTTTGAATCATTGAATTTGGGGATATTTACAAGATTAAAACACATGTGTTCCCTCTCCCCTTTGGTATACTGACCTAATGACTAATCAGCTAAAAATAAATTAAATTAAGTATACAGTTTTTTTAAAAAAAAAATCTGTGTGTGGGAAATTCAAGAGGAAATTAATTACATTGTCAAAGCTGGACCAGGCAGGACAAGATTCAAATCAGGGGATGACATTTACCCATCCCATGTGTGGCTCCTTCCATAAGATACTGCTTGTCCTGATTCACCAAACACATCCACAAGGGCTGGCTGGGAACCATCAACTGATAGTGTAGGCAGCGGCTAGAAAGTATCCTTGCCTATGGGATACCGTTATGAGAAAGGTATTGGTCAAGCGGTCCAATTCAAGGGAGACAACAAGAATCAAGTTCAACACGGTCCAAGGGTTGAAGAAACCAGGAAGTCTGAACTATGAAGTGCAGGAGTCTGGAAACAGTTATCAGGGACAGGGAAAAGCTGGTCGGGAAACAAGATGAGTTGCTTCCAGCATTCACCTTAGGGCAGACTCAGCTCTCAAATGGCCTGTCATCAGCTGTCCTAATCAGCTTCTCTGTTGCTGCTTGGCCCACAGCCTGGCTGAGCATCTTTGTTGTATCCTTTGTTGCATCCTTTTGTTCCTTCTCCTTAATTGAGGACCTAGGACCCCAGCTGCCTCATCAACAGGTGCGTCTTGCCTTTGTCCTGCTGGCTGAGGTTGCAGTTCGACAGGATGAATTGGATGAGGCTCTTCATCAAGGGAGAGCTGGCTGAGGCTCCTCTGCAACAGGGAGAGTTGCAGGCTGTTCTCTGGAAGATTTGCCTCCTCATCAGATGTCCTTTGGGTCCCAGTTTTGCAGCTCCTGGCCCATGACTTCTTAACTGCAAGCCATGTAGGGTGTTTACATCCTCCCATCAGAAATCCTGTTATCCCTTATCTAAAATCTAAAATATTCCAACAACCAAAACCTTTTTCATGGATTGTGAAATTGTGATACTTTCTGATCGTTTAATGTAAACACATTTTGTTTCATGCATAAAATTATTAAAAAATATTGTATAAAATAACCTCCAGACTATGTGTATAAGGTGTATATGAAATAGAAATGAATTTTGTTTATAGTTCTCTAGGCTATCTCATGATATACCTATATGCAAATACAGGCATTCCACAATTAAAAAAAACAATCTGAAATACAGAACACTTCTGGTCCCAAACATTTTGGATAAGGGATGCTCAGAGATATTTTGTTTCTGGACAGAAGGAATTTTTTTGCCTATTTAAGATGAGTGTTTGAGAATGTACAGACAATCCGTCTCATTTATCCATTTATATATTTATTTTCAGAAGACAAAAAGGATAGATAGAAACTTTACTCAAATTAAATTTACTTCCATTTAATTTCCCTGATTTCAAAGGAGTATGTTCTGTTTTATACATGTTTAAATAACAGCACTGGTCAAATTCATTAATGCTAGATAATACAATAATGTGGTTTGGTCTACAGATCTAAATAATGTCAGGATGGGCTGGCAATGAATTGTTGTGAAATGATTTTGGCTACTCCAAGAACGTTAAAGGCAAATCATTTTGTCCCTATACTGTCAAAATGTCTATCTTCTTCCATTAAATGCATGTACCCAAAATGCTTTCCCAGGCTGCAGGCCTGACAGTATCCTCAGACTAGCTGGCTCATTAAATTTCATTGCTTTTTCTTTTCTTAGTGTTGGAGCACTTGTTGGCTTGTCAGTCGCAGCAGTGGTCCTGCTGGCTTTTATCATCACTGTGTGTGTTCTCTGTTACTTGTTTATCAGCACAAAGCCGCGCAGAAAATTGGAGACAGGCTTAAGCTTAAGCTTACAGACAGCAGGTAAGACTCCCTCATTCAGCTGAGCATATTCAGACATATTCAGTAGGCCTGATGTACCTTTCCGCTTGGATTTTAAAGTGTTCTGAGTTCTAGCTCTGCAAATCTTTCATCAATAATAATCCTTTCGAACCTTCCAAGAACAGATGGTTGAGGTAGTGTTTACCCCTGCTGCAGTTTTGAAGAAAGTTTGGTGAAAAGAAAACGAAGCATTGAAGGGATATATAGCAAAAGAAGAAAACTCCTAGTTCAGTTTCTCAGCTCAGTTCTGATAGGACAGTCATGCAAACTGGCAGGTCTCCATGTTGTTCTGACTGGGAAAGAAAGGGAGAAGAATGTTGTATCACTCACTAGAAAAGAGAGATACCTGGGCTTCACATCTCTGTTAATGATAATCTGTATTGCTTAAGAAAATCAGTGTCTTTCTTTTTGCCTATAAATCAACCACCACAGTATCTTGTATTGGATGAATGTGGCACAAGCTTATGTAGATATGATCTTTTCCTCTCATTTGTTTCCTATGGGCAGCAGTGCTGGATTTTCCTTTTCTGTCTCTTGTCTAATACATCCACAGTTGGATGATATCTTTAGTAGGACCAGTCAAAAACCTACAGAAGGCTACAAATATCTGAAGGGTGCATACTATAGAAGACCAAAGTCCACAATGTTTTTATTAAGACCAGTATAATTTCAAAAGTATAATTTGAAATTTATACTTTTTTTGAACATTTTCAAACCATGGATGCTTGAATCTGTGTATAAAAAATCTGTGTATAAGAAGGGCTGACTGTAGGTTTAAAGATAGCTATAATCTACAGATTGATAAAATGTCCACTCAGTGACAGCTGAGTCCAAAAGTTGTGTTGTATACCCTCCAACATTCACAGTTGAAAACAAGGACACGTGTGATCAAGCAATATCAGAGTGTGGTGAAGGTAGCAAAAGTTATTAATAAGGAAGAACACACAAGCTAGAAAAGACTGCAGCAGTTTGCTTTTGCCTGAGCATTCTGGGAATGGCAAGATCCTGTCCCCTCCTCTCCTCCCTGCTGAGTTAATGCAGTGCAAACTACCTTTGCACTTTAAACTCAGTTTGGAGCAATTGAAGTATGCTGCAGATGAAGGGTGAATGTAGGAGGAGGAGAGAGAAACTGGGACATTTTTAAAGAAACTAAAATACTGGGACAAAGGTTTAATTGGGGCTGTCTTAGCCAAATCAAGACATTTGAAGGGCCTGGTATTGGGTCCAGGAGGACTATTTATTTATTTATTTATTTATTTATACAGTGCCGTAAATGTACACGGCGCTGTAGAAAAACCACATAAAATCAAGGATATATAAAATCCTGCCTATGGCGCATAATCTAGAGGTTAAAACAACAGTTAAAAACATAAGAAAACAAGTTAAAACAGCAAATACCAAATACAGTGCGCCCGCGCCATACGCGGGCACGCCATACGCGGTCTTGAGTGTACACGCTCGAGCCACGGGGCGGAAGGGGCGGCATGTCCCATTCAATTGAATGGGGGCACATGCCCATGGCGCCCTGTGTGCTGCCGCCCTGCCGTGCACGAGCCCCATTGTTTCCAATGGGGCTTGAGTATAGGCGGAATTCACCTTACGCTGCGGGATCCGGAACGGATCCCTTGCATAAGGAGAGGGCCAACTGTATTGAGTCAAGCATCAAAACAACCAGGTCACAATCACAGACTCCCTGGGAACGCTTCCCTAAACAATATGGTCTTTAACTCAGTTTTAAAACTGGTTAGAGATGTGTTGAGTCATGCTTGTAAGGGGAGGAGATTCCAGGAGTGAGGGACAGCAAGAGAGAAGGGACGAATCCGGGACGGGGCCGTGGAAATCCTGGGCTGGGACAGGAGATCTTGGCTACCAGAACGGAAGGAACGAGTGGGGATGTAGGGAGAAAGAGGTTCAGAGAGATAGGGAGGGGCCAGCCCATGCAGGGCTTTAAAAGTGAGCAGGAGAAGCTTGTGCTGAATGCAGAAGGGAAAGGGGAGCCAGTGAAGGGATGGCAACGGGGGGGGGGGACGTGGTCGTACCTGCGAGCAAGTGAGATAATATGAGCAGCAGAGTGCTGAACAGAAGTCAATGGGTAGAGGTGAGAGAGAGGAAGCCCTGCCAAGAGAAGGTTGCAGAAGTCAAGTCGAGAGACCACTAGGGCATGGACCAAAGTCTTTGCAGTAGAAGCAGAGAGATATGGACGGATTTTGGAAATATTATAGAGAAAAAATCTACAGGCCTTGGCTGTGGCCTGGATCTGAGTGATAAATGACAGAGAGGAGTCAAATGAAACCAAGACTGAGGGCTTCCTGAACCGGCTGAACAGAGATGTTGTCGACAGAGATAGAAAAGGAATATTGAAGGGTGGGCTTAGGAGGGAAGACAAGAAGCTATACTATACTAAACCACAAATTGATTCATCAAATGCAATCCATCAGATACCCTAATCCTAGACAGTTCCATTCTCTGAAGCATGTATGTCCTAAGTTAATCACTTTTGTCTTGTGTCGCTTCACTTACAAACTATAGACTCTCATCAACTTTCAGCAAGTCCTGGATTGAGTAGCCCTGGATTTGTGCAACTGATAAGTCTTTCCTGCCTGTTCATTTTCAGAAAATGTAAAAAATTCTCTTCATTAAATATCTCACATATTAGTATAATGGTGGTAAATTACAATTTATGATAGAAGCCAAAATTTCCTTATAAAAACAGGCCTCTTCTTACCCTCTTTGACATGTACCCTCATCTGGGCTGAAGGAGCATTAGACATAGCTTAGAAAGGAAAACAGGTTGTGAAAAACCTGTTTTCATTACATTTCTCCAAATCTAATCTACATACCTGTATCTCCCCCCCCCCTTGTTTGAATCATGTAATTGAAACCCTGTTGTTGTTTTTAACCACATTGAGTTTGGTGCATATTTTCCATATACATATTCCAAAATGTATGGCTTCACTTACACATCCTTTCTAATGCACACATTTTGTACACATTTTACCTCATTGTCTAAAGCCTGTTTGTGTGCATCTTTCATATGTTTGGCCAGAAACCTGTTGTGGCCCTATGCCCAGCAGTGGACACTGTAGCCGTGAAAGAAGTAATGTTTTAAAGAAAGAAATAGTGCATTTGAGTAATAGGCTGGTTGAAGCTAGCAGTTTTTGCCTCTCTGTGCAATGGCTGCAATTGTGTCTGGCACCACTGTGTGATCCCGGAAAATGCACAATGGCGAGCAGTAGCATGCCTCCTGGAGCATTTCAGTCATTCACATTTTTAACATTTATGCCTGGTACATATGAAATACACCACAAGCCTCACAAATGTTAAATATTTTGAGGGAAGATTTACTTTGTCTCCCACCAAATCTCAAGAGGCATGAAATGGGTAGTTTTAGTGAGAATCCTGAATCTTATGTAAGGAAAATAACTTCTGAAAACAAAAAATGTCCTGGTCCCAATAAACAGGTGCAAAAAGGCTTTTGAGTGCAGTCTGCAAATGATGGAGATCAAGGGCAGTGCTCTTACTTGATTTTAATTAGAAGATATCATTCTTTTCTCCCCAGTAGGAAAGCTCTTTCAGACAAAAACAGCATGCCACATCTTTATAAGTGATTCCTAATGGGACATTGACAAGAGATGCCAGGTAGAGAAGCCTGCTGTTTAATAAAAAGATTATTCTCAATGCTAGTATCCTGCCCTTTTTATCACATTATTTCCTTTGATTGTGAGATCCTGCATGGTAGGGGGTTGGACTGGATGGTCGTTGTGGTCTCTTCCAACTCAATGATTCTATGATTTTATACCAAGTCAAAGCATCTATTCTGTATATTTATGGAACTTGGCTGAATTTCTTCCAGAATAAAAAAAGCCAAAATAAGAAGAGCTATCAGCTTTTTCCTAGCAATTATTTTGATATTTCAAAGTTAATAGATGCAAAAAATAATAGTTACAGAGAGTTGTAGTTCTCAACAGCACAATTATTGTCATTACAAGAAGTGGAAAACATACAGCTCACTGAGTACATGTGAAGTCTGATAAACATTTGAATCAAGGGTAGCAAACTTTGGCCTTCCATATGTTTTGAAATTCATTTCACAGAAAAACCAGGTAGTGCAGCCAATGGCAAGGGATTCTTGAGGTTGTAGTCCAGAGTATCTGAAGGACCAAAGTTTTTCTGCCTCTGATCTAAGCACTGTTTTGGGTTGTTAATAGTCTCAGACTTGATTAACAAAAACACACCCATCTTTTAAATTTCTATACTGAAAATGATGGCCCTAAAGAACACACTAGAGGAAAAATAAAAAGAATCTCAACATAATTTATATTTCAGCTGGATTATTTTCAGAGGCTGTGTCATTTTAAAAATAAATTTATTTGGTTAGGGTACTAGCATTGTCATTCAATCTGCTTGCCTGGATACTAGGTGTAAGAGGAGAACAAAAAGGCATAAATATTATTCAAGAAACAGAGATAGGTAGATTTGGGCTGTAAGTCTACATGCATTTTCCTAGGAGCAAGCCCACTGAATTCAGTAGAATGTGTTACTGGGTAGATACGAGTAGAAACACAGCCACTGTTAGTGCAGGTGTCACGGAGTCATGAGAGGTATGGACTGCATTGGGTGACACTCTAGAAGAAGGTGTCTCCTGGCGGGGTGGTACACCTGTTTCTATTTGCCTAGAAACCACACTGGACCCTGAACTGGCTCTCCGGAGGCTGCAGTGTTGCCCTCCTCAGTAGTGGGGGATGCCTTCACTGTCCTACGTGAGCAGCTGCATCAGACCCTGAAGGCCTTTGGGAGCTGCCTTCAAGCAGCACAGTACTCTAGGCTGGTTGGTGGCAATGCCACTGGGTTAAAAATGGATTTATTAATGTTTTAATTGCACCAGTTTTATTTGCAAAGCTGTCCTCTTGCTTTTTAATGTTTGTTTAGCCTGTGATGTTGGATAAAACTAGCATAATTATATGCTGTTTTTGCTTCTTCCCATGTTAAGGGTTAGTAAAATTGTTTCTTCCTCAGTAACCTTGTTCTTTGACATTATTTAGGGTACAATCCTATAACAGCTTACCTGTTCTATACAGCATCTAATTCATAGGGACTTATTTCTGTATAGACATGCATGTATTAGTTTGAGGCTGTTACCTTGCATGTTTCTTGCCTCCATAATAAATAAATATTACTCTTGGAGAAAATGCAGTTATTAATCTTACCAGTTACACTCACTGCAGTTTTAAAATCACCCCTTTTATCATCCACTTTGCATAATTAGACCATAAAGTTAGATAGCTTACTTTGTCTTTGTAGTTGTATGCCTTCAAGGCATTTCAAATTTATTGCCGACTCTTTAAGATGAACATATCACAGGATTTTGGGGAGCAAGATTTGTTCAGAAGGGGTTTGCCATTACCTAATGCTGAGGCTGATGTGACTTGCCAAAGGTCGCCCAGTAGGTTTCCTGGGCCAAGGGGATTCACATTTTGGTCTCCCAAAATTATAGACCTACATTCGAACCATCTGTAATGTAATTTGGGCTGGGGGGGAAAGGAGGGCAAACCTCCCCCCATATCAGTCAGGGCCATTTTTTCTCTCTACTCCATTTATCTATCTCAACATTATATGCCTTTGTTAATTCCTTGTTAATGCTACAACATCAGTACTAAAATACAGTTGGCCTTCCACATTTGTGGGTTTGATTTTTCACAGATTTGATTAAATTGTTCTTTCTAGGAATCTCTGGATCCTCCAGCATGACTTTGCCAGAGGCTGACCATAGAGTCACACTAGAGGACCTAGAGATTCCAAGAAAAAAATACTTCTCCAAGCATTCGTACATCCTCCAATACAATTCCATGGTCAACGTTTGCTGGATGTCTGACTACAGGAAGGGGCAGGTATGGGAATGTGATGGTGGGTGGATGGGAGGGAAGGGATTCTGCATCTGTTTAAGCCAGTGCCTTTTCACATCCAACCATATTCCTATCATATTCGAGGGTTTAGATACACTTCAAAGGTGTGTAATTGTTCCCACCATCACCACCATCTTCTATGGGTAATAGTTTAAAACAGTGAGGGTGGTCCTCATATCCTCTTGAGTTGTTCACCCCTTGTCTAACAACTAGGGAACATGGGAAGAACAAGCCTCACAAAGGGGAGAATGCTAAGGCTTCTGCTCTGCTGGAAAGATTTCAGCATGCCTTGGGCAAAAGCCCTAACCTCAGAGTGGATCCTTCTCCATTCCTCATCCTTTGGATTTCAGTCTAAAGTGATCCAGGAATATGTTAGGAAGCCAATATCCAAGTCTGTGCTATTATATGAGCCCCTCTGGTAAGGAGTACTGAAATATGCTGGAAAGAAAGAAAGAAAGAAAGAAAGACAGCATTTCAAAACCTCTTTTTCTCATGTTTTTTGTTGTTGCCTAACGTACCAGCCTTTCCTGTTTCATAAAGACAGTGTGTGTATATGTGTGTGCATGCCTTCAAGTTGTCTGTTGACTTATGATGACTCCATGAATTTCATAGGATTTTCTTAGGCACGGAAAACCCAGAGCTGGTTTTGCTAGTTCCTTCCTCTGAACTACAGCCAACATCCTCCCCTTTATTTTTATATACCTATGTATGTGTATTTTAAAATATAAAAGCACAGGAACCTTGTTAGGAAAAGGAGGGAGGAGCTAGCCCCCTTTAAATTTTAGATTTTTGTGAATTTAATTTAAAAGTTTCAGTTATATCTGCAAGAATTCCCTGTGCATCCTTCCTTTGAACAGAGGATCCCTACAGACATTCCTGATCATTAATATAAAGATTGCCACCAAGAAATAGGAGGGAAATAAAGGTACTAATATCTGTTGTTGGGGGAGCAAACGTTGTCAACAAAGATAAAATTACGAGAATTTTCAAGCCAACCAAACTTGTCTGGGTCAGTTAAAGGTGCTTTGTTCAGATAAAATAATTTGTAATTTCATCTGCATGATTTAAGAATGATCATATGCATATTTGGTAACTATGGCAACCTTAACTAAGTTGGTTTGAAACATGTATCAATAGGGATTTATTTTAATCCCTTATCTTGCTAGAAATTCATTTATACTAAAAAGCTATATACATCTCAGAAGGAGGTCTCAGTTAAGTAGGACTTACTCCTATGTTGGTATATATAGGATTGTACCTCTACTCTGCTAAATTTCTGTGTGTCAGTACAACCTTGGCAGTTAAACTGACATCTTCTTAATTATTACTTCAAGATTTATTGATAAGGTTGCTTTAGCACAATCACGTATATGTTAATTTAATCTGTGAGTAGACACCTTGAATGAATATAATCTACTTAAGTACAAATAGCCAAGCATTTGAAACTGCCTGGTAGGTATGAGTCAGAAACCTCAGTGTTTGGGGTATAGAAGGAACTCAGTAATCTAGAAGAGGACTCATGGGAAATCATCCTTTCTTATCATTTATGTCAGGAACTTGGACGTGAGAACTAGAAAAGAAATAGGTTCAATCAGCCCTTCCACTGAGTAACTTGGTGGAGTAAACACAAACCCCTCCAGAAGTTTCTGAGTGACAACTCCCATAATCACTGGCAAGTGGCCATACTACTTGGGGCTAATGGGAGCTGGAGTCAACAAAATCTGGAACACAACTGGTTCTCCACCACTGCTCTAACTACTGGAGTATTTTTCCTCAGGCCTGGTAACGTATATTTTAGCATGTAAGGTTCTAGGAATTGCAGGTCATCTCATCAAATTCATGAAATCAGCATTATATAGACACTTGGGCATGGTTTATTTATGTTATATAAAAATGTGTATAACAGTTTGCTATCTCAGGCAGAATTCCATGCATCTGTTAAAATGTGCTTCAGTGGCAATTCATGGAAATTTATGCCAAATAAAAATATTAGGGTGTCAAAAGACTCTGTTATTTTTACTACAGTAGAATAATACTCCTCCCCCCAGACCTATCATTTGGGGCCTGTCATGGGAAAATGTTTGGTTTATACCAACTGGACTTAGAAAACTATTTTTGTTTTGTTTTTCAGATATAGAAACTAGGAGGAGTTCTTTATGTTAAAGAAAGATGTACAGAACAGGATATGTACATACCAGTTCTTCAAATAGGTACAGTGTTCTTTCTATACATCCCCTTATTCTCCTCTTTTGTAGCTAAGCCTCCATTTCTGTTTTAGATCAGGTTCTATATGGTCAGGAGGGAGAATCTATGGGACTTCAACTATTGAAAAAGAAAGATTACAAACCATTCTGCACCTTTTGCTGTAGAAATGATTAATACCTGCCACTTCTGATAATGGTTGTAACACTTACTTCTAATTTGGAGTGTTTGTAATATTCCATCTGCACAGTCCTTTTAACAATTCTGCATATTAAGTCAGTATTATTATCACTATATTGTAATGTGGAACAGGGTACTATGGCAATTTATTTATTTATTATTTTATTTATTTACACTTGTCCCTCCATATTTGCTAGGGTTAGGGGCACAAGACCCCCGTGAATATGGAAAAACCGCAAATAACAAAAAACACCATGTTTTTACATCTCTCTAGGAATCTCTAGGTCCTCCAGTGCAACTCTGTGGTCAACGTCCAACAGACACTGACCATAGAACTGCACTGGAGGAGCTACAAATGCCTAATAATAATAATAATAATATTTTTAATTTATATTTCCCGCCTCACCCAAGGATCGAAGCGGGATTACATCATTAAAATAATACAGTACAAGTACAGAGAGACAATCTATAAAATACTAATACTGAATTACAACATTTCTATTAGTTCTTTAAAATATCCAATCATCAAATGATCATCAAATCTCTTATATGGAATCAAGTGAATAAGCCTGCCGGAAGAGATCTATCTTAAGTGCCTTCTTAAAGGCATCTAAGGTAATAAAACGGATCTCTTCTGGTAGGACTATTCCACAATTTAGGGGCCGCGGCAGTGAATGCTCTATGGGAAGTTGTAGTTAATCTAGTGTTATAATATTTCAATCAATTCTTCCCAGATGTTCTGAGTGTGTGGGGCAGATTATGTAAGGAGAAGTGTTCCCGCAAGTAACTCGGGCCCAGGCCATGTAGGGCTTTAACGGTAATAACCAACACCTTGTACTGTACCTGGAAGTTGATTGGCAGCCAGTGAAGGGATTTCGACACTGGTGTTATATGGTCAAACCTAGGTGTACTGGTGACCAATCTGGCTGCAGCATTTTGAAGCAATTGAAGCTTCCAAACTTGGTACAAGGGTAGTCCCAAGTAGAGCGCATTACAGAAATCTAAACGAGAGGTTACCAGTGAATGTAGCACTGCTTCAAGGTCCTTTTGGTCCAGGTAGGGGCACAGTTGATGTATCAACTGAAGTTGGTGCCAAGCACTCCTAGCCATAGTAGAGTATTCTCTCTAGGAATCTCCAGGTGCTACAGTGCAACCTTTAGTTAAAGTTGACCATAGAGTTGCACTGGAGGACCTAGATATTCCTAGAGAGAACATATTAATCAAATCTGTGAATAATCAAATCCGCACATATCAAAGCAGCAAATATAGAGGGATGAGTGTATTTTCTTTCTCCTTGGGTGTCCTTAGGCAAGTTGCCTCAGAAGAAGGCAAAGGCAAACCCATCAGAACAATTTGTGCCAAGAGAACCCTGAATGACCTGAAGATACACAATAGGAATAAATAAATAGAAATAAAACACCAGACTTTTAGTCAGAAAACAATGGCTTGTACTTCAAAACAAAGCAAATAGCTTCAACTATAGAAGGAGATTTGAACAGAAAGAAGCAGTGGGGAATGGATCCATAAGCTGTATGTGTTCAGCGGCAAAGCTGGGATGAATCTGAACACAGGCTGCAGCAGAAAGAAAAGCAGTCCTACATTTGACTATTCTGAGGTATGCCTGTAAGCAACCTAAGACCAGGGCCTTGGGCTTCTCATAGGCATCTGGTTGTAGTTTTTTGTGGGTTTTTTGGGCTATGTGGCCATGTTCCAGAAAAGTTTCTTCCTGACGTTTCAGCAGCATCTGTGGCTGACGTCTTCAGAGATGTCAACCACAGATGCTGGCAAAACGTCAGGAAGGAACTTTTCTGGAACATGGCCACATAGCCCAAAAAACCCACAAAAAACTATGGATGCTGGCCATGAAAGCCTTTGACTTTACATCTGGTTGTACTTTGTGGGCAGGAAAGTGTCCCCTGTAACACAGACATATTAGACAGAATGCTTTTTTCCCTTTCAGCAGAAAAGGAAAGGAGGAAATTTGATCTTTTTGTAGCAGTGTTAAATTTAGTGGTATGCATCTCTGTTTTTTGTTTGTTTGTTTGTTTGTTTGTTGGCAGTAGCAGCAGAAGGCACTGAGAGCTGAGAAAATAGGCAGGGAGGCAATATGTGGCCTATGGGCAGTGTGTTGCCCACTCCTGCTTTATATCAAATTAGATAATTTCTCAATTGGCATTAGAAGTATTAAAACTCATTATGGAAACCAACAGTGGAACATTTTCATGAAAGTTATTCTTTTGCAACAGACCTGTGGCCTCTTGGGTTAGGAAGATAGGATTCCCTTAGAATGAAGTTTGAGTTAAGAGGTTTAGCATTGTTCTGCTTCCTAAATCCTGATTGTGTACCATAGCAAAGATCGGCTTGAGGGGCAGGGAAAATAAGAAGGGCTTTGGGGGGGGGGGCAGGGAAATATCATAGAGGAGGTGATTCAGCAGGATGGTTTATTGTTTGGAGGGAAGCTATGAGATAAATACAGATTCATTTGAATAGATGGGAATTGCTTTTATAGTGGTGAAAGTTTAGGATTTCACACTCAGCGAGAGTTAGTTCAAAGAAGGAATCAAAAACTGATCAGCAAGGATTTAGAGTAAAAGGAAAACATCCAAACCCCAGGGGGCTTTAAAAAAATCTATAGCTAGCCTGTTTTTCATGTCCTAGACAATAAATGGAATATATTATTTTGCGTCTGCATTACTTTGGATGACACAGAGTGGACTGGGTGGTTTTTGCCATTTATTTTCAGAGACCAAAATACATAACAAAATATAGAGGTCAGAAAGGAGTCAGTGTATAATTTCTGTACACTTCAGAATTGTGAACCACATTCTGGCCATATTATCTGGGAGATTAAGGAAGCTCTAATTCCAAAAAGAAACATCCCCCAAACTTTGCCTTGTTCAGTGGCATCGAAATCAGGATCCCAGCTGGTGTCAGGAGAATCCTTACTCTGGTGCTGTCCAGTGCTGATGTGTTTCTGGCTCTGCAATCTGTCTACGTCTGCCTGGAGTGTTCTTCCTGCCATCGGGCATATTCCGTTAGGGGCATCTGTGTGGAGGAGGAGGCAGGTCTGATTATGGCATATGATGCCAAATTTTTGTTGGCAGACAGGTGAAGTAAAGTGTATCAGTTAGAGTATCACACTAGGAATTGGGAGATCCAATTTCTAGTCCTGATTGAGCAATAAATTCATTGTTGGCCTTCAGCCTGTCATTCCCTCTCAGCTTGATCTACTTTATAAGGATACAGTGAAGAGAGAAGAGTCATGTATGTCACTTTGAGCTCATTTGGAGAAAAGGCAGGATATAAAAGTAATGACAAAATAAATCTACTTTATAGTATAGTGATGGTTCCTAGTTCTCTTCCACAAGGTTTTTCATTTTTAGCTGTTAAAATACAAGCCAAGCTGCAGTTCTATTCCAGGGCACTATTGATCCATCCTGCTCAGCAGAGTGTCAGGGAGCATTTTCCTGCTTCAGCTTCTATCTGTCTATACGTTGATGGTACATACAACAGAGAGCAGTTGATTTAAACAACTCAAAGAATAGGCAGGCACAGCTCAATTGTGCATAGGCCCTAGAGGCTGGTTAAAGGTCCTCCCTCCATCCCAGCTACCACAGCTCTGCCCTCTATAGAAGAGAAGAGTTGCTAGCATCTGCTTGATACAGTATAAGCCTCTTCCCCACTGCCATTTCTTTCTATGGTGTGGTGTGTCTTTCTGTGATTGTAAATCTAAGGGCAGAGAACTGTCAAGTTAACTATTTGCAAACTACTCTGGGAGCCTTTTTGTCTGAAGTTAAATCAGAAGTAAAGGTTAAAATGTGATGTGAAGGATGCAAGTGGAAGCGTACCATTCTTATGATTCTGCTCTATGTATTTCCCATTTTGTTTGGTGTCTTCCTGCATTATTCCAGCATAGTGTTAATCACATGTTGTGCTTCACCATAGAATTACTATCGGTCAGTATTTTTTTTTTTTAAAAAGAAATCTGTATACAGAATGTCCTCAGAGTCCTTGCTATAGTCATTAGAGTGTTCCTGTAGAGAAAACTTGCTTCATATTTCTTTTTAGCCAGATGACTTGGAAAATGTGTCCATAACAGTGCTCTCTGTTTGTTTCCTTAGAAGAGAATTGCATTCTTCAGGAGGTACCAGCAAAGCAGCTTCCAAAGCCATACAGAAACAAATAAATGTATGGATTTGAATTGTAATATTTTGTTAGAACAGTGGGAAAAAACATGGAGAAAAAGGATTAAATTCACAAGTAACATAGAAGTCAGGGAAAACTGTTATAAATCACTTTTTAGGTGGTATTTGACGCCACACAAAATCTCCAAAATGTATAAAGGAACAAAAGGCTTGTGTTGGAAATGTCATAGGGAATTGGGCACCTACATGCATAGTTGGTGGACGTGTGAAAAGGCAAACTTATTTTGGAAAGCGATACATGGGGAAATGAAAAAACTATTAAAATTCAATACACGCCCGGACCCTCTGATGTATCTTCTGAACATAGTGAGTAATGCTGACTTGGAAAAGACAAACGGTAAGGTGCTATTCCTGGCAATAGTCGCGGCTAGGATGGTGTACGCCAAATATTGGAAGTCTGAAGAGATTCCTTCTGTAGAGGAATGGAAGATAAAAATGTTAGACCTGTATGAAATGGAAAAATTAACCTCCCTTATGAAATATGATACACTAACGAATTTCCATAAGGAATGGAAGGTATGGATCTCTTATATGCAACAAGAAGATAACCCAAATAGATGTATTGTATTTATTGATTAATGTGCATTCTAATGGGGGAGTTAGGTTTGTTAAATTCATATTTTTTTATGAGTTTGGTTATATATATATGTAGGTGTAGGTATTAGCGTGTATAAGTATATATACACATATATAGTTGTTTCTGGGACCCATACGTAGGTTATTTAGGTTTTTTCATAGATAACATACTATAAAGGGGGGCTGGTATGTATAGATATAGATACTAAAAACTGATTCAAAGGTTGTAGGGTGCGTCAGGCTTAAATTTGACAGCTTAATGAAGTTGGAGTTTGCTGTTTTCTGTTTTCAGATAAGTCCAGATACGTAGTAGTATATTGTTGAATCCTGAGGTAGTTTACATCTAATTTATGGAAACTAGAAGGGGTATGACAGTAAGGTGTTTATGAACAAAGAGTAAGTTTCTTAGGCTATTCGGATACAATACAATAATAGTATGTAAAATTATTAATTTTTCTTAACACGTAACAGTTAGTACAGCGGAGGAAGTTAGGTAAGTTTTTGTTTAGTGTTTAGTGTACATAGGTACGTAGGTTATTTATGTTTTCGTGTGATGCATGTTTTGTTTTTTGTCTTTATTTGTTTTATGGTACTAATTTTTAATTAATAAAACTTTTTAAAAAAAAGAAACAAATAAATGTATGAACTATAATGTGGATAGTGAGAATCCCGTGCAAGAACCTGAGAGTTCTTTGAAATTCGTTTTACAGCCACTGTGATGACAGTCTGTTCTTATGGGCTAGCCAAAACATACAGTATGTATATATACACAAGGATATAAAATAATGTTCGTAACCATTGATGTAGCATTATAGGACCTGATGCAGTGACCCTTTTTAGATACAAGTATTGTCTTACAAATCCAAACTAAGAATTTTAGATTAACTAAAAAACTGTTGTTTAAAAAAGAGATGAGTACTGTAATAAGGTCTGTTTTTTTAAAAAAAAAACAACCCACATTCATACAGATTTCTATATATGCCAGGATTTTTGTGCCAAGAATGAAATAGTGTATTTTAATTTTGCATAACATTCTGTAAGAAAGTAAACTTTTGTGCCCCACTATTTGCCTAGAATTACCTGCGTACAACCTCTTGTAACAAACAGTGTGTGGCTCGTTGAATGTACATGGTGCTCCGTTGCTGCTTGTTAGCATTTTACTCATGTTTTCACTTCACATGGCTGAAACGTGGCCATTTGATCACTTCTACAAATATGTATATACTTTTTAAGTTAGATATGGTAATTCAAATTTCAGTACAAAAATGACAAGATGTGATTCAAAACAACACCATAAACAAGAATAAGAATTGTTTTCAAAATTGAAGACATCTATTAGTTACACAACCCTAAATGGAAATGTACAAATTAGCACTTGCAAGTCATTGAATTAAAATGATTTGATAAAACAAAAATTCAGATAATCTTAGAGTTTACATCTTTTTTCAGCTAATGGTTCAAGGATGTTCTTCAGCTTCTTGTGATTATAAAAAGAAATCTATTTAGAGGATTAATAGGGTCTTTTCAGTTTGTTCTTAAATAAGCAATGGACTAAGAATTCTATATATTTATGTAGCATGCTAATCATGCTTGAGCTGGAGATCCTCAAAATGATAGTCCACATGCTGATAACCTCAAGGCTGGACTTCTGCAGTGTGCTGTACATTGAGCTACCTCTGTTCCAAGTTTGGAAATTCCAATTAGTACAAAACTTGCCTGCCAGATTGGTTTCTAGTGCATCTAAGAGTGATCATATTACATCTGTATAAATATTATTCCACTGGCTGCCAATTAGCTTCCAAACAAGATACAAAATGGTGGTTAAAGCTCTATGTGGTTTGGGTCTATGGGATTGTCTTCTGTATAATCTGCCATGCATATTTGGGTCTTCTGAAGGTCAATCAGGACTGGCAACTGTTAACCAGATGACTTTTTCTTCAGCCACTCCTAGATTATGGAATGACCTGCTGGAAGAGACTTGACAGCTGGATATGCTATTTTAGTTTAAAACAACATTGAAGGCCAAACTCTTCTGCCAGGACTATTTAAATGGTGTTTAAATCATGACTTTTAAAATTATGAATTGATTGTTTTTAATATGTATGCTTTTTTTTAACTGATGCTAATGCTCTTTTGACTTATTGTGTATTTTAAATTAGTGTTCATGTTTTTAACTATGTTATGTGTCTATTTGTTGCTGTGTTTTAATCTGTTGTTCCATGCCTCAATCCATAGAGAAGTTGGCTGAGAAATAAATGATTATTATTATAATTTGTTAAGGGCAGTGCACTGTTTAATTTTTTGCATGGAGGGGAGGTTCAACCAGTCACTAACTCTTTCCAGGACCTTACAAGCTGATTGTTTAATAATGGACAATTAACCAGAGTGCCTCCAAGTGAGAATGAAGTAAAAGGGAAGAAACCAAGTAAAAGGGAAGGAAAAACTGATTTTGCAGCAAAAACAATGGCAGGTTACAGACCGCCCTCAAGCGGCCGTTCTCCCGCCGCCGCCATTCGCTGCGGAGGGAAGCCCCAGCGGCCAGACCGCGAGGCTTCCTGGTGCAGCGAAAAAGGAACGCCGAAATGGTGCTCCTTTTCAAAACGTGGAAGTGGCGCCGCGACGAGTGAAGCGTGCCCTCGCGGCGTCACTTCCACCGCGACACATCTGGACGCTATGCGTCCAAGACTTCAAAATGGCAGCGCCCATGTGAATGGGCACTGCCATTTACGACGCGCTCTGCGCGTACTACGGAGAAGGGCCATGAGGAAGGTAAGACCCATCCTAACCCTAATATGGCCTTTCCTAACCCTAGTACACACGGAGCGCGTACTTTATGGTGGTCTGTAACCCGCCAATAATTTCTTTATTAAAAAGACAGAAAAAATAGCAGCAGAAACTGCCAGAACAGTCTATATTCACTGCAAGCTGTTTATCAAGGTCAAAGAGATCAATCTAAGAGGGTTGGGGTGTGTGTAGTAAAGCTTAAGGGACTACAGACTAAAACACACACACATATTTTCTCACCCTCAGATGTGGTGTCTAGATGACTGGATATTGGAGCAGCATAAGGCAGGCAAACAGGTCCCACAGAGTCTCTCTCTCTCTCTCTCTCTGTCTGTGTGTGTGTGTGTGTGTGTGTGTGACTGCATTTAACCTTTCCTAGGCTGGCTCCTAAAGTGAAGGGAGTGCCTCTGGGTGGGGCAAAACATGACCTCAGTTGCTCTATGAAGGGTTCAAAAAACAAAAACGTGCTTAAAATGATGAGTTCAAAGCTTGTGAAAAAAGGCAAATGGGAACATGCCCTTCAGGCACTAATAATGACTGGATAGTAGAGGACAATGGAAACAAACCCAATTAAGTATAGACACTTGCCTTCTTTCAAATCCAGATAGGGTTGCCTAACATCTCTGGAAGCTGTACAGTATCTCCAAATGGGGGATGTACCAGCCTCAGCCAATTTGCCAGTTCTCTATTCAGTGGAGGTAAAACAGTTAAGCCCTGACGATGATCAAGGAAACCCTTTTCTTGTGGAGAAGGGGGGGGGGGGTTGAAAGGAAATTCCAGTTTGCACTTTTGAATTGAAGTGTGGCTTTTCCCCCAAATGAATTGGGGTCCAGGCCACCACCTCTACCCATCCAGTTTGCCTTCTTAAGAATTTATGCAGACTCTGGTAACAGCTTCCTGCCTTATGCATCAAAGTCTAATATTTATTATTTGTAACACATTATAATTAGTGACTTTGTTTACAATGTTACAAGGTGACACTTGTATTTTTCAAGGCTTGCAGTAATTAATTTCTTATGAGTGTAAGCAGACAGGAACCCACTTCTACAAATCTATTTTCATAGCAGGAAAGGGATATTGTGTAGAGTACAGATGTACAACTTGTATGAGTCTGAGGGCTCACTTCTCTGTTTCTACTAATGCTAATGCAAGTGAACCACATCATGACATTATCCACAGAAAATTATTTTGTTGTGCAGTATGGACTCAGTGTTTTCAGTTCATTTTTTATGACATTCCTTCCCCTTGTGCTCCATATTGTTGTGTTCCTATTTTTCACCTGTACAGATTTCCCAGAACCCCCCTTTTTGTTCATCTTTTCCCCTTTTCCTAGCCACACCTGCGCAGAATGATGGAGTTCTTTAGAATTTCTCTTTCTCTGGACCCCACATTTCTTAACTGCCCCTTCTTTTTCTGCCTCTGCTCACATCATCATGAGCCTCTTGCCTCCAATCTGTTATTACCTCTTGCTTCTCCACCTCCCTGGTCTCTCTGAATCTCCATTTATAAGCTGTCACCTCTTTTCATGATTTCTCAACACCTAATATTGTCATATTTCTCTTTGTAATTTTCACTCTATATTCCAGTACATTTAAGTTAATGTAAAGATAATTATTATTATTATTATTAAACTTTATTTCTAAAGCGCTGTAATTATACACAGCGCTGTACAAAGTTGGTAAACTTAAAGAGTATATAAAAGCCGGTAAACTTAAAGAGTATATAATTTGAAGTTGCATTGCTTAGAATGGACTGGGCAAACAGCATCCCTTCCAGATGTCATAGGGCTCTGATTCCCATCATCCCTTATCATTGTCTTGGGTTGATGGGAGCTGGTGTGTGACTATTTGAAGGAACAGAGATTGTCTAGTGAAGGCATTTTTAAAGGTGGAGTTCTTTTTTTTAAAAAATGTGTCCATATTACAGACTTTTTGAAGCCAATAGTGCAATCTTTCTGGTATGCCTCCCCAGAAAATTATGTTTTCAGTTCTCATATAGTCATGCACTCACTCTTGTCATAAAAAAAAAATTAGAAATGAGAATGATATATTTTTTTTTAAATATCCTAAAGGCCTTCTATTCCTATGTCAGAAAACATACAGACAGCAACACCAAAAAGAGACAACAAATCTTAAAGTTGTTATTTGTCCACCTATGCTTATGTAACTCTTACAGAAATGAGTTTATGCAAGTGACTTAAAACTATAATCATAAATAAAAGTGTGAAACTGCATGGTTTGCCCACAAGTTTTTTGAGCTGATCTCCTTTGTCCCCATTGCTGGGAAAGATTTATCATCTGAGCAAAAGCAGTGCACCCTGATGCTTTAAGGAAAGTTCAGGAAGGCTGAGAAAATGTGCATTCTGGTGGAAATCTCAAAATCTGTATTATCTTTGTATTCTTGGAATTACTGTGTCTGTTCCTAATGGTGCAAAAGATGCGAACAACTTTCTTAGGCCAGATGTATTATTCATATCCTCATGATTAATGACTTGGACCCTGTGATGTTTGTAAAATACTCTGTTCTTCCTGTGTCTTATCTCTACTGGCAGCCATCTCTGTGTGACAGCTTTTCCATACTACCACTATAATATGCAACACTAATCCTTTGTTAACAGGGTCATTTCAGAATACATTAAAGACATTATTTCTGAAGTTCCAGTGGTGGTTATTGTCTCTTTTAAGTAAAACAAACCCAGCATACCTCAGCATTGACAAGTGGGCCTAGAAGGGGGAAATCTTCCTTTGTAAACAGTAGCTTCTAGTTACCTTGACATAAGGGTTCCGTTTGAGTGAAGAAATGTGGCTAAGGAATCCAGTTCAGTTAGCACTCAGTGGTTGGGTACTTAAGGGTGTGCACAGCCATCCACTGATTTAGTGGTGACATTGTTGTGGAAGCACATACATCTCATTTCTGGAGTAGGTACTGTTTTCTCACCAAGATGAAATTCAGGGAAAACTTATTCTGGCTTTGAGCATCTGCCTGTGAAGGGGGCAGTTAGCCAAGCTTGACTCTGACAGAAAGCAGATAGGGAAAAGATAGTAATAGACTATCAGCCATTAGGGAGGAAGTGAATACACATGCCAGCCACCCCCATACCGGTGTCACACCCTGTACCCAACCACACTGTGTTTAAACTTGCTGCACCAAAGGAACACCAAAAAGCTGCCACCATGGCAGTTAGGGCGCCCTTTCCGTGTTGCGAAAAGGAGCCACTTTTTGCACCGTGGAAAGGCCAGATTGGGGCCTTGGTGTGTGGTTGTCGCAGCCCCGATCTGATGAGGAAAGGGGCGGCACTGAGCCACCCCTTAGGAGCTGTCTGTTGAGCCCTAAGATACGCAGATGACACTAATACTAGCAGAAAACCTGGAACAACTACTAGGAAAGATCAAGGAAGAAAGTGCAAAGACAGGCTTATTGTTAAACATAAAGAAAACAAAAATAATGACCACACAAATTCAACCTAGACAACGAGGAAATAGAAATAGTAAAAGAATTCTTGTACCTGGGATCAAACTGATTGAAATGCGGACTGCAGCCAGAAATCAGAAGAAGATTAAGAATATGAAGAGTATGGAATTAAGATTAAGAATAGGAAAGAAAAGATTCTAAAATGAAAAATATATAACTGAGCACAAAAATTAGACTCATACAAGCCATCGTATTCCTGATTACCATGTATGGATGTAAGAGCGAGACAATTAAGAAAGAAGATAGGTAGACAGTCAATTCATTTGAGATAAGATGCTGGAGAAGAGTGCTGAGGATTCCAAGGAGAGCCAGAAAGACAAACAAATGGGCCCTAGAACAGATCAAGCCAGAAATCCCCCTGGAAGCCAAGATGACAAAACTAAGGCTGACGTACTTTGGACACATCATGAGAAGGCACGACTCATTGGAAAAAACTAATGCTAAGAATAGTGGAGGGAAGTAGAAAGAGAGGACAAACTAGATGGGTGGATTCTATTAAGGAGGTCATGGGTATGAATTTGCAGGAACTAAGCAGAACAGTGGAGGACAGAGGTTCTTGGAGATGTCCCATCCATAGGGTCACCATGGGTCAAAATCAACTCAAGGACAGTTAACAACAAGCAACAAACATACTTTTAAATGTTGTTGCTTCATGCAGATGTGCATAAGTGATGCACAGTGAAGAGATCCAAGATTTTATGTTGGTATTTTAATTGTAGTTCTCAGTAGCAGCTTGCAAGCTTCTTCAAAAGCAGGAAGGTGTACAGCTAGCACCTATTCTTGAAGATTGCTTGTGCTGATGAAGATGCAGTCTTTCAGAGCACAGGAAGAACCATTCTGCATTAGACCAAAGGTCTATCTCATCCAGCATTCTGTAAACAGCAGCTGCTGTTAAATTGCCTTACAGAGCATTCATGAACAGCAAAACAAGAGAAAAGGGGTGAGCAGATAAGACTGCTTCATCAGCTCCCACCCTTGCTTTCTTTCTTTTTCTGTCCTCCCCCACCTCTGAATGATAGTGGAAAGTAAGTCAATAAGTCTACAGTGTATTTAGTTTGTCAGTCACTGCATTACATGTGCAGAACAATCTGTCTCCTAGAATGTACAACTTACAGTTCTGCTTACATTTTATTTCTGGAACTGTTCATTCCAATGTGTAGAGTGCTGTGATACTCTGTGCAAACAACAAACTAAAATAGTTTTGATATGAAGCATTTATTTTGAGGAACAAAACAGCAACATTAGACCAGTGCTTCTTAAGCTATCTGATGTGGGAGACTAGCACCCCCACCCCCAAACACAATGTGCCAGAAACAGTACAATATTTGTGCCCATTGGCTGTTTTTATTTTTGTCCCTGGAAACTCACCATGGATTAGCAGTTTATGGCTTGTGGATAGGCACTGGTCCATGGATCATCATTCTGAGCAGCATTAAACCAGATTACTACAATAACTGACTATCAAATTGGCCCAGAGAGCTGGCATGGTTTGAGCTTTGGACCACAACTCTGGCAACCAGGGTTCAAATCCCCATTCAGTCATGGAAACCCACTGGGTAGCTTTGGTCAAGTCATAGGTCATTTTCACATGGGGCAAAATTGGAAGTTTAAAGTAGGGCCAATGGAAGGTCATCCAGGACTTAGGGACCAATTTGCAGCTGCTTTCCACATGATGCTGCAGCCAATCAGATGAGAATCCAGGGTGAATATGAGGTCAATCTGGAAATAAGTAAATTTGCAAAACTACCGGATTCACTTGTCCCTTTTTCCTTGCGATTTGGCTGCTCACACGTAATGGCTGCTGTATGATAATGCAAGGGTCCAGATGCATCTGATTTCACAGTGGCCTTGCTGTCCCTGGGAGAGAAGACTTCTTAAAGGGATACACACAGACTTCCCTCCTTGCTCTGTTCTCTTGTCCTCTAATGGAGCCTCTAATGAAGAGCAGAGCTGCTGGTGGGAGAAGAAGGCAGAGGGAGGGCGATTTGGAAGTCCTCCTGGACAGGAGGGAGAAATGGAGGACATGCCCTGGAAAAGGAGGGCATCTGGGAGGCTCAGCCCTCACCAGCACCAGGCAAGTTTGTGGATCCTCTCTCTCTAATAGTGATAGATAGATAGATGACAGAGATAGGTCAGTAGATAGATAGATAGATAGATAGATAGATAGATGACAAAGATAGATAGGTAAGTAGATAGAGAGAGAGAGAGAGAGAGATAATAATGAATGATAGATAGAGGTAAGTGGATAGACAGACAGACAGATGACAGATAGGTAAGTG
>NC_056525.1:81922228-81953036 GCF_019175285.1 Sceloporus undulatus
GATAGATAGATAGATAGATAGATAGATAGATAGATAGATAGATAGATAGATAGATAGATAGATAGATAGATGACAGAGATAGGTAGGTAGGTAGATAGATAGATGACAGAAATAAATAAATGGCAGAGATAGATAGATAGTCTCAACCTCAGAGGACAGCAAAGGCAAGCCCCCTTTGAACAATCTTGTCAATTAAACCTTTGATAGAGTTGCCTTAGGGTCACCTTAAGTTGAAAGCATTAAGCATTAAGTCAAAATTGTTTTTAAAATCTTATATTTATATTTTTATTAATATTTTTAATTATGTCGTAGCTGCCTTGAGTCCTATTATCTGGAGAAAGGTGGGATAAAATTGAATAAAAGAAGAAGAGGTGTGTGTGTGTGCGTGTGTGTGTGAGAGAGAGAGAGAGAGAGAGAGCAAGAGATAGAGGAAAGGAGAGAATCCAAGGTTTTACAGGGTACTGCCAGTTGTCCATGGGGAACTGAAGATGTAAGGTGTCACTTGCCCAGGGTCTCCTCAGCATGCAACTTGAATCAGTATTTTCATATCCATAATGTATGCAGTGTTTATACTCCCACTGGAGTTTAGTAGAAATGAAGCAGTACCAAAACTTGTATCTAATTAGAGGCAATATCAAAATATTTTTACACAAACCTTGAACAAGTGAGGGACATCACCCCTAAGTTGGACCCAAAACACTTATCATAGCAGACCAAGCATCAGTTTCAACCATCTTGTTATCAGAAGTGTCCAGATAGATATCACTAGGAAATAACACAGAGCTAATAGTGACATTTTGGCTAATTAGTGGTGAGTGATATTTTCCACATCTTGGACAGTGAATCAACTCTGTGCTTCAGTTAAACTTTAAAGAAACTAGATACTGAGACTATTTTGTATATAAGGTTCAGCACTTTGGATAGTTTGTTTAACGTTCAAGCTAAAACCTAAAGAAGATTCACTAGTCTTTGAAATGGAAGCCACCAGTTGTCAGGGTTGCTAGTTTTAAATTGGCATCTGAGGACTGAAAGCTGACAGAACAACTCACTGCAGCAATGATTATTCAATAAAATAATAATGCTATCTCAGTATGAGTTTGACTAATATGGGAAACAGAAAATATATATATATATTAAAAAATTGGATAAAAATATAGTGCTAGTAGGCTGCAAGCTGTGGTACTGATCAATACAAATGTATTCTTCTCTACAGACCAATGCCCTTGTAAACGTCTCTTAAATAATAATGACATTTAAAAACCTACAGTGTATGCTGCCTTCCAGTTGCTTCACCTTTTCAAGTTTATCGTTGATGCAGTTACTTAAATATGCTTAATTTTAAAGGCTTTTTGAAACAGAACTTTTTGCATAATTATATTTTGCCTTAATTTTTTGGCTTGTGCAAGCTCTTATGTCCCTTCCCCCTAGCAAATTTGTAAGTTTTTCTTCTACTAAAAGTGTTACAAATTCATTCAACGAAGAAATAAAAATAGGCAGAATTTACTTTTTGGACCCCATAAGAATTTTAATGTGTTCCAACAAGGCTTGCCTGATAGATGAATAGTTCCTAAAGCTATTACCACTCTGCCTATATTAGAGTACTGTACAATCCTAAAACCCACTTATGCTGGCTGGAAGGAGTTAGGCTGATAAAAAGGTTCCCATCTACCAGTGGAGTGAAGTTACACCTGTGGGGTAGACTGTCTGTCCTGCAGGTCCCATTTATGCCCATGGAAACAGCCATAGGAACATATCTACTGTTGACAATATTACCACCAGGAATCGCCAGTGGCAGGCTATGAAATACAGGATACTGGAGGCAGGTAGTTTTGGATCCATTGAATGAAAAGCTTCCTTTTTCTCATGTTAATCCCTAGGGCTGGGCCCCATGTTTAAGCTATTCTTTTCTCAACCACTGATTTCAACAGAAGGGAAAATTTTAAAAATCTGGGAACCATCCGGTAGATGACTGCCCTACCCCCAACATGCCCCTTTCTCTTCTTCTGGCTTTACATCTACAGTACATCTCCTCCCTTTACACCTAGATGTAGATATTGTGGCTTCCCACTCAACATAATAGATGAATAAAAATATTTTTTATTTCATGTCTATATTTTCATTTGTACATTCATATATATTCATATTTTAACATTTTATTAGTAAATAACAACATTCAAATTAGAATAGTTTTACAGTATTTAACTAAATTCAGTATTTGGCACAATATATGTGTAAATTGTACACATAAAAAGGTTTGGGAAGAGGAGGGATCAGGGCCTTCAAATCTTGCAGCCCCCTTGAGCAACTCTCGCACACACCCCGGGGGTCCCATCTCATCGTTTGAGAACCACTGTGTTGGAAAAACATTATTGTCCTGAATCTGCTTTTGACAGTTCAAAATATACCTCAGCTGGCAGGCTGTAATGTAGACTATACCTGTATAGTGTTTTAGTGACCATCCATATACATTGTCATGAATTTGTACATCCCAGCAGTGAAATGCATTCCTACTCCTGAGATTTAGCTATTAGAAGTGGGAAGCATGAAGAAGACTGGTAACTGAACCATGGAGAATAATGTATCTGGCGACTAGAAGCACCCCTGCCATTAGGCAGAGTGAGGTGACCATTTCAGACAATAGATATTGGGGATAAGTGGTTGTGGTCCCTTGTAAACTCCTGTCTGTTGCACAATAGAGCTGTGTACTGTGTACTGTATCAGCTATGGGGGTATGAGTATATTATTCTATTGCTTGTGTTGCTATAGTAAGATTCATCTGGCATTCAACAGATTAAGAAGAGGTACCATTTTGCCCTTTAGACTACAAAATGATAGAAATGGATATCAACAAGACCATACTAAGGACACCTGATCGCATCCCAAATAGACAGATTTATCAAGGAGAGAAAATAGGCAATGGAAGCTCATCCAAGTTCTGTTTTGTGAATGGCCACTGTTAAAAAGTATTGCTGTATTTTTTTACATTTAATTACCCCTGAGCTCACTGATTACTGATCCTATCCATACTAAACATGTGTATACATGCTCTTTATACATCTGATGTTGTGGACTGGGTGCACAGAAGTTTATGATATAATAACTTCTTGGTCTATATGGGGTTACAAGACTCCCCTGACATTTTGAGTTGTCACCAGTGGTTCTAGAACAGATCAAGCCCAAACTCTTCCTAGAAGCCGGGATGACTAAACTGGGACTGTCGTACGTTGGCCACTACATGAGAAGGCATGAATAATTAGAAAAGACAATTAATGCCAGATGGGTGGATTCAATCGGAGAGGCCACAGGCCTGAGCCTTTAGGGCCTGAGCAGAGCAGTAGAGGACAGGGAGTCTTCAAGAGGGCTCATCCACAAAGTTATCATGAGCTGGGACTGACTTGTGGGCAGTTAACAACAACAAGACCAAAGTCACCACAATCCCCTCTTCTAGCATTTTTGTTGCTTAGCTTGAAAAGGTTGAAACAACACCATTATACTGTACTGAAAGACCAGGATAACTTGGATCTGATGGCAATTATCCAGCCATCCCCTTGGTAACCAAAAGAGAATGTAAAGGAAGAAGAGCAAGAGAAAAAGTTATCTAGTGCATTCGATAAACCTATGAAACAACAAAAGAATCATGATACTTTTTGATGCAATCTTTATTCTATGGTGTTGTCAGTAAACATAAAACCAATTCAGAATTACCCTCATGATGTCTCAATTTTCAACCATCCTTCAAATTGGTGAGACATCTAGTTTCTTAACTCTGCATGTCCCCTGCATTTCTTTATAAAAACGAACAAGACACTGCTATGGCAGTCTCACTACATTAGGAAGCATGGAGCACAGACATGAAAACAGATCTTAATTAACATACCTGTAAAATATACATATAGATTTCAAAGAGAAAGCAGTGTTAGTCTGCTTCAGTATAAAAAGGGGACAAAGGAGAGAGGGAAGAATCTTGCAGCATCTTTAAGACTAATTTATTCTCCCATGTGCTTTCACAGGCTTCAACCCACTTCTTCAGGTGTGTTGATGGAACACACTACTGACTTGAATATTGTATGCCATCAAAAGCATCTGAAGAACATACCGATGTGAAATTCATTGTGCATATAATTGCAATGTCTGCACTCAGCAACTTAATTTTAAAATGAAGACTGAATGGTAACATGACTCTGTAGGGATCATAAATAAAGATCAGTTATGGATGTTTAACTCCAGGTTATGCATTCGTAAGTGTGATACTGAATATTTCAATATTTTCAAACTCTAGCTTCCTCCACATTCAGTGGATCCCCCCCCCCCCAAAAAAAATCATACATGGACTGCTGAGCACAGTTTAGTTTCCTGAAGAAAATTTGGTCTACTAGAGAAGCTCATGGATATTTAAATACATTTCCCCAGGGGAAATGTAAATCTCCATTTTTGAAGAATATGAAATGGAAACATCTGCAAATCCCAAGACTACACAAATTTGCTTTGATTTCTTTCATGTGATGCATGTATAGCACACTCCATTTCTAGTAACTAGATGAGAATTAATTCATTATTTTGGTGGCCAAGGTAGGTGATAGTCGGCTAACTTTTATCATGAATCTTGTTACTTAAATGTAGCTGGCAACAACGATGGCATGATAAACCATTTGTATGGTTTACTGTTACATAAAAATGTTATATGCATTTGTCTAGGCTGTCACACAGAAATAGTGTTACACGGTACTACCTTGAGATATTGGAGGGGGGAAAATAATCAGTTAAGTGTGTGCCTGAAGCATTGGCCAGTTTTAAAAAAAATTCTTGTCATTCAGACTGCATGCAGCTATTGTTTTTTTCATAATGACTCTAAATCACCCGGATGTATACTATCTGGCTAGGAGAAGGCTTAATACCTCTGGTCTACTGTGAGATCTTGCTGGATCATACTGTATCTCTCTCTAGGCTAGCTCACAGCTTTTTCCTGTCTGTATACAGGTTTTACAGGTTATATAAGGTTTCAGTTGGGATTCTCAGTTCTCAGCATCTCTGCCAAGCTGGACAAAAAGCATGGGATTCATTCAAATGCAGTTCACATATATCTGCTAATTGTATCTGGAAATATGCAAATTAAGTTTGTGAACATCAAGAGAAACACCTGAGCAATGACATCTGAAAAAGCTTAAGAAGATTTTTTTAAAAATACAACATTGCTATCCAAACAGCACTTTTTTGTTTGCCTCAGCATACATTTCGGCTAAAAGAAATTACTGTCTCAGATACGTGTTGTACATCAAACAATCTTGCCACTGGGGGGAAAAAATCAAACAAGTTCAGGGCTATTTCTTCTCCACTCCTGACAGTGGCTAATGTGGTAGGAAGAAGCATTTTTGTTTCTGACTATCAAATAAAAAATGACACTTCAGTAACAAAAACATTTAACTTCGTTCTGAATAGGAAACTAATGTAACACAGTACAGTAAGCTAGAGGTGCTAAGCTGTAATCAGTACATAGGAAACACATAAACATAGTGTGATATTCTTGTAGAAATGTTTGGATACAAACAGACACGGGAGTTTTAACCTTTCAATGGAGAGGGATTTTTAGGCAAGAAAACTGGTCTCTCAAGTAATAGCTAGAAATATGACAATGATGTGTTTCCTCTCTGTCCCACAAACATCATCTGTGACCCATTTAACTTTAAAGATTGTCAGATGCAGCTGGTGTCCTGCAGTTATATAATTGCCTACACTGGGAAAAGCAAGTAACTGAGGCCCTGTCTGCACTGGTCAAATGAAAGATCCTCCCTCCATCCTCTCAGAGGGAGTCTGGATGACACTCAACCCAACTCCCAGTTCTGGTGTGAACAGTCCAGACAATGGCCAGTTCAGCACCAAACCCAGGGTATAGCCTCCTTATAATGGATTAAACTGCATTTAGATCCAGATCTTCATAGAAGATCCAGAGCCCTCTGTTGTGACGCTGGGAAGCTGTTGACAGGGGCACCCCACTCTGTCACATGGCACAGCCGCACCAGTGGCAGGTCTCTCACTCTGAAGTCAAAACAGTGACTTGTTGTGGTAGTAGCCATGCAATGTATCATATCAGACCATTTCTAGCCTAGAATTCTAGGCTGAACAGTGGGATGTCCCTGCAAACAGCCAGACAGAATTGCAATGAAGGGTCCCAGGTAACAGAGGGACATTGGGGCAGCTTTGGGACCAGAATACTCTGCTGCTCCCAGCATATTCTGGCCTGTGCAGAAAGGGCCTAAAGCAGAGCTACCCAGTATACCTGAATGTCATCAAATAATCTAAGAGTGAATTCTTAGTTAGTAAAAGCCTGCACAATCAAAGCTGTCACTTGGACGAAGTGCTGATTGGTAAAATTTCAGATGGTGTTTCAGCTGGGGAGTGGAGGACCTCATAGGCTACTATGGCAATACCTTTTGCTGTCATCTAGTCTGCAAAGGAATTTGTGAGGGACGGAATCCCCATTAGAGCTTAGAAAAGTTGTGCTTGCATCATACTTATCAGAATCCCTGATCAGCATGCCTCCTGGCTGTGTCGGCAGTGAAATTCTGGGAGTTTTAGTTGTGAAATGAATAGATATGCCGAACTGTTCACATCACCTGAGATAGGACCATCTTTTTCTTTATATATTAAAAATGCTTCCTTTCCTTTTTCATTGTATCACAAGGGGTAGGATCATCATCAGCAATATGGTTCACTTATTAGTAGCACTCACCAAGTCTGCAGTGGAGTCTGATATCATGTTTCCATTACCAATTATCATGTTACAGGAAAATAGCAATTATGCAATTTGCATAAATCTTTTCTTCCTCCTATACTTCTATTTATTAGCATGAGATGGTATGTAATATCTGATTCTCTCCTGAGCTTTCTGATACTATTTGACTTTAGAAGTTAAGCAGAGCTGGTCCTAGTTAGACCTTGGATGGGAGATCACAGAGGATCTCCAGGTAGGACTAGGAAAGAATCCTGCCTGAAACACTCTGGAGAGATGCTGCTAGTCAGAACTGGAAATAGGGCTATGATCTGATTTAGGATTACATAGCTTTTTAGGCTTTAGTCTGTGGATAGATCTGGGTAATTAAAAGATGCCATTCCAAACATGACTTTCTGCTAAATACAAATCATTTCCTTACTAAGGACATTTATGTTTTTGTCATTGTACCTGTATATGTTTGTACTTTCCTAGACTTGTAATGTATACATGTTCATTTTGTATCTGTCTATTTTCTGACTGTGGAGGATGATTTTTGACCATAATAACTAACATTTTTTCCCTTTCAACTTTCAGTTATCTAAACTTCCTGGCTTTTTTAAAAATCATTTTCAAAGAGTATATTTGTGACTGAGAAAAAAGTCTTCATTTTCCTTTTCTTGCCCCAGAATTGATCTAACTATGAAGAAAAGTACAGTACTTTTATGTAGGAATTTAGCATTTGATTAGATATTCAAATACAGCATTAGGCACCACACTTGATGTTCTTATCTCTTATAATGGGAGTTAGACCGTACATCAAGCTTGAACCTATTGAATAATGAATATTGGAGCAAATACTTCCAGCAGGTAGTTCTGTATCAGGATTAACAAGTTTAGAAATGGGTCTGATATGCTACAGCAGAGGTGCAAATTCTGTGGACTTTCTGATAATGCTGGACTTCAACTCTATTTGCCTTAGCTAATATAACCAATAAGGGCTGGTGATGGGGAAGCAGTGGACTACATGCATCCCATACCCATGTCAGTAGATCTTTTTAAAAATGTAGGGAACCTTCTACTATACTGAGGTTAAAAAAAGAGGACAAATACTTTGTAACCAATTGTGTTTTTATTATTTCTTTCTAAACTTCTGTATAGGTGTGTGAGAGAAGGGGGGGGGGAAGAGAGATTTAATAAATTGGAACCAGATTAGAGAAGGTCTAACACCCCTCTAGCATCTGCAAACTGATCTTAATCCAAATTATGTATGTGCAAACATACTTGGGAAGAAAAAGAGAGAGTTATGTCAGGGTGCAAGCAACTTGCTCAAGTGTGCAGTTTGACCCATTGTCTTTATCAGTGTGGGAAGATTATGTAGCCATTATTTTTATATATGCATCTATATCTCTAAATCAGCAATTACACATATTGTTGGCAAATTGGTGTCCTTTTTCAGGTGAAGCATTTCTTCTTCTCTGGCAATGTTTAAGTGGCACATTGTCTATAAACAAGACCTCTGTGGATATTCAAAGCCTTTGACCCTCTGTTCATCCTAACATAAGGCTTGCTAGGTCAACATCACACTAAAGCCCAATGATATTATTATAAAAGGCAGGAACTGGGGATACCACAAAATGGGGTATCTTGATATCACAAGGATACTAACTCTTCAAAAACAAAATTATTTTATAACAGCGTAAGAGTTCAGTGATAACAGGTCAGAATCAAGGGGTTTGAAGGCTCAGAAAAATGTACATGTGTTTTTGTTTTAGGGTAGGGATTGAGCAGGAAAAAAATTGCACAAAATGAAATATCTTTCCTTAGAATAGCCCTATTCAAAGACTTAGGTCCTATACAGACCAGCACTTTCTGCCGGTCTGTGGGTGGAGATAGGGTGCAGCATCCACACACTAGACACCTTAACTCCACTCCTAGGGTGCCATTTTGGTGCACGCTGGTCTACACAATGCATGGCATGATGACATGACTCACTACACAATGCAGCGCCGAAGGGGTGTCATAAAGCCACGCGGCCATAGCTATGGTGCCACTTGGAGAGCACAAAAAGGAGCCGGAAGCTGGATTGGGGCTGTAGCGTGAGATTCCCAATCCGGCCAGTAAATGGGCAGCTTCAGACCACCCCTTTGAAGTGGTCTGTATAACCCTTTAGTGGAAGTTGATATTGGTAGAAGCAATACCTTTAGGGAAGGTGTGGGGATCTGAGGTAGGATTGTCACACTGCTAGTTAGCCGTGGGATTATCATGGTGTGGCCATCTCAGCCCATGTATATGTACATCTTTCACCCTGGCCAGCATGAATTTCACAAGTCCCACTGAGGATACTCTGTGAAAAAAACATTTACTGAGCAAGCCCTGGAGGATTTTTTCACTCTGACTGACAAAAATGGCATCACTGAAAGCCGCTGTACCTTCATTTCACTCCTGTCCCCAAAATACTTGCATGAAATATAACTCTGAGGGGTTTTGGGGGGAAAACCCAGCAGGATAAAGTTTTATTATGTGACCCATATCTCATAAATTGTTTATATTATATCCACTAACATCACTTGTTGCCAAGGGCTCTTATCCACCTCTTTGTCTAGCCTTAGTCCTTGGTAAGTTTACTTCATTCTCTCTTTGTATGGTCCAGATCATCATATCTTCTATAAAACAAAAACAGGTTAGTTTTCTTCCCTCCTTGCTTTGAATGAACATGAACATTTTGAAGTTTGAACATTAACGGATTAGCTTTCAAATAAAGCAGACCTATATTTGAGTAGAAAGAGAACATTTTGTTTCTTCCAGTGCATAAGGACTACCATTCTTCTTACTACATTAGTTTGTATTTAGGAGAAATATACACTTGTTTTGAGGTTACTTAAATAATAGATGTGATCACTGATATTAAAGCAATTACATACTTTACATCAGAAAAAAAGCTAAATGGGAAACTTGTTGTTGTGAATGGGAACAGCATCAACAAAAATAATTCTAATCATTATGCCATTCAGTGACAAGGTGAATTTTATAAAGCTGTTTTAAAGACCTTGTTGATTTTGGGATGAGAGATATTAACAGGGGGCAACAAAACCCTTATTTGGAGCTGTCATTTCAACTGAAGGAAGGGACTTGGTAAAGGCATACGGTGATGGCATATTTATATCAAGAGAGCCAGCATGGCATAGTGGTTTGAGTGTTGGACTCTGGAGATGAGGCTTTGTTTCCCAGCTTGGCCATGAAACTCACTGGGTGACCTTGGTAAGTCACATGCTCTCAGCTTCAAGGGAAGGCAATGGCAAACCTTCTCTGAACAAATCTTGCCAAGAAAACCCTATGATAGGTTTGCCTTAGGGTCGCCATAAGTGGGAAATGATTTGAAGGCACATAACAACAAAAATATTGATATCAGCAGGCAAGGTGTCATGAATTGCCTTTGTTGTTGATGATGGCACTTTTAATATATATGGACTTTTTCATACAGGCAAAGGAGATGGGAGCATAGTGCAATGCTCCTGTCAGTGTTGCACGATGTGGTTAAGATTTTCAGATGATATCACAATAATCCTACAATTATTCTGTGAACAAAGAGGCATTTTCCAGCAGCTTTTCATTCACGGAACTTTCCATGAAAGAAAAGCAACTGGAAAATGCCTTTTTGTACATGGGATAATGGCGAGATTATTGCGATGTCATACAATGTCATCTGAAAATCTTCACCAAATCGCGCAACACTGATGGGAGCATCGCACTATGCTCCCGTCTCTTTTGCCCATATGAAAAAGTCCACATGTGTGGTAGTATAATATTGATTGCATGTTGTTATGGTCCTGCCCCCATATGAGAGTGTTCCACCCACATGTACCTCCATGACACAAAAGGGGGAGTTGGCAAGGTTTCATTTAAAGTGAGTAATAACAGTCACTCTTGCTGAGTTGGGTTAAGCTCACCTCACCACTCTCAAGATATAGTCCAAGCACTGGGCTCCAACAGAAAGTGGGTTTCTCCCCAGGTAGGCTATTGGATGATAGGTTTATGAATGCTGGGAAGGGACAGAAGTGCAGCCACTAACATCATGTAACCTAAAATACTCTGATTCAGACCTGGGAAGAATCGCCCCCTTTGTACCAATTTGAATTCAGGCAGTGGAAATGTGTGGCTATCAATACAGTTTGAGTCACAGGTATTACCAGTAGCTGTTGTGTAAACAGGGTGAAACTGGGGCTTAGTACTGTACACTGGAGCTGTATTATTTTGTTGGTGTGGATCCAGCCTGAGTCTGTAAGCCTTCGCCTTCAACATGGCCTGGTCCCTAATTTTCCTGCAAAGCAATAATCTGGCCTTCCTTCTCATTATTCACCCACTTGTGCCTTTCTATCAGTAGCCCTCTGTACCAATCTCAGATTTACATACTGAAGCTTTGCAAGATTTCTGCCTCTGATCTGATTCTCCAGCTCCATCCTCCTGCTGTCTTATATCCCACTGACTTGGCTGCCACTGCTGAGCAGGCTAAAGAGAGCAATGCCTCCTTGTCTCCTCCCTCCCTTGGTTCTTCATCCTCACTTCCAGCATGTAGTTCTGGGCTGAGCCACTAGAGCAGTTGTCCCCAAACTGTACTTGTTAAGGGATTTTGGACTTCAGCTCCCAGAATCCCAAACTATTGGCCAACATGGCTGAGGGCTCTGGGAGCTGAAGACCAAAATCTCTTAAAGGGTATAATTTGGGGGCCACTGCCTTAGAGCCAGGCAACAAGGGGCGATGGTGCAAACTGCCCATTCCATGTCTCCTGTCTCATCCCTCAGCTGTAGCTCCCCACTGCTGCATCCTACATTTTTTCAATTCATGCCTCCCCCCCCTCTACCACCTCCTTGCTTTCTTCTCTTTTAAACCTCACACTCAACCCTCACACACCTTCAGCTCAGCATCCATCCTTTGCAACTGCTGCTTCCTGGCATTGCAGTCCGGCCAGATTATTACAATATTTTTATATTATATTTTATATTATATTATATTAAGACAATATTTTTCAGTCCCATTTGTTCTGAGTGCTGCTACTTCTTCCAGTTTCCAGACAATATTTTATTCTTTGGCTCCACCCAGATAAACTGACAGTGTTAGGGGCCTTCCCACCTTCATTGTCTACACATGTATTTCTGAATAAGTTTTGATAAACAGCCCAGCTGTATAAATGCCTAAGATCTTTTAATGATTTGTAAATTACTGCTGAACTTCTCATTCCTTTGCCCCTTTGTATGTAAAGAACATAAGCAGACTGTAATGCAGTACTACGTATTCAGATCAAGCAAAGAAATAGGAGAAATGTCCCAGAATAGTTTTCCCCAAGGAAAATAATAAAGTATATTATTCAGACAAATAGTCTAAGTCAAAAAGAATTTAAACCAAAGGCATATGATCTATCAGGGAACACATTATATGATCAGAACAAAACAAAAAGACAACGGAAGCGATGCATTGAAGAACTACACAAAAGGATGAAACAATGTCAGAATCCTTCAAAGAAGAACCTTTCAACAATAAACCTACCATTTTAGAAAGTGCACTGGCAGCTACTCTCAAAGCTTTTGGGAGAAATAAATCACCTATAACAGATGGCATACCATTAGAGCTGTTTCAAGCTATAGAAATCAAACCCACCCATCTGCCAACAAATATGGAAAACAAAACAACGGCCCACAGACTGGAAGCACACAATATACAGTTGAATTCCCATGAAAAGGAATACAGTACCAGGAAATACAGCATCCATGAGACCATTGCATTAATCTCCAGTCCATGCAAAGTGGCACTCAAAGACTTTACATCTAAGAGTTTTAGCATACATGGTGCAAGAAACGCCAGGGGTCCAAGTTAGGTTCAGAAAAGGAAGCACTAGAGATCATATTAGTTGGATCTACACCAGTGGAAAAAACAGTGTTATATCATCTCCACCCTTTTTAATGCACACAGCACAAGCCCCTTTCAAACACAGTACATTTCACTTTAGACCAGCATTTTCTGAACCTCTTTTACTCCATATTTTCTGTGAAAGTCCAGTTAATTTATTTTATTTGCAGTGTTATCATTTACAGGAGTTTATTCATTTTGCAGGCATGCCTCTTTTTGTCAGTGGCCCTTGCTCATTTTCCACAGGCTTTCCTCTTATTAGCTAATCAGTACCTGGGTCCACCTTCTGCCTTCCATTTGTTAGCATTTTATTCTGTCTGCCATTCCATGTGCATTCTTTTGCTTCCTTTTCTCTGTTCTGTTCTACCAGCTTCTTTGCCCCCCCCTTCTTCTGAGCACATCTGCATCTTCACATCTATTGGTAAGGATCGTTTGCAATGTTGGAACCTCAACACAGCACCAAGACCATAGGGTGTCTGGCATGAGTAGATTCCTGACACATTGTGGAGAAGTGAGATTCAGATTAGAGTGGAGTGGAGTCCAGAATAGAGCATGGGGAAATTGTGGGAAATGACAATTAGGGATACAGCCATGCGAAGTGGTGTTGGATCATTCTGCATCAATCCAGATATATGTGCATGCCCCACAACAAAGGGGGGAAAGGACATTGGTAAGCTTAATTTACTCCTCAAGAGGGCAAATGTGTACTGAGGAAATGGTCCAAGTGATAGCATAGCAGAGTATTCCTTGTCCCCCACCCCACCCTATCCCACCCCAACTGCAGCATGGACAAACAGCTGGGGCATTGCCATGTAGTGCCTTAGTAGGGCTAATTGGATTTTACCATGTAGTTACTCAAGAATGCACTGTCAACACACTTTTCCTTAGGTGTAGATCTGGTGGTTATAAGTATATTTTGGTTAATGGAGCGCGCGCACATGTGCGCTCAGGCAGAATTGATAACAGGTTTAAAGAAGTCATTCCTTAGTGGAATCAGAAGAACTTAGAGAAGGCTATCCTTTTTCAGAACCAGACAAAGTAGTCAGGACAATGAATGCAATTTCTTGGGTGGGGATTGAGGAAGCACTTTGTAAAGCAGAAAATATCCAGGGCAATTGGTTTTCCCAAGATGGTGAGCACAGTATAAACTATCTAGTATTAAAACCTTCTTGTATTCCAAGAATTTACTCAACTTCCAAGAGAAAATGTGCAGATTTGAATAGACAACATATGTAAACAAGCATGCATATATAAACAAACAGGGAGATTCGAAGTCCAGCTGTTTAATCCAAGAGACATCCAAGCACCTGATCTTGCTAGAAGCAACAATTCAGTCCATCTCAGTGTCATGTGTAAAAGGATCTTTGAACATTCAAACAGATTATCTAAGCATATACTAGGTTCTCCCAGGAGAATGAAGTCTCACTCACAAAATGTCTGTATAACTGAAGGAAATTTTAGGTCCTTTCACGATAGAAATGTTTTCAATAGTTAGAAGCTAGGATGGTTTTATTCAATAGGTGGAAGTGTTTGAGCAGCAGGTCACAATGCTCTCACAACACCATGTCCTCCAGATTGTCTAGATTTATTTCCTCCAATACTGTTGATTGTGAGGGTTCTGAAAATTTTTTTTTGCTGTACTCACAGCTTGCACATTTTGTTAATGCACCCACAGCTATTTCATCCCATCACTATTGCTATATGCAACTATACAGTTGCATAGTTATGGAAGACAACATGATAGGAGCCTTACATTGGTAACAGTCAAACCAGTTCTACTCCTTAGGGGGGAAATTATATTTCTTTTAAAAATGTCCAAGTTTAGTATATCTGTTTGTAACTGAATTTTAAAAGAATACTAGAGTCGCTTCTCTGCTGCTCCCTATGCCTGGAATCTCCTCCCTGCCCAATTAAGATCTATCGCTCCCCTGTCTAGTTTTAAGGCTGAGTTGAAGACAACTTTGTTTAAGGAGGCATTCCATATTACTGGTTGTTAAGCCGTTATGATGTCTTTGTGCCCATTTATTTTCCTTGCTGTATTATTGTAGAATTGTTTTATTTTGTAATATTGATGTTCTAGAATGTATGCCATATGGCAAGTTTTATTGCCATTACTATGCTATTTTATTTTGATTTATATCATGTTAAGCACTGTGTAAACTTCACAGTGTTCTATAAATAAAGGTGTGTGTGTATTCCAAAAATCAAACCTGGATTTTGACAGATTTTGTCTTTTTTTTTTTTAATAAGGGACATCATTTTACTATGCCATTGAAAATAATGGGGCTTGAGCACCCACAGATTTTGGTATCCACGGGGGGTCCTGGAACCAAACTCTCGTGGATAGCAAGGGTCCATTGCATTTAACAGTTTAATAAATTCATGTATTTCATTTTGACTGAAGATTTTCTACTCTGCCTTTCTGGCCAAGGCCACAGAAATGGTTTTAGCATTTATGACCCATCAAAAATATCATTGTACATATACACCTATTATGTTCCAGGTATATTACATTATATCTTAACAAGCACTGACCTTAACCTTGTTCTTGGAATGTACACTAATACTCTGAACATTCTGTACTGGTATAAATATGTGAATAGAGTACAGGCCACAAATATGAAACAATTTCTTTGGCCTTTAACAATTATGTACCCAATGCCAAATCACCTTATGTTGCATCCGTTTCAAAAAAACCTTGAAATGTAACATCACATTTAAAGTATTTAATAAATAAATGGTAAAGGAACTAAAGGAAATGGTAAGGCCACTCAAAGGAACTGGGAAGAATAAATCACCAGGAACAGATGACATACTGCTACAATTTACAGAGTCAGAATCAAGTTTAGTTCTAACCAAAATCTGCCAACAAAAATGGAAAACAAAGCAGTGGCCCACAGTCTGGAAGCAATCAATATACATTCCCATCGACAGAAAAGGAGACAAAAGTTTGAAGTAATTACAGAACTATTGCACTAATTCCCCATGCAACCAAAGCCATGCTCAAAATTTTGCAGCAAAGACTCCTACCATATTTGGATCAAGAAATCCCAGAGGTGCTAGATGAATTCAGAAAAGGAAAGAGCACTAGGGATTACATTGCAAACATGCATTGGATAATGGGGAACACCAAAGAATTTGAGAAGAAAATCTGCAGGTGCTTTATTGATTCTAGCAGAGTCTTAGAATGCATAGATCACAAAAAGTTAGGGGTTGCTCTTAGAGGATTGGGAGAGCAACTATATTTGATTGTCCTGATGCATAACTGAGGAAACTTGGGGAAACAGAATAGTTCCCAATCTACTCAGAATAGTTCCCAATTGGCAAAGGAGTCAGGCAATCCTGCATTCTATCAACCTATTTATTCATCCTGTATGCAGAAAATATCATATGCAGAGCAGACTTAGACTCAGAGGAAGCAGGACGGAAGATACAACAACAACCTAAGATATGTAGATGACAAAGTACT
The DNA here is from genome assembly GCF_019175285.1 of Sceloporus undulatus. Classification (NCBI taxonomy): domain Eukaryota; kingdom Metazoa; phylum Chordata; class Lepidosauria; order Squamata; family Phrynosomatidae; genus Sceloporus; species Sceloporus undulatus. The sequence continues at coordinate 81,938,308 of NC_056525.1, forward strand.
ATTAGCAGAAAACAACAAAGACCTGGAACAATTACTGGACAAGGTCAAGGAGGAAAGTGCTAAAGTAGACTTAATGTTGATTGAGAAACAAAAGTAACTACTACAGAAGATCTACAAGAATTCATCCTAGATGAATTGAAAATTGACATAATCAAAGAGTTTCCATACCTTGGATTAAATATTGACCAGAATGGAAACTGCAGAAGGCTAGGATTGACAAGGGCAGTGATGAAAGAACTGGATAAGATCCTAAAGTGCAAAAATATAACTCTGAACACTGAAGTTAGGGTCTTCGAAGCCATTGTATTCCCCTTCGCAATATATGGATGTGAGTGCTGGACAATGAAGAAAGCTGATAGAAAGAAAATTAATTTGTTTGAGATCTCATGCTGGAGAAGACTGCATGGATGGCCAAGAAGACAAACAACAGGTCAAGCTTGAACTCTCCCTGGAAGCCAGGATGACATATCATGAGAAGGCATGACTCAGAAAAGACAATGATGCTGGGAAAAGTAGAAGGCAGTAGAAAGAGAGGAAGACCACATGTCAGATGGTTAAACTCAAACAGGGAGGCCAGAGGATCTATCCTGCAGGAGTTGAGCAGAGCAGTGGAGGACAGAGAGTCTTGGAAATGTCTCATCCATACAACTGCCATGAGACAAGGTCAACCCAAGGGCAGTTAACAACAACATTGAAACAACCCATGTGGTGTAATGGTTCAGTGGTGGAAAGAACCACATCAAAAGGAAACCTCAACCATACAAAGCAAAAACAAAAAAAATACAGTTGGCCCTTCTTATACATGGATTTTTTATACACAGATTCAAGCATCCATGGTTTGAAAATATTCCAAAAAAAAAGTATAAATTTCAAATATCAAACCTTGATTTTCCATTTTTTTAAAATAAGGGACACCATTTTGAGCATACAAGGATTTTGTTATACACTGGGAATCTTGGAACCAAACCCCAGCGTATAACAAGGGTCCACTGTATATGAAGGTCACAGTTTTCTCCCCTGTTTTAAATGTTTGATTTAAAGTGATGGCATATAGATTAAAATATTTATTTCTATTATCTAATCAAGATAAATTTGTGACAATTACAGTAGTCACATAGACACAAATGTTAATTATACAATTTGATCAATCTGGTCAAAAGTAAATATATGAAAGCATTGGAAATCAAACATTTTAGATATAGCACATAACTTTATTAGTCTTAAAATAAAACTGAGTTCTCGTATATGAACGCTTATTTGGGATTTTTTTTTTAATTGTCCTTTCATTCTCTTTGTTTAAGGCAAATGCAAAAATGTTCTACTGAATCTTTCCATTAATTAAAATAAACAAGTGCTACTGAATTAATATCTCATCCAATGTAAAATCGAATTTGTCTTATGTGACACCTAACAAAGCCCGTGATGTGGAAAGATTTGTGACACACTGCATATTCTTGGATTATAACAGAGCATCAGAGGTGGAAAATTGGAAAAATTAGTTTATAGCCTTATCAGATTAAAATAAATACCCAGCTAGTCTTTTAGGAAAAGGAAAAGAAAAATAGTGGAGGACTACTAGCCTACATACACATGGATGCCTACCATTTCAATTGTTTAATACAGATTATTCCTTTTTGAACTGAACAAAATGTCCCCACCTTATTCCCAATACTAGAACTAACATACTTGGCATCTAACTTTTTTTTTAACCTCTTTTTCTTTTTGCATTAAAATTGCCCATTCTGTAGCAGGTCCTTTTCTTCTTCATTTCATCTGTCCTAGATATTATCCAGATAGTAAATCCAGAGTCATCATTAAGGATGAAACTATTGTGTCTGCCACTCCACAGTTTAAATCCTTTTTGTCTGTATGAAGCGGTACTCAACACTTTTTATTGTAAATTTCTTTCTCACTTAACCACTATAATTTGAGCAGCAATTAACATTTCATTTAGCGTAAACTGTGCCCATCTTTTAATGCAGACATTTTGTTACATTTCATGTAGTTTAACATTTTCTATTGTGTTATAAAGTTCATTGAAAAGTTCATTTTACAGCAGAAGCACCTAAATTACTTTTCTGCAGTATCTTGAACAAAGCCCCATGCTGCCTTATTCTCTCGATTGCCTGACATTTATAGGACAAGGTGATGTATCTTGTATTCTTAATGTTACTCATCTACATTTGTTACCATGACAGTTCTTGGATTATGCACTTCTAGGATGTATGCAGTGCCAAGGACAATATACTATACACAGGAAAACCAGATTCATGATCTGCATCTTAAAAAAATGAAAGTGTTGTTTGCCATTTACATCTCTACTGTTGTCCCATTTTAAAAAAGTATTGCAACATTTAAAATTTGCCCTGTTGCACTATTTATAATATAGATCGCATTCCATACCATGATATATGCTGTATGATTTATAATGTGGCCATAAATCCTACTTAATACAGAGCAGTTCTCTCTTTGAGATGTTGTCGGAGGACAGTCCTCTATATTTTATGATTATACAATCCATAACATCTGACAGACTGCAGTCCCTTTTCCTTAGCTGTGTAATTGGGAGATGTTTGCCACAGGTCTGATTCTTCTGGACATGAGCTGAAGCACAAGAGCTAAAAGGTTCTCATCCAATGGTTCTCAACTGGTGCATCTGCAGACCACTCTCAGATTGAGCAAGTTCCAGCTATTCTTCCTTAGTGTACTGCTGCAGAGAACAGTCTGTCACTAAACTGATGTTATTTAAACAGAAATGTGTTTGATAAAAGTGAGAAATTATCACTATGTGAAACTTGAAAAGACTCTGGAGTTGGTTTGGAGTTTTGGACAAATAGTTGTTACCATCACTAAATAAGTGTTATTTTGGGGAATTTGTCTCACCAAAGATTAACACACAATGTTCAGTAACAGATGAACAGATATTACTTTACTTTGAGGAAGAGAGTGATTTTAGCCATGTAATCTCTCTTTCTCCAGTTGGTAAACACGGTTTACTTTAAAAAAAAATCAATCAAATGATGTGCACCTATGGCATACTGTTCAGGTGAATCCAACCTCCCCCCTGTCAGCCTTGGAGGATGGCAATGGCAAGCCCCTCTGAAAAACCCTTGCCAAGAATGCTCCTCGATAGGTTCGCCTTGGAGGGGGGTTACACTGTCTCAGCCTCAGAGGATGGCATTGGCAGGCCTTTCTGAACAGCCCTTACCAAGAATGCTCCTTTATAGGTTTGCCTTGGGGGGGCTACACAGTTTTGGAGAATGGCGATGGCAAGCCCCTCTAAAGAACCCTTGCCAAGAATGCTCCTCACTAGGTTCACCTTCAGGGGATTTGTACTGTCTAAGCCTCAGAGGATGATATTGGCAAACCCCTCAGAACAATCCTTGGCAAGAAACCCTGGGTTAGGTTAGCCTTGGGGGCTAACTCTCTCATCCAAGAAACGGATTTAAATGTGGGGTATAAATGAAATATAACTAAAACTTGGGAGTGGAGTCTGATGTGGTTTTATTTCTGAGAAAAGAAGAAAAAATGACCCCTAACCCCCACCCGCACTTTGTTTTTTAAAAAATGTCAAACAAATCATGCACACCTTTGTCATAATGGCGATGTGAGTATTCAAATGTACTGTCTACTGTGGCCATGCAATAGCAAAGGTGCGCATAAGCTGTCAATTTTTATTTTCATTTTTTTAAAAAAATAAGTACACTAATGATTTTCCTGGGAGAACCCCCTCACTGGCATTGGCTTTGGCTGGCAGGGAGAGAGCAAAGGGGTAGTAATAATAATAATAATAATAATAATAATAATAATAATAATAATAATTTGTTTTATTTATATACCGCTATTCCAAAGATCATAGTGGTGAACAGCAAGTAAGCTAATTAGCAAGTAAGCTAATTTGCCCCCAACAGTCTGGGTACTCATTTTAGCGACCTCGGAAGGATGCAAGCCTGAGTCGAGCTTGGGCCCTTTTGCTGGTCTTGAACTCGCAACCTTGTGGTTTTGAGTGAATGGCTGCAGTACAGGCATTTAACCACTGCACCACCAGGGTAGCCCTCTGTGCATTAACCCCTCCCTTCCTTGGCACCAAATTGAATTGACAGCAATTTCCCACTTGCTGCCGGTAGAAAAAGACCAGTTCTTTTGAAAAGACACGCTGAAATCCCCCTTTCCAAAAAACTTGGGTTAAGCGGAATCTGCACTGGGCCCACCCCAATTCTGGTTGGAAAAACCCAATGCAAGTGTGAAGGACCCACTTTTAAACTGGGTTGCAAACCGGTTTATAACATATCTGAATGACCCCCTTGTGATGTTATAGTCCATGTATATCTTTTTAAAGGGACATTTCTCAATTGGGACTGTTGGGCCAAACAACATCTGAAGCTATTTCCTTTGGTCCTACTCCTACCACCATCACAGGCAAGTTTGCTGAGGATATGGGAGAGCGCCTTTTCAGTGGAAGCCCCCAAGGTGTGGAACTTCCTTCCATGGAGACAATTCAGTTGTCCTGCTTTCTTCCTGCTTTCTTTCCACTGGTAAACAAATACCTTTTTGTTTAGGTAGGTCTTTGGTTTGTAACTTGTTGCAGCAGACAAAACTTTTAATAGAATGTGTTGTGTAACCATTTTTTATTATTTTTAAATGTGTTTTAAAAACTGTTTTTAACTTATGTTTTTAAATATTTGTATTACTGGTAATAATATTTTTAGCTATACTTTGTTTTGACCTTGTAAGCCATCAAGAAGAACAGGATAAATCAAGCAGACTTTGATATACCATCTTGCCAAAATGTATGGTAAAGAAAAGCAGTGTTGGGAAATTTACAGTTATACATCAGGGATGGACAACATCACTGGAGGGTGAGGGACAATTTTTGCCCCCAGGGTGGGCCATACCTGCTGGTTTCCCCCTCAAAATAGCCTAGAAGCCACAACCAGTTGTTCCCATCAAAAGTGCTAGCATTTTAACAATATTTTTGCATGTTGGTGTCTTTCTTTGCATTGTTATTTTCATTTGGAAGGGGGCGGGGGATTTTCACTTTAAAATGTTTATGAGGGCTGTTGAAGTTGAGGCTTAAGAAACTGTAAGAAGAAGAAAAAGGCCGGAGGAGCCATGCAACCCACAGGCTGAACTTTCCCATCTCTGATGATTCTGCTTCTCTGTTGTTTTTGTTGTGTGCCATCTAGTTACTTCCCATTTATGGTGGCCATAAGGCAAACCTATCATGGGGTTTTCTTAGCAAGGTTTGTTCAGAACAGGTTTGCCATTGCCTTCCCCTGATGCTGGGAGAGAGTGACTTGCCCAAGGTCACCTGGTGGATATCCATAGCTGAGTTGGGGTTCGAACCCTGGTCTCCAGAGTCATAGTCCAACACTCAAACCATTATGCCACACTAGTATAGCTCAGTAAAAACCGTGATTAAACACAGTGCTCTCCACTGACTCACATGACATGAAGTGGCACGTTTAACTCCATTGCGACTAGGAAGTTTCCCACTAACAGAAAAATGCACAAATCAATCAGGAAATGTTTTTTCCTGATGTGGATGGAAACCAATATGTACCAATAAAAGAACTGTGGCTGGAGAGCTGTATGGGGGATACTAACTGCAGAATGGAGTGGCAATATAATTCATTATGTAACAATTTTTTATTCTGTAAATGTGGGGTATTCATTTTGATACCTGGAAATAGAAAATAAATATCTGCTTCTGATTCTCACATAGGCATGTTCGGTACACAGCAGTTTTTGTTTAGAATTTCAGTTGTAGTCCATCAAAGATATAGATGTGACTCTATTAAGGGAACTGTGGCTCGATTTAGACAGGCCTTTACGGTGCCCCCGTCGTGTGCTAGGGATTGGTCGAGGATGCACTGTCCATATTGGCGTCACCTCTAGCACGCGATGGGGGCGTCAAAATGGCTTTTTGCGGGTTCTCGCTTTTTGCACGTTCTTTTTCTGCCGCACGTTTGGCGGCTGAGGCTTCCCACTGGCGGAATGGAGGTGGCGGCAGTCTGCCCTATTTGGGTGGTCTGTATCCCACCTGTGATGACCAAAAGTGGACATTTTCCTTATCTTTTAGTGACTGAAGAATTCATAGCTTTTCATAATTCTGTTCTCTCAACCAGCACAATCACCGATTACATTTATTTCACACCTTGATTGATAGACTATGAACCCATCTAAATGCTAAAATAAAGAATAGTGGTTCAGAAGAATCTCTACAATAGGTTGATTAAATAGTGAATTCAAACACAACAAATGTCAGCTGAGGAAAAGCCATCACAAGTATATGAACATCAACACAGGATATTTGCCAAATATGTTGCTTTCAAGCATATATTTAAGTATTTGCTGAGAGAGAGAGAGAGAGAGAGAGAGAAAGAGAAAGCAAGAAAAATGTGAGGCAAATTCTGATAAAAGCTTCTAGTGTTAAGGATGATGCCTCTTCTGGTGTACAATAATAGATTTAATAGATAATGTGTGCTCTGCTCATGTATAATTGGCTCTGATAAATGGTTGCAGTACTCTGTTGCTTTTCTCTAACCCTTACATCAAATTTGACAAAATACCGAAATTCCACAAAATTTACCTAAATGGTTGCCAATTACAGTAGCTGACACAGAGGAGTTTATCACACGGGAGGGATTTCTCTTAATTTCAAATGAAAAGAAAGTGGGGCCAGAGCGCATTCAAGTGAATTCGCTAGTTCAGCGAATTTACGTGGATTTGAATTGCATTCGAACTGACTTTCCATTGCCCGAAAATAGCTTACCATTGCCCAAAATTGCGTATGATCACCTCTCACGCAATAACGTGAAACCCCATGATTACGTTCAGACTGACTTCCCATTGCCCGAAATTGCGTGTGGTAGTCTATCATGCAATAACGTTAAACCCCATGATTACGTTCGGATTGCCATTGCATTATACTTCCAGTTTCGCATGTCTGATAACGTCTTAAGAGTTTTATTCTTTGCTGAAAAATAAAGCATTAGTTTACCACTAAAATACTTAAAATCTAATATTAGATGGTGGGTCCCTTTGCTGGCAGTTTTGTTTCCATATATTGATCTAAAAGGTTTAATACTTGAAGCTCTGGCTATTGCTGTAATTGTTGCCGTCTGCTCCTGCAAATTACTGCCCACTTAGTCTGCTATGGGTAATTAGCAAGCTTTCTGCAAAGCATCTTTACAAGAAACTGATAAAAGATAGAAGTACTGTGACAGGTGAACAGACAGGTTTAATAAGGTTGGATCCATCTTAGATCATCATCATCACCACCATCACCACTTTATTTATATTTCACCTTTCTCCCAGGCTGGGACTCTGGGATCACTGTTTTGTTCTAACTCATCTAAATGTCAAACATATATATATTATTAAAAAAAAACCCAGCAGATTATGCTTTTTATATAACATGTGTCTATCTGAAGGAGTATTGTATTCAATTTCATATCAAAGATTCTGGAAAAATATTCTCCTTCTCAGCTATAGATAAAAAGCTATATAATAATACTTGGCTGAAGTGTAGTGTATTACACAGAGGTACGTCTTACAGATCCTTTGTTGTCTGCAAAGGGGGTTAAGCAATGCTATACTCTAGCTCATACATTATTTAGTTTTAATGTTAATAACACTGTTGAGTATTTGATCTCAACAGTTTATCATGTCTACAAACAAAACCTGTTTCAATCTATTATATGCAGATCAGGCTCAACTCTTATCTCAGACTTCAGGAAGTCTAGCGTTTTTAGGGCATTTTCTAAATATTGTCAAAAAGAACACCTAGAGGTGAATAATAGGACAAAAATAATGATGTTTTCTGGACAAATATAACAATGTACTCTGAATGCCATAGATGGTCTTTCAATAAACAGCTGATTAAACAAGTCAAACTTTCCAAGTAATTGGGCATGATTCTTTAAGCATCAGCAAACCCAGAAGGAATATGCTGAGCAAAAGGTTTTACAAGCTTAATGCATTTCTCCCACACAAATAGTAATAATCATATAATATCAGTGATGAAGATCTATAAGGCCATGGCTTTGGGTCAGTTGTTCTATGGGAGTCAAATAGAAGGTAATGCCAATTTAAAATAATTACAAAAGTGAAAGTCACAATTATTATTAGTTAATTTTGTTGTTACATGTTGTGTTCCAAATGTTTCTTTGCAGCTGGAATCTGGTCTTTCCTCTATTTCCATTCAGAGCTGGTTTAGGGCATTAAATTATTAGCAATATTTAAATATAACCCTCTCTGATTTGGTTCCTTTAGTTCTGCTTGATTCTCACAACAGCAACTAAAGGTAAGCCATCACATTTCAGCTTTACCCTTTTGGGTTTTCACCATAACAGTCATTAATTCCCAATCTCAGTAAAGATAAAGATGCATTAATAAGGCAGCATCTGTATGATTATGAACAAGGTAATAACCTGTCTGCCATAAGAAAAACATACCCATCATATGATTAAGCCCTATTTTCTGTCTTGCCTTCTACATACATTGGTACACTGGCGCGCTATTTGATTTGGTGATGCTATTGAAATACTGCACTTGCTTATGTACTATTGTTCTGCTTCTTTTTATAGAGGTTTGTAATTACCCACTATTGGTTTCTATACAAAGGCATTCATCTGACTTGTACAGTATTTATCTTTTCTCCTTGTGGAGCAAGATAAACAGATAACAGCAAAGTTTGCTAAAAAAAACAACAACTGGTGGCTGCTGATATAATGATTTCTAATACCGTACCTTGAACCTTAGTTTGTTTGTTTAAAAATTTTAGTGTGATAATTTTACTTATTATTTAGTTCATGGAATTTTTCTGACTTCTACTCTGACAGTTTAATTTTTGAGATTCTGTGTGATGTATTAGTGGCTGGTGCAACTAGAGCAGTGATTCTCAACTTTCCTAATGCTGCAACCCTTTAATAGAGTTCCTCATGCTGTGATGACCCCCAACCCTAAAATTATTTTCATCTCGGTTCCTAAGACCATGGAAAATATGTGTTTTCCAATGATCTTAGGCAACCCCTGTGAAAGGGTTGTTTGACTTCCAAAGGGGTCACAACCCACAGGCTGAGAACCTCTGTTCTAGATCAATGCTATTGAAAGTGATGTGCTGTGGACCTGTGGTGTTCCTCAAGCCATTGGCTCCACATCCCTGGCACTTTGGGGGAAAACATACTTGTGGATCCCTCACTTGAGACAGATCACGGAAGACATTTCTAGGCCTAGAGCAGGATTCTTCCAGGAGAGCAATGAAGAGGGCATGGTCTCTTGAAAAAGTCAAATCACCCATAAACAAGAAAACGAAATGCATCAATGGCAGAAGGATTCTTCCCTGCCGGAAGCTCATGCTCTCTTGCACCCAGTATCTTTCCATCCTGTGGCTACTAAAACAAACAAACAAGCTTCATTTATATACCGCTTCATACCGCCTAAACAATGTCTAAGCAGTTTACAACTATAAGCTAATTTGCCCCCAACAATCTGGATACTCATTTTAGCGACCTCGGAAGGATGCAAGCCTGAGTCGAGCTTGAGCCCTTTTGCTGGTCTCGAACTCGCAACCTTATGGTTTTGAGGGAGTGGATGCAGTACAGGCATTTAACTACTGCACCACCAGGGCTATTAATTCTCAGATTCCCTTGGTCCACAATCCCTGGCTGTATGGCACAGATGACCATTTGCTCTCAGCCAGATCTCAAGGTCCTGAAGTGACTTGGGGAACTTGGACAGCTCTGAACAATGCTGATGTGGGGATTTCTTTTTTAAAACCCTTTTGTCTGACTCACTCCGCCTGTCCTCTGCCTTTACTTCCTCTTTTTTAAAAAGACATTATTTTCATATTTTTTATCTCCTTGTCTTTTAGTTTTAGAAGCAGAAGGGTGCTTTTGCTGGACACATTATCCTCCTTCTGGTTTTTCCTATAGCCAACTGTCTACCTGACTCTTGTATGAACAGATCTGATCTGGAAGGGCTGTTTCCTAAACTCTTATCTGTTTCCTCAGCTGGTATCTAGGACCTTTTAAACTGGGCAGTCTGTTCAGTTTTTTGGGTATCTGAAATCCCAAAATTGATAGGGAGAATATGTTATAGTAAAAGATAACCCATAGCAGGATTGTGCCTTGCTTTGTAGAGAAGAGTCCTCTATTTTGAATGTGGACAAATGCATATAGCACACCAATAGCAGTTTGATATCAGTTTGACTGTTGTGGCTACACCCTAAGAAAACCTTGGATTTGTTATTTGGAGATGGATTTAGAATTCCTTGCCAAAGAGTTCTAGTTTAGAATGTATGTGGAATCCCAAACATCCCACTGAACTGCATCTACACTGCAGAATTAATGCAGTTTGAGACTGCTTTAACTACCATGGCTCAATGGTATGGAATTTTGGGATTTGTAGTTTTGTGAGCTGTTTAGCCTTCTCTGTCAGAGAGTGCTGGTGCTGCAAGAAATCCCAGGATCTCACAGGATGGAGCCATGATAATTCAAGCAGTGTCAAGTCTAGTTTGTTTGGTAGAACTGAAGCCTCTGCAAATTCCTCTCTTGCTGAACACTTTCTTTTCCAGGAGAGAGCAAGTGAGAGGGACAACAGTCTGAGAGCCCTGTGATTTCTAAAGTGACAACAAGTTCCACCTAAAGGGAGAGCAATGTTGTTCTCTCTGAACTGAACTCAAGAGTAGTACCACAACTGTATGTTTCAACACAAAAACTGAGAAAACAAAAGAGAAAGAAACAGAACTATTTCCAAGGTTCTGATTTTTATTAATTTTGCATTATGGTTGTTATGTCTATTTGCCATCTTCAGTTTGGCAAGTTTTAAAAGTTATAAGCTTCATTTAATTCTTATGAATCTCTCAAACAGCCTAACAGGTGACCCCTGCTGGATGCCCAGAGGAAGGCGAAAAACCTCCAGGATCCCTGGCCAATCTGCCCTGGAGGAAAATTCCTTCCCGACCCCAAAAGTGGCGGCCAGTGCTACCCTGGGCATGTCGACAAGGGCCTTCCTTGTGCATGAAAATGGGGAGGCTCCTTCTTTCCATCTCTCCATGTAGAAGACATGCTGGCATCCTCTAGGCTCCATCTTCATCAAGGAAAAGCCATCCTGTCTTGACAGCATGATGTTTCTTCTAAATTTTATTTTAAATTTAGAGAACAATGCTGTTATCTAATTATATTTTAGCAAGCAGGGCTTTTTACAAATGCATCAGCTAATTCTTACTGGAGTATCATTTTGCAGCAAATAATATTCGACATCTTGCTACACCCCATTTCCAAATGGTAAGAGTTTTCTTATTTGGATCTCTGAAGACCTTCTAGCATTTCTTCTTTTGAAAATTGGCTTCAAAAATTCCCTATGTATATCTTTTATTAATTTTCTTTCAGAGACTTGTCGTTCTCTGCTGAGTTCAGCTTGGCAGGTTTTTATAACAGTAATGGTCATGGAGGTTTTACATAAATTCAGTCTAGAAAATGATGACATTGAAAAAGGCAAAGCTTCTCATAGCTTGGATCCATCAACAAACAGACTGGAGATTGCAGTCAAGGAATCAGAAGATGATTAGGACTGGGAAGGACAGCTATGAAAGAACTAGACAACATCATAAAACGCAAAGCTATAACACTGAACACTAGTAAGCATCATCCATACCATTGTATTTCCCATCACCATCTATGGATGTGAGAGTTGGACAGTGAAGAGAGCTGATAGAAAGAAAATCAGCTCATTTGAGATGTTGTTCTGGAGAGGAGTGTGGAGGATACTATGATGCTTTCTAGACTGGCATTTGGAACGTCCGGAGGACGTCCCATTTTAAAAAAGGGGCGTCTCTTCTAGACGCCCCTGGGCCTAATACGGACTCCGTCCGTACAAGATGGCACCGCCCCTTCTACATGGCCGGCACCATCTTTGCGTATCGGACGCTGAGCGTCCGTACGTGTCGCGTCCTTTGTGACGTAGCGAGTGCGCCCCTGGCGCCTCACTACGTCGCAAATGCGACTCAAAAAGAAGCTCCATTTTAGAGCTTCTTTTTCTGTCTGCACGGGAGCTGCGCCGTGTGGAGACTCCGGCTCCCCTGCGGACTAACCGGCGGCGGCGGCAGACCGCCGCAAAGCGGCAGTTTGTATCCCGTCTATGTATGGTCAGGAAGGCATGGATACGGAAACAAATTAAGTCTGAACTCTTCCTAGAAGCCAGAATAGGCAAACTAAGACTGTCGTATCTTGGTCACATTATGGAAAGGCACAACTCACTAGAGAAGACAATAATGCTTGGAATGGTAGAAGATAGGAGAAAAAGAGGTGGACCACATACCAGATGGATAGACTCAGTTAAGGAGGCTAGCTCAAAGCCTGAAAAAGTATGCAGAATGGTTGAAGATGGAGAGGCTTGGAGTTGTTTCATCTATGGGGCTACCCTGAGTCAATATCGATTTGAAGGCAGTTAACAACAGTAGCAAAATACATTAATTTTTCAAACATACTAACAGGTGGACACTGCTGGATGCCCAGAGGAAGGCGAAAAACCTCCAGGATCTCTGGCCAATCTGCCCTGGAGGAAAATGTTTATAGTGCCTGAAAAGAAAAGGGTGAGATTGCAAATGGCTTCCAGAAATTTTAGGATCAAAATTTTTGCTTCACCTTGTTGTACATGGTGGGATGCTGCAGCCACATATTCTCAGCTTTCTTGTACATTGGAGCTTCAGTCCTTCTGTTGTCATCCAAGTATACAAGATGGAGGAGAAAAAGCATCTATGCACAGCTGTCGGTTTGCATGGTTTGCTGGAGGAAAATGTATTATGTTTATCGTGCCTGAAAAGAAAAGGGTGAGGTTGGAAATGGCTTCCAGAATATTAGAACTGAAATTTTGCTTCACCTTGCAGTGAGTGATAGGATGCTGTACTCAGATATTCCCAGCACTCTTATATACAAATTCCTTCTTATATACTTCAGTATTTCTGTAGTCTCCCAAGGCTGCAAGATGGAGGGAAAGAAGTCATTCTTTTCAGTCATTCTTAAATGTTTTGCACCCACAGGGTTCATTTTCTGGACATCACTTACCTTGTGATAGTTTTCATTGAAGTTGACTTCTATCGAATTGCTTCACCTTGTAGTGAGTGATGGGATGCTGTGGTCAGATATTCCCAGGTTTCTTGCATTCTGGAGCTTCAGTCTTTGTGATAATTTCTTTGAAGATTACTTCTGCTGAGATGTCCTCAATGATTCTTAAATGTTCTGCATAACACTTACTTTGTGACAGTTTCCTTAAAGTCAACTTCTGTTGAGACGTTGTCCGTCATTCTTCAATGTTCTGCATTTAGACATTTCTTTCTTGTACATCACTTAGCTTCTGATACTTTTCTTTGAAGTTGACCTCTATTGAGATGTTTCCATGAATTCATGGGCTTTCTCTATGACCTCTCCTCATTCACCTGCAGGAGCCTGTTATACTGCAATGGAAACAATTTATTATGCAATGTTTATAGTACCCAAAAACAGAGTAATGAGGTTACAAATGACTTCCAGAAATTTTAGAACTAAAACCTTTGCTTCACCTTGTAGTGAGTGATGGGATGCTGTGCTCAGACATTCCCAACTTTATTGTCTACCATTTCCTTCTTGTATACTTCAGTCCTGTTGTCACTCATGTGCAAGATGAAGGAAAAGAAGCATCAATGCACAGATGTCAGTTTGCACAAAAATTAGAGGATGTATTCTGGGAGAAGTGAAGTGGAGAATACTCACCTGGAGGACTGAGTCCACCTGGACATCGTCACTTTTAGGATTAAGGAATACTCACATTTCTGGGAGCAAAGTTTCTTCCCTGGTGATGAAGCCAACCCAACTAGAGCATCTGAAGTTGCACAGCTTCAGCCATTCGTATCTTCTGGCCATAAAAAGAGTTTCATGCAGGTTCACTTGACTGAAGTCATCTCTTAAGTTATACAGACCAGCAAGCAAACCAGACTTAGTAGTTGGTTTGGAAGACATGAGTCCAAAAGAAAGGAGTCATGGGTCACAGTGGCAGTAGCTGCAGTTGGGAAGTAGTGAGACATTTGGCGGTTAGACTCTTCATGGATGGCTCCCTCTGGATCCTCTTGGATGGTTCCCTCTGGATCTTCTCATCTTCCAACATGAATCCATCCCCTCCCACCAGTCTTCCCTCCTCCTTTCCACCGTTTGGCCCACTCTCTTGAATGGATCACATAGTATTGTCCCTGCCAAAGCTGACCAAAGAGATTTGCTGAACAACAAATGTCCTCCTCCATTCCCTTGAGCAAATATAACCCTGGCACTGAAGATAGGCTGGTATCCGAGGCTGAAAATCCCAGAAACCATGGAGTATATCACACGGGGCTTTTTGGAGCTCAGATCCGGGGTGACTCCTGGTTCAGCTATGCGAATTCATGTTGTAATGTGAATGTTTTATCACACCTGGTTGCCCTTCCGAATCAAGGGGGAAACGAATCCAAGGCAAGTCACGTGATGTGGATTCATACCAAGCAAAGTGAGTGCAAATTGTATTACGACACCGGTGCATACCATGCGGATTGGGACCCTTGCACATGCTCAGTGGGGCTCTGGATGCTGTCCTCCTTCCCTGCCCCCTCAGCTGTCATCCTTCATCGGACTGATGGAGCAGTCAGAGGATGATGTGATAGGTCACAGGGGGTCACTGGGGCCAGGGTTCGGATGCAGGAGAAGGCAGGGGATGATGGG